>NC_062547.1:71774582-72074582 GCF_016906955.1 Phacochoerus africanus | reverse complement strand
GGGGTAGTAAAGAGGGGGCTGGGCTGTAAGAGCTTCAGGAAGTGGATGTTGGAGCCCTACTTAGGTGAGGAGATGCAAAAGGGACCTCCAGCCTATGAAGTCCGACAGGGAGAAGTTTGAAGTCAATCCTGAATGTGATGGGAAGGCAGCAATGGGAGGGCTTGAGAAAGAAAGAAATGGAACACACCCACCTTCTCCTCCATCATCTTTCCCATCTTGGCCAAAGGAGGTTCCTCCCTTTCCGCGGCACAGACCAAAACAGGCATTGGAGACACCTTGTCACTCACGTCTAATCCTTCAGAAGATCCCGTTGCCTCCACCTGCAACATCCACCCGCCATCTGAACACTCCCCCAACCTGGATCCGCGCAGTCCCTCCACCCTGGTCCCCAAGCTTAGGCCCACCACCCTCACAGTCTGTTATCCCGCCCTCGACCACCAGAGGGCGCGTGGGAGCACATGCGTCAGGCCCCGCCCCTCCTGGGTCCACAGCCCTCCAGCGCTCCCACCTCCCTTAAGGGTAAAAAGTCCAAGTCCTCCCCATGGCCCAGGAGTCCCTTTGGGACCTGTCGCCATCCTCTCCCTGAGCTTGCCTCTACCCTCTCTCCCACTGGCTCTTGTTCCAGCCCCCTCCCTATTCCTCCGACTCAGGCACACTCCTTCCTCAGAGCCTTTGCACCAACTGTTCCTTCCGCCTGGAACACTCTTGCCACCAGAGCCCCCTGGCCCCCTTTCTCCCCGTTCACCTCAGCTCAAACGTTGACCTCTCAGTGTGGACTTCTCTGACTACCCTATTTAAAATCTGCATCACACCCTCACCCCTAACGGTTTCCATCCCCCTCCCTGTGTGTCTCTCCTTGTTGACGACATCTGAACATGCCATCAATTTTGTATGTTTACCGTTTGTTGCCTGGCTCCCTCCTCTCTGGCATAAGAGGCGTGAGATTCTGCCCCCAGTCAAGCCTCATTAACCTCGGAGTATAGTTGGTGAATAAGAAGCATTCGCGAGATGGAGGAATGGATGGTTTCTATCCTAAGATCACTTTGGCTGTTGGTGAAGAATGCATGATGGGGTGAGAGTGAAATCGGGGGTAAAATGGTGCAGTCCTTATGGAAAACAGTTTGGTGGTTCTTCAAAAAGTTGAACGTAGAAGTATCCTATGATATAGTGATTCCACATCTGGGTTTGTGCGCAAAAGAACCGAAAGTAGAGTTTCAAGAGATATTTGTACACCTATAGTCATGGCAGCATGATTCGCAACTGCCAAAGGGTGGAAACGAATCAAAAGTCTGTCAATAGCTGAATAGATAAGCAGAATGTGGACCTCCATCCACTGCAGCATTTTCCAGCCGTGGAAAGGAGGAGAATTTCAACACCTGCTACAACATGGATGAACCTGGAGGACATGATGCTTAATGAAAACCACTACCAAACATTGCATGATTCCACTCGTAGGAGGTCCCTAGAGGAGTCAGATTTATAGAGACAGAAAGATGGTGGGGACCAGGGGCTGGGAGAGGAGGAATGAGGAGCTGGTATTTAATGAGGACAGAGATTCAGTTGCAAAAGATGAAAAAGTCCCAGAGATAGATGGTGGGGATGGTAGCACAAATGTGGATGCACTTAATGCCACCAAATTGTGCACTTTTTTTTTTTTTGGCCACACCTAGATATATGGAGGTGCCTGGGCCAGGGACTGAACCCACGCCACCACAGTAACAAGAGCCACAGCAGTGACAATGATGGATCCATAATTCGATGAGCCACGAGGGAACTCTGAAAATGTACCTTTTTAAAATTTTATTTTTTATTTATTTGCATTATTTATTTGTTTATCTTTTTAGGGCATATGAAGGGTCCCAGGCTAGGGGCCCACTTGGAGCTGTAGCTGCCAGCCTACACCACAGCAACACTGGATCTGAGCCACAGCTGCGACCTAACCGCCCCCCAGCTGCAGCAGTTCTGAATCCTTAACTCACTGAGTCACAGCGGGAACTCCTGAACTGTGCACTTAATAATGGTTAAAATGGTAAAATGTCACCTGCTGTACAGCACAGGGAACACTACCCAATATTCCATGATGGCCTACATGGGAAAAGAATCTGAAAAAGAATATATGTGTGTACGTGTATAATTGAAGCACTTTGTTGTACAACAGAAATTATCATGACATTGTAAATCAACTACACTTCAATAAAACTTTTAAAAATTTTTTTAAAAATAAGGAGTTCCCATAGTGGCTCAGCAGTAACGAATCTGACTGGGATCCATGAGGATGTACGTTCAATCCTTGGCCTCACTCAGTAGGTTAAGGATCCAGCGTTGCAGTGAGCTGTGGTATAGGTCGCAGATGTAGCTTGGATCCTGTGTTGCTGTGGTGTAGGCTGGAAGCTACAGCTCTGACTGGGCCCCTAGTCTGGGACCCTTCATATGCCCTAAAAAGATAAATAAATAAATAATACAAATAAATAAAAAATAAAAATTTAAAAAGGTACATTTCCCTGGCAGCTCATCAAATTATGGATCTGTCATTGTCATTGCTGTGACTCTTGTTACTGTGGTGGCGTGGGTTCAGTCTCTGGCCCAGGAACCTCATGCATGCTGTGGGCTTGGCCAAAAAAATGGTAAATGTTAGGCTATGTATATTTTGCCACAATAAGAAGGTAAAAATAGATTTGGTCAAGTGGAGAAAATATTACACTCATCCTGAAAGCTATTGAGGGCTTCCTATGTGCTATGCATCTAGTTAAATCCTTTGCATGTATTAACATATGTATTCCTCCCAACCTCCATATGTGACAGATGCTATTATTATTATCCCAATTCTGCAGGTGAGTCAATTGAGTTATGGCCTCTTCCAGGGGGGCTCCGACCTTCTCACTCCCCAGCTGGAAATCTTTTGTGGCTCTCTGCTAACCCTCAGGCTGAAAACCCCAAGGCTGAATCCCTAGCTCGGCATTCAAGGCTCCTGGTTAGCTTAGAATCTTATTTTTACTTCTCCACCCTGCACTGGCACCCTTTGCCTCATATTCCTGACTTTTTTACAGAGGTGAATGCAACAAACTTTTTCCAGCCTCCTAGCCTTTGCACGTGCTGTTTCATCCGCCTACAAACCGATCTCCTTCAGCCCAGCTAACTCTTACATGTCTGTGAATTTGAACCTCTTGTGTTAAAACTCCCCTGACCCTCCCTGAATGCAAAGCTCAGTTAGGTGCCTCTCTGCTCTTGCAATGCCCAGTGCTTACCTCTGCCCAAGTTTGTTTTGTTTTATTTTATCTTTTTTTTTTCTGTTAGCGCTTTTGTTAGCATCTCCACTGGGCTTGCAAGCTGAGAGCAGAGACATGCATTAGCTAAGATGCTAACAGCTGCAAGTCTTATAGACCCCAGCTGGAAGTGACTCAAATCTTAAGGGACAGATACTATATGATCTCACTTATATGTGGGATCTTTAAAAAGCTGTGAAAACAGCATCGTGGTGCTTTCCAGAGGCTGTGAGATGGGGGAATTGAGGAGATGTGGTTTAAGGGTACAAACTTTAAACATATATAGTATATAAATAAATTAGAGACTTAATGCACAGCATAATGGTATTAGTCAACAGTACTGTGTCATAAGCTTCAGGAGTGCCCAATGTGACTCTGCAGGTTAAGAACCCAACATAATCTCCATGAGATTGCAGGTTCCATCCCTAGCCTCGCTCAGTGGGTTAAAGGATCCAGCGTTGCCATGAGCTGTGGTGTAGGTCACAGATGTGGCTCACATCTGGCACTCCTATTGCTGTGGCTGGGGTGTAGGCCAACAGCTACAGCTCCGATTTGACCCCTAGCCTGGGAACCTCCATATGCCGCAGGTACAGCCCTAAAAGACAAAAAAAAAAAAAAAAAGAATCCAGATTCTTTCTATGTTTCACTTTTTCGTCTGTGGGAAGGTGTGTGGAGTGAGAAGTTGGCTTTTCCCTTGAGGCAGAAGCACCTGACACACCCACATTCATGAAGCTCACACAACATGCCTAGCCCTAGCGGGGGTTTGAGAATTCAGGGGTCCCCAGGGAGATGAAGCACCTTCTGGCCAAGGCTTTGCATGCAAGGATTTATTCAAGAAGAGCTCAAAGCCCGAAGGGGGTGAAGGAGGCAGATTAGAGAAGGGGAAGCAATGTTAGGCAGTGATTCTGTATGAAGTCCCAGCCTGGCCTCAGCCTGATCCGGTGGGGGGCTTAGGAGTGTGAACGGCAGTTCCCGTTGTGTCTCAGCAATGAACCCGACTAGTATCTGTGAGAATGCGGGTTTGATCCCCGACCCCAATCAGTGGGTTAAGGATCTGGCTTTGCTGTGAACTGTGGTGTAGGTTGCAGACACAGCTTGGAGCCTGCGTTGCTGTGGCTGTGGAGTAGGTGGGCAGCTGCTCAGATTGACCCCTAGCCTGGGAACTTCCACATGCCACAGGTATGGCCTTAAACAAACAAACAAAAAAATTGTTCCATTTCCTGGGCTTTGCATCTCTGCATCAGTCAGTCATTAGCTATGGGCTACAACAGGGGAGGAGGGGAGGAGGCTTCCAGACACTCTGGCTCACCTCCTGGAGAGACCCTCCAGAACCCAAGGCAGTGTTGAAGGCACTGGTGTGAGCTCTTAGCAAGAACGCATGGAGGAGGGAGAGGGGTCGTTCAAGTCCACTGTGCCATTTATTTGAGTCTGATCCTGGACAAGTCCCTTCACATCGCAGGACCTCAGTGATGCTATAACCTCATCTTTAAAATGGCACCAAGGAGTTCCCTGGTGGCTTGGCAGGTTAAGGATCTGGCATTGTTCTTGCTGTGGCTTGGGTTGATGCTGTGTGTTCCACTAGCCCTGGAACATCTGCATTCTTGCTTTGTTTTTGTTTTACTTTTAAGGGCTGCACCTGCTGAGTCTGCCTACCTACACCACCACTCACAGCAACACCGGATCCTTAACCCACTGAGCGAGGCCAGGGATCCAACCTGCATCTTCATGGATCCTAGTCAGGTTTGTTAACCACTGAGCCACAATAGGAACTCCTATGTTTTATTTTTTAAAGAAAAAGGATCCAATGTTACCATGAGCTGTGGTGTAGTTCACAGATGTGGCTCAGATCCTGCATTGCTGTGGCTGTGGTGTAAGCTGGCAGCTACAGGTCTGATTTGATCCCTAGCCTGGGAACCTCCATGTGCCATGAGTGCGGCCCTGAAAATAAAAAATAAAAAATAAAAATAAAATAAAATAGTAGATGCACACTATTACATTTAGAATGGATAAGCAAAGAGGTCCTACTGTTCAGCACAGGAACTATATCTGGTCTCTTGTGATAGAACATGATGGAAGATAATATGAGAAAAAGAATGTATCTCTGTATATGACTGGGTCACACTGCTGTACAGCAGAAATTGACACAGCATTGTAAATCAACTATGCTTTAACAAAAATTTTTTAAATAAATATTTTTTTAATTTAAATCAAAAATAACTAAAAACGGTACAAGGATCTATTGCATAGCACAGGGGAAATAGGCCAAAATAAAGTAAAATAAAATAAAATGGCACCTACCTTGTACATTCATTCTGCAAATATTAAGTGCCGACTGTGGGCCAAGACTGGACATCTAGAGGTGAATATAAAGCAGCTAAAACTCCCTTTTCTCAGGCAGCACCAGAGGGAGGAACACAATAAACTGTGTGAATGACATATACAAACTCTGTCAGACCAGAGTGGATGCTGTGTAGAGAAAGAGAGGGGTAGAAGGTGCCAGTGGGTGTGTAGAAGGGGAAATTTTTTCCTTTTTTTTTTTTTTTTGTCTTTTAGGGCTGCACCCACTGCATATGGAAGTTCCCAGGCTAGGGGTCAAATCAGAGTTGTAGCTGCTGGCCTTCGCCACAGCCACAGCAATGCAGGATCAGAGCCACGTCCACGACCTATAACACAGCTCATGGCAACACTGGATCCTTAACCCACTGAGCAAGGCCAGGGATCAAACCCTCAACCTCATGGTTCCTAATCGAATTCGTTAACCGCTGAGCCAGGATGGGAACTCACGCCTTCTCTGGTGTGATAGATTTGAGCAGAGATCAAAGGGAGTGAGGGAGAGGAGTTCCCATTGTGGCTCAGAAGAACCTGACATAGTGTCTCTGAGGATGTGGGTTTGATCCCTGGCCTCGCTCAGTGAGTTAAGGCTCTAGCATTGTGTAAGCTGCAGCATAGGTTGCATATGTGGCTCGGATCCTGCACTGCTGTGGCTGTGGCATAAACCGGCAGCTGTAGCTTCAATTCAGTCCCTAACCTGAGAACTTCCATGTGCAGTGGATGCAACTGTTCAAAAAAAAAAAAAGGAAAAAAGAAGAGTGAGGGAGGGTGTTGTGTGGGTATCTGGAGGAAGGGCATTCAAAAAAGAGAAAAGAGCCAGTGCAAAAGCCCTGAGGCAGGATAGTGCCCAGCACGTTGGAGGAACAGCAGGAGACTGGCATGGCTGAAGCAGAGGGAGTGTGAACGAGTGAGAGCAGATACATCAGACAGGTTAAGGAGTGATGCTCTTGATCCCCCGGGGTCTCATAGCCTCTGGTAAGGACTTCGGATCTGACTCCCGGGTCATCATGGTGATTAAATGAGTTGGTACAGGCTATGCACCATCACACAGAGCCTGGCACAGAGCAGATGTTCAGCAAACTCCAGCCAAGGATTATTTCTCGAGACCATCAACAGAAAATAAAATGGCGGCTTGTGTAAATTGCATTGGAAAATGGACCATCCTAAATAGCCCCAGTCATAAAGTAACGTGCCACCAACACCACCAGATTGCCAACAGCCAAGAACACTCCTGGAAGTCAGCCTCAGCCTTACTGTTCTCCAAGTGACCTTTGAGGCCAAGAACTGGGTCCATCTGAGAACTCAGGGCATGTGTCCATCCCAGGGAAACCCAAAGGTCAATCTTGAAGTCCATCCTCCTCCCTCCATCCACCAGGCAAGCCCAAAGCAAGCTGATCACCTGACTCTATTCTAAGTTCCCACTCCAGCCCTGCCCTGCCTTGCCCTGAACGCTCCTCTCTTCTTGGCTGAGAAAAATGAAAATGCTCAAGGGCATGGGAAACAATAAAAAAAATAAAGTGATTCCAAATGGGGTGTTCATTCAATTAGGAGAGGGTTTCTGTCAATATCTGGGGTAAAATAATTCTTTGTGGTGGATGGAGCCTGTCCTGGGCATTGTAGGGTGTTTAGCAGCAATACTGGCCTCCACCCACCAGATGGCAGTAGCACTCTCCTCCCCAGCTGTGACAGCAATGTCACCAGGTACTGCCCAATGTCCCCTGGGAGGCAAAATGACCACCAGGTGAGAACCACTGGATCAGGATAATACCAGGGGCTATAACAAATAAACCCCAATGTTTTAGTTCTTCCTTGCTTGGTTATGTGAATGTCTCTAGACCTCAGTTTCCACATCTCTAAAATGGGTGTTCTGGATTGATGGATAATGATTCAGGGCTGTAGTCCCCTTCCATCTTGTGCCTCTTCCACACCTGCAATATCTGTACATTTGCAGCAGCATCCCTTGAAAGGCGGGGTGGTGATGGGAGTAGGGAAGGAACAATCCAACAGCATTGGGGAAATCAACACTAAAGAACACTCAATCCATGGAAGAAGGGTTGGTTTTTTGTAAACAAGGCTTTATTGGCACAAAGTCATGCCCATTCATCTCTAGATCATCTATGATGGCTTTTGCCCTACAACAGCAGAGTTGGATAATTGGATATAGCAGGCATCCTGGGATATATTGTTTCCTCCCTAAATCCCACTTTGGACCAGGTCCTCAGGTTGGCACTAGAAAACAGTGGTCTCTGCCCTCATGGAGCTTACAGTTGAATCAAATAACCACTCAAATAAATATATCAATATGTTAGAGTATATAAATATATTAATCATATTATATTATAAACATAATAAATCATTGCAAGTGCTATTGATTTATCTATTCAATTGAACCATGTCAGTGATCAGTTCTGGTACACAGCTCGTATTCCATCCCCTGTGACTGGTGTCGACTGGGAAAAACCTCTTCTCCATCTAGAAAACTCCTATTCAACCATCAAAGCCCAGCTTAAAGTTCATTTCTCTCTCCCACACTTCATGAGATGAACACCTTCCCTCCATTGTGCTACAGTGGAGATAAATGATCAGCGGAAGCTTTTAATTGAATAAGTCAGAGAGAAACAAAACAAGCTGGGGAAGGAATAACATAACAGAGTGACAAAATAGATCTTCATCAGTGAGAACACATAAAAACACTACAGAAAGGAATTCAGGAACTGAAGAGCCATCTCTCTAGCCAATTTATTCAAGAAACAGAGAAAGAAAACAAATGCAATTACCTAAAACCAGGTTTTAAAAAAAGCTTTAAAAAAAAAAAGAATATGACAAATTCTATGCTGAAAAATTTGAAACCCTCAGTGAAACTAAGCTTTCCACAAATATATGCATTACCAACACTAACTCAAGAAGGAGTAAAACACCTGAGTGAATAAGTAAATAAGAATGGAAAAAAACTAAAGGTATTATCAAAAATAATCCCTCCCTGAAGGTCAATCTCAAATGGTTATGCCACTCAACCTTCAAAAGTGAAGAAACAGGTAAAGATTTCTAAACTAGATGGAAATTTTCCTAATCATTCTGTAAACAGCCCAACCCTGATAGAAAAATCTAACAACACAGAAAAAAATGTTTAAAGACTAAGCTCATCAAAAAAGAAAAAGAAGAGGAGGGAGGAAGAAAAGGAAAGAAGGAAAGAAAAAGAAAGAAAGAAAGAAAGAAAGAAAGAAAGAAAGAAAGAAAGAAAGAAAGAAAGAAAGAAAGAAAGAAAGAAAGAAAGAAAGAAAGAAAGAAAGAAAGAAAGAAAGAAAGAAAGAAAGAAAGGAAGAAAGAAAGAAAAGGGAGTTAGCAACCTAGTGATTAAGGATCCGGCATTGTCACTGCTATGATATGGGTTTGAATCCTGGCCTGGGAACTTCCACATACTGTGAGTGTGGCGAAAAAAAAAGGAAACAATCATATGAAACTTGGAAAGGTGGTCAACAACCAGTAATAACCCAGTCAATAGTAGTTATTGCTATGAATTTTTAAATATGAAAAAGTAATACTTTCCCGATAAGGAATAGTTTTTCAAGCAGTCTGTTACTTTTAACAGAGAAATGCAAGCTTTCTTGTTACAACTAAGGAGCGAATGTACTAGTTACTAGTTAATTACTAGTTAATATTTGGATATCCTAACCAGCACAATGAAATAAGAAAAAATAAGTATCAAGAGGAAATAGAACAAATAATCTACTTACAGATAATAATCTTATTTGCTCTAGAAAATTTAGCTGAAAAACTATTTGAGTTAACAGCAGGTCAGCAAGGCAACAGTGCACCAAAAAAATACATAAATAGTCGTCGCTTTCCTAGAGACCAAACATTACCAAAAATATACTGTGAAAATGACTCTATTTTATTTTTTACAGCACACAGAAGTTCCTGGGTGAGGGATCAAATCCAAGCTGCAGCTGCAGCAACACTGGATCCTTTAACCCACTGTGCTGGCCAGGGATGGAACCCACACCTCCACATAGACCTGAGCCACCGCAGTTGGATTCTTAACTCATTGCACCACAGTGGGAACTCCAAAAACGGCTCTTTTTAAGTGATTATACAAAATATGTATAATCTAGAAATAAATTTGATAGTAACTGTACAGGGCTAATGTGAATGAAATCACTAAAATTTTAAGGAATATAAAAAACTAAACATGGAGTTCCCACCGTGGCTCAGTGGTTAACGAATCCGACTAGGAACCATGAGGTTGCAGGTTCGATCCCTTGCCTTGCTCAGTGGGTAAAGGATCTGGCGTTGCTGTGAGCTGTGGTGTAGGTCGCAGACACGGCTCGGATCCCGAGTTGCTGTGGCTCTGGTGTAGGCTGGCGGCTACAGCTCTGATTGGACCCCTAGCCTAGGAACCTCCATATGCGGCGGGAGTGGCCCTAGAAAATGGCAAAAAGACCAAAAAAATAAAAAAACTAAACAAATAAGTATTCCTGAACAAATAAATATTCCTGCAAGAATATTATGAAGACCTACTGAGTTATAAAAAAAAAAAAGGTTTATAGAAAAGCAAATTCTTTTTTTTTGTCTTTTTGCCTTTTCTTGGGCCACTCCTGCGGCATATAGACGTTCCCAGACTAGGGGTCTAAGCGGAGCTGTAGCCACCAGCCTATGCCAGAGCCACAGCAACGCGGGATCTGAACTGCGTCTTCGACCTACACCACAGCTCACAGCAACACTGGATCCTTAACCTACTGAGCGAGGCCAGGGATCAAACCTGCAACCTCATGGTTCCTAGTTGGATTCGTTAACCACTGCACCATGACGGGAACTCCGTAGAAAAGCAAATTCTTAAACAGACCTAAATATAGGTGATTATTTGGTATTTATAGGTGAGGAACTTGAAATCAGATTGCAAACAGCTACTCACTCAATAAAATGGATCTGGGACAACTGAGTAAACATTTGGGGGAAAAGTTACATTTGACCTTCATTTCAACCCTCACAACCAAATAAATTCTAGATGGATAGGGAAGTTAAATGTAAAAAAAATTGCAATAACACACTACTAAAGAAAATACAGCATGAATATTTACCAAAGGTGTAAATAATAAAGGAAAAGACTGAGAAATTTGACTAGATAAATTGTTGTACATTCTTGGGGCCAAAACTATTTCCAAGTTAAAAGAGAGGAGTTCCTGTTATGGCTCAGCAGAAACGAAACTGACTAGCATCCGTGAGGATACAGGTTTGATCCCTGGCCTCACTCCATGGGTTAAGGATCCAGCATTGCCGTGAGCTGTGGCATAGGTCACAGACGTGGCTCAGATCTAGCATTTCTGTGGCTGAGGCACAGGCTGACAGCTACAGCTCCAATTTGACCCCTAGCCTGGGAACCTCCATATGCCTCGGGTGTGGCCCTAAAAGGACAAAAAAAAAAAAAAAAAAAAAGAAGAAGAAGAAGAAGAAATTAAAAGAGAAAGGAGAAACTAAAAACGGCTTATTTGAAACATGTTTGCCAGTGGATTTTATATGTAAGAAATCTTACAAATCAATAAGGAAAAGATGAAAGACTCACAGCCAAGAGACACATTATAAAATACTCAACTTCATTAGGTTTCAAAATGCTACAGATTAAAATGAGATGCAATATTTGTCTATCAGTTTAGCAAAACATAATAAAACCCAGTGCTGGTGAGCATGTGGGGAACGTTATATACAGCATATGAGAGAATAAATGTGGTGCATCTTTTTTGAGGTCAACTTCACTTTAGGTATAAAACATAAATACTGTTCTACCCTGAAGTCTTCTAAAGATTTATCTCTGTGACCCAGCAGTAGGTAGTCACTCAAAAGAAATGAAAACTATGTTCGCCAAAAAAACCTCATGTATGCTACTGTGTACAGTAGCTTTATTTATAATTGCCAGAAACTAGAAACAACCAGAATGTCTTTCTACAGATGAATAGATAGACAGCATAATCCACACACTAGCATACTTCTCAACAACCCAAAGGAACAAATGGCAGATACATACAAGGATAAATCTCAAATGCATGTTGCTGAGTGAGAGACGCTAAGTTCAAAAAGCTCAACATTGCATAATTCCATGTATACGACATTATGAAAAAAGCAAAACTGTAGTGATGGACCTCAGAGCAGTGGTTTCCAGAGACATGGGTAGAGAAAAGAAACCGAAGGCAAAAGAGCCTGCAGGAATTTGGATGGTTGGCAGAATATTCGGTATCTTGATTATAGTGGTGGTTATATGCTGCAGGTATCCGTCAAAACTCACGAAATTATAGACTGAACTGGGAGAACCTCATTGTGTATAAACTGTATCTCAATAAACCTATAATTTTAAAAAGAATCATCTTGGAGTTTCCCTGGTGTCTCAGCAGGTGAAGGATCCAGCGTTGTCATTGCCGTGGCTCAGGTCACCGCTTGTGGAACAGGTTCAATCCCTGGCCTGGGAATTTTCGTATGCCGCAGGGGTGGGCAGAAGTAAAATAAATTTTATTAATATTAAATAATATTAAAGTACAAAATAAAAAGAATCATCTAAGAAAGAATATTTGCAGAGAATTGTGGCCGGTTGTCATAGCATACGGATGGTTGTCATAGCACAATACATAATAATGAATCATTTAGAACCATCTAACTAAATAATAACCAAGGTTTGACACAGTAGACCATGGAATATCCATATGGAGTCCTGGATTGAGTTCCTGGAACAGAAACAGGACATTAGTGGAAAAACTGACGAAATCCAAATAAAGTTTGTAGTTTAGTTAATACTAATGCCAATTTCTTAGTTTTGATAAAAATATCGTGGTTAAACTTTAGGAGAAGCTGGGTGCAGCATATATGGTGCTGCTTTTACCACTTTTCTGTAAATCTAAAATTATTTACAAAATAATTGGTTTTGGGGTTTTTTTTGTTTTGGTTTTGTTTGTTTGTTTGTTTGTTTGTTTGTCTTTTTAGGTCTGCCTCCATGGCATATAGAAGATCCCAGGCTAGGGTTTGAATCAGAGTTGCAGCTGCTAGCCTGCACCACAACTACAGCAACATGGGATCCTACCTGCATCTTTGATCTACCACCACACACACAGCTTGTGGCAACGCCAGATCCTTAACCCACTGAGCAAGGCCAGGAATCCAACCCACATCCTCATGGAATACTTGTCGGTTCTTTACCCATTAAGCCACATCAGAAACTCCTTTACAAAATAAGTTTTTAAAGACGGTTCAAACATTTACCATATACACATAGGTAAACTCTGGATGTGTATATCAAAATGTTAACCCAAAATCACAACTGGCTTTATGTTATTCCTTTTATGTACAATTGTATTTTTTCACAATTAATATCCAGATACAGTTTTTTTTACAGTATTATAAGAAAAAAACAGAAGCCAGTATGACCTTGCATGAAGCTTGGTCTCGTCAGCTCACCTTGTGAGTTTATTTTTCCCCCATAAAGCACCTACTATGTGCCAGGTACAAAGTCAGTCTTTGGACAGATATTGTCTTGACAAAAAATCCAAAGTGATAAATGGTGTGTTTGCTGTCCCAAATCATTAATTTTGTGAGACAAGTCCATCCAAGCCCTAAGAACTGTGACTATGCAGCAACATGGAAGCAACTAGAGATTCTCATACTGAGTGAAGTCAATCAGAAAGAGAAAGACAAATACTATAGGACACCACTTATATGTGGAAGCTAAAATATGGCACAAATGAACCTATCTACAAAACAGAAATGGACTCACAGAGGACAGACTTGTGTTTGCCAAGGGGGAGGAGGGAGGGAGTGGGATGGGCTGGGAGTTTGGGGTCAGTAGATGCAAACTGTTACATTTAGAATGGATGAGAAATGAGGTCCTGCTGTATAGCACAGGGAACTATATCCAGTCTTTTGTGATAGAATATGATGGAAGATAATATGAGAAAAAAGAATGTATATATATGCATGACTGGGTCACGCTGCTGTGCAGCAATAATTGACTCAACACTGTAAATCAACGATAGGATTTTTTTAAAAAAAAGAATGTATCTATATGTATGACTGGATTACTTTGCTGTACAACAGAAATTGACACAACATTGTAAATCAACTATACTATAATAAAAAAATTTTTTTTAAAGAACTGAGCATAAACCATCATTTCCTTAAAGAACAAGTGAGTACAAATTTTCAATAGTTCTTCTCTTCTGCCCTTACCATCTCCATGGACAGTAAACCCCATGCCCCTAAAATCTGTTCCCTGCACTACAGCGAGAGTAAGCTTTGGTATTAGTTTTCTATTGCTACATAACGTCATTACCACACACTTAGCAGCTTAAAACAAGCCTCATGTATGGATGGTGAGAAACAAGTCACTGACCCAGTTCCCACTCAAAAGAGGGGCTTACACAGGGGTGTGAATCCCAGAAGGCAGTCATTTCATGGGGAGGAGGGTGTCCATTGAGAGTCTGTTTGCCTCTATAAATCAGATCACTGCTTCAAACCCATTTCAGCTAAGAATCTCAGACACAGCAGCCAAGACATTCCATTGGAGATTACGGCTGGGAACATCGGAACGTTATGGGGAGCCTGAGAACACACAGCTCAGAAATACAGCCAAGCCTGAAATGTACATACATCTGATTCTGACACCAATCCCAAAGTATGGGGTGTTTTTTGTTTGTTTGTTTGTTTGTTTGTTTGTTTGTTTTTGGCTCTCAAGCAATTCTCACATGGCAGCTTGGTGTCCTACAATTCAACTCAATTCTGACACCATTTCCCCAGAGACAGCATCAGATCCCACAGGTGAAGGGCTCCATCCCACAAAACTGCCATTCCCCCCCACCCGCCACTGCCAACTTCAGATGCCAATTGCAAGCCCAGGTTGTCACCTGAGCTTCTGACCCATCCACTCAAGGAACCACTCAAGGTTCCCAGGACCCCCTCCTTGGGTTCGATTAATTTGCTAGAGGGCACAGAACTCAGAGAAACATTTTACTTACTGGTTGTTTTTTTGTTTTGTTTTGTCTTTTTGTCTTTTGGGGCCGCACCCGCGGCATATGAAGGTTCCCAGGCTAGGGGTCCTATTGGAGCTGTTGCTGCCGGCCTACGCCACAGCCACAGCAGCACGGGATCCGAGCCGCGTCTTCCACCTACACCACAGCGGCAACACCGGATCCTTAACCCACTGAGCGAGGCCAGGGATTGAACCTGTGTCCTCATGGATGGTAGTCGGTTTTGTTAACCGCTGAGCCACGACAGGAACTCACTTTACTTACTGATTTATTATAAAAAAAAAAAAGGGGGGGGGGAGAGAAAAGGAAATAAGTCAGGAGCGGCCAGATGGAAACAATGCACAAGGCAAAGAATGGGAAGGGGGTGGAGCTTCTGTGCCGTCTCCAGGTGCACTACCTCCTGGCACCTCCGTGTCTTCACCAGCCTGGAAGCTCTCTGAACCCCATCCGTCTAGGTTACCATGGAGACTTCATTACAGAGGCATAGATTGACGACATCATCGCCCGTTGGTGATTGATTCAACCTCCAGCCCCCTCTCTCCTCCCCAGGGGTCAGGGGGGTGAGACTGAAAGGTCCAACCTTCTCATCACATAGTTGGCTCCCCTGGTGACTTGTCCCCCTCCTTAGGTGACCTGGGGCTTTCCCAAAGCCATCTCATGGACATGACAAAAGACACCTTTGTGCTCTCAAGAGCTTGGAAATTCCCAGAATTTTAGGAGCTCTGTATCAGAAATAGGATGAAGACTAAATATATATTTCTTTTTTTTTTTTCTTTTAGGACCACACCCATGGCATATGGAAGGTCCCAGGCTAGGTGTTGAATCAGAGCTGCAGTTGTCGGCCTACAGTAGAGTCACAGCAATGCAGGAGGATCTGAGCCCCATCTGTGACCTACACCAAAGCTTGTGGCCACACTGGATCCTAATACACTGAGCAAGGCCCGGGATCAAGCCCGCATCCTCATGGATACTCGTTGGATTCTTAACCCACTGAGCAACATCGGAACTCCAAACATATATACACACACACACATATACATATATATATTTCTTATTATAAACCACAAAATCACAATGTGCTACCCCAGGCTGGTCCACTTGTAGCTTTCTCCTCCAGGAAGCATCCCCAGATGCCCAGTGTCTCTCCCACCAGTAGGGAGAAGAAGTGCTAACTAGCACCTTCTGAGCTGAGCCCAGACCCTCCTGAGAGGCTCTAAAAGGTTTTCCTCTCTCTGCTTCCTCTGTCCCTCCTCTGTACGTGCAGTGACCCTGTGGGGACCCTTAGAACCACATTCCTAAGCTCACCCCAGTGTCCCAGTTTTGATTTGGCTTCCAGCCCTTCCTAGACATAGGCTGGGGGGATTCCATATGAAATTAGCTCCAACCTTATATGTCCAGCAAAGCCCTTCATGTACACACCCTCAGACTCAGGTCACTTGCCAGAATGAGATTCAAAGAAGCTTCCTGATGAGGGCAGAGCCAGGAACCTGAACCAGAATGCCTCCTCATTCTGTTTTGTTCTGTTTTTTAATTCTGGTAAATATACATCTAACAGGAGTTCCCATTGTGGCTCGACAGGTTAAGGACCTGATGCTGTCTCTCTGAGGATGCGGGTTCAATCCCTGGCCTCGTTCAGTGGGTTAAGGATCCTGGATTGCTGTGGCTGTGGCGTAGGCTGGCAGCTGCAGCTCCGATTCGCCCCCTGGCCTGGGAAGTTCCGTATGCCACAGACGCAGCTGTAAAAAGAAAAAACAAACAAACAAAACACAAAATTTACCATTTCAGCCACTTTTAAGTGTACAGTTCAGGGGTGTTAAGGACATTCACATTGTTGTGCAACCATCCTCTCCATCCATCAGCAGGACTTTCTCATCTCCCCAAACTGGAACTGTGGCCATGAAACTCTGACTCGGCAGCCCCTCCCCGAGCCCCTGGCCCCACCATCTACTTCCTGTCACTATGAATCTGGCTCCTCTCATGACTTTGTGTAAGAGGAATCACACAGTATTTGTTTTGCCACTGGCCATTTTCACGGAGCATCATGTCTTCAAGGTTCAGCCATGTCGCAGCAGACATCACAGTCAGAATGTCCTTCCTTTTTAAGACAGAACTTAAAAAAAAAAAAAAAAAAAGGAGTTCCCGTCATGGCTCAGCGGAAACAAATCTGACAAGCATCCATGACAATGCAGGTTCAATCCCTGGCCTCGCTCAGTGGGTTAAGGATCTGGCGTTGCTGTAGCTGTGGTGTAGGCTGGCAGCTGCAGCCGCTCCAATTCGACCCCTAGCCTGGGACCCTCCATGTGCCAAGGTAGCGGCCCTGAAAAGCAAAAAAAAAAAAAAAAAAGGCAATATTATGCCATTGTATGGATATCATATTTTGCGTATCCATTCATCCATCAGTGGACACTTGGGTTGCTTCCACCTTTTGGCTATTGTGAATGTGTAAATCTACATGGTTTTAGGTTACCAGCATTATTGTCAGAGTTCCTGTTGTGGCTCATTGGATTAAGAACCCAACATAATATCTGTGAGGATTCAGGTTCCATCCCCAGCCTTGCTCAGTGGGTTAAGGATCCAGCATTGCTGCTGGTCACAAATGTGGCTCAGATCTAGTGTTGCTGTGGCTATGGCATAGGCTGCAGCCACAGCTCTGATTTGACCCTTAGCCTGGGAGCTTCTGTATGCCACAGATGTGGCACTAAAAAAAAAAAATAATGATAATGGTAATAATATTGTTTATATTGACTGTGCTGTGCATTAGGTCCCTAGATTTTTACTTATTACTCACTGTGATAGGGAGGGAGTAGGCATAGGTAGCTGTAGAATTCCCAATAAGGGACCATAGATAGACAGGGACAAATAGGGGACGCTGGGGGCTCAGTGTAAGTTTATACTTGCTCAACAAAGCCATCAGAATAAGGCAGGCTTGCTTGCCTAGTGAAGGTGCTAGAGAATTGCCTCAGGTTGTTGGGTGGGGGATTGGACCATGCCTGCCTTCAGATTCAGACTGAGGCAGGGGGAGTGCGAGGACCGCCCTTCTGCTGATTTGAATACACACCTTATTGGATACTAAGGAGGAGCTACTACTCCCAGAAAGGAAGAGGCGGGCTTTTCCAACCCCCACGTCCCTTAGAGGATAAAACAGTAGCCCACGGAATTCTGGGGGCAGAGCCTCCTTGCCTGCCCGCTTGTGTCTCTCTTGCCTATCACTTTGTGTCTCGCTGAATTCCTTCTGCGCGGAGGCATAAAAAACCTGAACCTTAGTGAGTCCAGACACTGGTGAGTGATTTTAATTTAAAACCGTGGCCTCAAGGAGTTCACGTCGTGGCTCAGTGGTTCATAAATCCGACTAGGAACCATGGGATTGCGGGTTCAATCCCTGGCCTTGCTCAGTGGGTTAAGGATCCGGCGTTGCCATGAACTGTGGTGTGGGTGGCAGACGCAGCTCGGATCCCGTTGCTGTGGCTGTGGCATGGGCCGGCGGCTACAGCTCTGATTAGACCCCTGGCCTGCGAACCTTCATATGCTGCGGGAGAGGCCCTAGAAATGACAAAAAAAAAAAAAATTAAAACTGTGGCTTCAAGTCCCAATCTAGGTTCTGGCTAGGTTCAGGCATTAGTGCTGTCAGTTTCAGCTCCAAGTTTGTGCCCTTTAATGGTATCTGTCCTATCCTCCCACCCCACCCCTCCCCCAGGTGATTAAGGTTTGACTCTCTGTTTGCACTAATTTGGCTTTTTTAGATTTCACACAGAAGCACTGTCATATAGTACTCGTCTTTCTCTGATTTATCTCATTTATCATAATGTGCTCAAGGATCCTTTCTGTGTTGTGGTAAATGACCAAATGTTCTTTCTCATGGAGGAATGGAGTCTTTTTATGCCATGTCTTTTTTATCCATTTATCCATGTGGGCACTCGGGTTGTTTCCATATCTTGGCTATTGTGAACAGTGCTGCAGTAAACATGAGGATGCAGTAGTTCCCATCGTGGCTCAGCAGAAACAAATCTGACTAACATCTATGAGGATGTAGGTTCAATCCCTGGCCTCGTGCAGTGGGTTAAAGGATCTGGCATTGCCGTGAGCTGTAGATAGAAGACACGGCTTGGATCTGGCATTGCTATGGCTGTGACGTAGGCTCTGATTCAACCCCTAGCCTTCGAACCTCCATATGCCACTAGTGTGGCCCTAGAAAGACAAACAAAACAAAACAGGCGTTCACATCGTGGCTCAGTGGAAATGAATCTGATTAGCATCCATGAAGATGCAGGTTCGATCCCTGACCTTGCTCAGTGGGTTAAGGATCCAGCATTGCCATGAGCTGTGGTGTAGACTGTAGACGGGATTGGATCCCATGTTGCTGTGGCCGTAAAACAAAAAACAAAAAACAAACAAACAAACAAACAAAAAGTGGGAATGCAGATCTCTCTCCCTTTTTTTTTTTTTTGTCTTTTTAGGGCCACACCTGTGGCATATTGTTGAATCATAGCTGTGGTTGCCAGCCTACACCACAGCCACAGGTATCTCTTTTGTATTTTGTTTTCATTTCCTTTGGGTCTCTACCCAGAAGTGGAATTGGTAGATCATATGGAAGTTCTACTTTTAACTTTTTGAGGCCCCTCCATACACTTTTCTGCAGTGGCTGCATCAATTAATATTCCTACCAAGAGAGCAAGAGGTTTCCTTTTCCCCACATCCTCATCGTCACTTGTTATCTCTGTCTTTCTGATAATGGTCATTCTGACAGGTGTGAGATGATTTCACTGTGGTTTTGTTACCAAAAGTTGGCCTCTGTCTACCGGTGCTGAAGAGGAACCAAGAGACAGAGTTGTGGTGAAGGAGAAATAAATACTTTATTGCTTTGCCAGGCAAAGGAGGCTACAGCAGGCTGATGCCTTAAAGGTTGTGCCCTCCATTGGGAAGAATTGTGGGGAGTTTTATAGTAAAAAGAAGAAAACCAGGTTTTCGGATGGGAATCAGGATGGGGGCAGAGCTGTATTCTTCTTTCTTTGGGGGAATCTTAATCACCAAAGCTGACATCAGGAGATCACAGCATGATTATAATGGTGGTCTTCTGGGTTATTGCCTAGAAAAATAGTACTTGTGAAAAGGCCAAATTGATCAGAGATTAGGACAAACTAGGAAAGTCCCTGAAAACCATCATGTGCTAATAATCTTTAACCCAGAGGCAGTTGTGCTCAGGGTGCCCCATCTTCAGCTTATGGGTGATTGTGTTTAGGGTGCAATTAAGCCAGGGAGAAGGACAAGGAAGGACTCTAAGCTGTTCAATTTTAAAGTATTCATTTCTAAAGCATAAGTAGGGAGTTCCCATCGTGTCTCAGTGGTTCACGAATCCGACTAGGAACCATGAGGTTGCGGGTTCGATCCCTGGCCTTGCTCAGTGGGTTAAGGATCCAGCGTTGCCATGAGCTGTGGTGTAGGTTGCAGAGGCAGTTCAGATCCTGCGTTGCTGTGGCTATGGTGTAGGCCGGCGGCTATAACTCCAATTCGACCCCTAGCCTGGGAACCTCCATATGCCATGGGAGCGGCCCTAGAAAAGGCAAAAAGACTAAAATAAATATATAAATAAATAAAAGAAGCATCAGGAGTATAACTTTTCTCTTAGGTGTATAAGATGCCTGTGTTATTATGTGAGTCCCTCGAGAGGGAACCAGGCTCCTGCCCCAAGGCTGTACTATTGTTTCTTGACTCTTCCTCCCCTGTCTCTGCATCACCTTCCTTCTCTGATCAGCCACTGTCTAAACCTACCCCTGGGGACTTGGGGAAGGCTATGATGGCTGAATGAGGCCCATTTCCTAAAAACATGAAACGGGAAACACAGAAAGGCTTTTGTGCCCAGGAGCCCCACTGGGCCCCACTGGGTCACAGTTTTGATTTGCATTTTCCCTGATGATTAGTGAAACCAAGCATCTTTTCAGGTTTGACCATCTGGATGTCTTCTTCAGGAAAATGTCTATTTAGTTTCTATACCCATTTTTAAAAATCAAATTGTCATACTGGGGTTTTTTTGGCCAAACCCGCAAAATGTGGAAGTTCCTGGGCCAGGGATTGAGCCTGCTCCACAGCAGTGACCCAAGCCACTGCAGGGACAACGCCAGATCCTTAACCCACTGAACCACCAGGGAACTCCTGACCGTCATATTGTTTTTATTTGTTTTCTAAACAAATCTTAGTTGACAAGGGAAAATAACCACATCAGAAGGGGGTCAAGTAGAGAGGATTCAAGCCACTTACAGACTATGATGGTGGGAACTACCTACCTTTTCTGAGCCTCAGCTGCCTCACCTGGTAATGAAAATACCTCCCAAGGAGAGAATAATGATTCAATGAGGATTTCCTGTTGTGGCTCAGCAGGTTAAGAATCTGACTAGTATCTATGAGGATTAGGGTTTGATCCCTGGCCTCACTCAGTGGCTTAAGGATCTGAGGTTGCAGTGAGCTGTGGTGTAGTTCTCAGTCATGGCTTGGATCCCACGTTGCTGTGGCTGTGGCACAGGCTAGCAGCTGCAGCTCCAGTTCGACCCCTAGCCTGGGAACCTCCTCATGCCGTGGGTGTGTCCAAAAAGAAAGAAAAAGATTCAGTGAGGTTGGCTCATAGTATGTGCCCAGCAAATACTCATTGTCATCATGTTTTTGTTTTTGTTTTTAACTTCAGCCTCTCCAGCATGAACTTACTGATCTTTTGTAGTTGACGCATAGCAGGTTCTCAACAAACATTTGTGGAATGAATGAATCTGCATTAACGGAGATATATGCCTAGAGAGTATCCCTCCCTCTCTTCCTTGCTTCCTTCCAGAAGATATTTTTAGGTACTTGATAAGAATAATAATGGATAACTTGGAAGTTCCCATTGTGGCTCATCGGGTAAAGAGCCCGACTAGTATCCATGAGGATGTAGGTTCAATCCCTGGCCTTGCTCAGTGGGTTAAGCGAGCTGTGGTATAGGACGCAGACACAGCTAGGATCTGGCATTGCTTGGCCGTGGTGTAGGCTGGCAGCTGTAGCTCCGATTTGACACCTAGCCTGGGAACTTCCATGTACCTTGGGTGCAGCCCTAAAAAGCAAAATAATAATGATAATAATAACAGATAACTTTTTAACACGTGTACATCAGACACCACATTCTCAGCCGTTCTTATGGATTTACTCTGAATTAAGAAACATTATCAAGAGTCCCCTGGTGACTTAGCTCATTTAAGGATCTGGCATGTCACTGCAGCAGCTCATGTTGCTGCTGTAGCGCAAGTTCAGTCCCTGGCCCGGAAACTTCCACATGCTGAGGGCACAGGGGTAAAAAAAGAAGTATTATCATATCCACTCTATAGACCAGAAAAAGGAGGCACAGAAATGTTCAATCGGGAGTTCCCCTTATGGCTCAGTGGTTAACGAATCCAACTAGGAACCATGAGGTCACGGGTTCGATCCCAGGCCTTGTTCAGTGGGTTAAGGATCTGGTGTTGCCATGAGCTGTGGTGTAGGTCACAGACATGGCTCAGATCCCATGTTTCTGTGGCTGTGGTGTAGGCCGGAGGCTACAGCTCCGATTAGACCCCTAGCCTGGGAACCTCCATATGCCGTGGGAGCGGCCCTAGAAAAGGCAAAAAGACAAAAGAAAAAGAAAAAAAAGAAATGTTCAATTGCTTATCCACATGGATAGTGAACAGTGGAATTTGAGATTCAGTTTGAAATAGACCACACAGGACCCTGACCACACAAAGCCTCCATTCCAACTGCAGAGAGAGGAAGAATAAGCCCAATAACAATAAACTCAATGAGTGCCATAAATGTAATAAAATCAAATCAAATGATGTGATAGTGACTAATGGGATGGGGGGTTTCCACTTTGGGAAGGACAGTTAAGACTTGACCTAAGACTCAGAGAATGAGAAGGGACCAGCCATGAAGATCTAGGAGGGAAAAGAGTACCAGGGAGAAATAACAGCATGGGCAAAGGCCCTGGGGCTGGAGAGAGGTCTGTCTGAAGGACCAAAAGGCAGCCAATGTGGCTGGAGGGCCCTGAGGAGAGGGGTCCGATTTGAAGGAAGCAAAATATAAAACAGCCTTTATAGCATCTCAGCCCTGGGCCTGGCACACAGCCCACACTCAATAAATGTAACAATTGTTATGCTGGCAGAAAGATGGGAACCGCCTTTGCTGCCTGGAGGCTGAGCTTTGGGAAGTTCCCTGGCCTTTAGGTGTGGCCAAGGTAGAAGCCGTGGGAACTTCTCCAGGAGCTGGCTCAGGAAGACCCTGCCTGGGAAGGCCTTGACCACTCCGCGCAGCATCCTTCCTCCGGTCCCCACCCACCTGCCGGGAACAGGGCTGCGGAGGCAACAGCAGCTTCCCACTCTCCCAAGACAGCTCTGTCAGAGGTCAGTGACTCTCTTTTAGACAATAGTGACGCCCAGGAAAGGAACAACCAAAAAGAAGTAAAAGAAGGGGGGGAGTGTGAGAGGGGGAGGAGGAGAAAAAGAAAGAAAAAGAAAAAGGAGGAGTTCCCATCGTGGCTCAGCGGTTAATGAATCCGACTAGAAACCATGAGGTTGCGGGTTCGATCCCTGGCCTTGCTCAGTGGGTTAAGGATCCGGCATTGCCGTGAACTGTGGCGTAGGTCACAGACGTGGCTCGGATTCCGTGTTGCTGTGGTTCTGGCATAGGCCGGTGGCTACAGCTCCGATTTGACCCCTAGCCTGGGAACCTCCATATGCCACAGGAGCGGCACTAGAAATGGCAAAAAGACCAAAAAAAAAAAAAAAAAGAGGAAGGAAGGAGGAGAGAAAGAAAAAAAAAAGGAAGGAAGAACTTTGTTCAAAACACATCTTTATTCAAAATACTTGTGGGTATCAACTATATTTAAAACACACCGAAATGACTGCTGATTAGTGCAGGTTCTTAAGCCAAAGCATTGATTGACATTTTAATGGATGCTCATGCCAGCCAAGGACTTAAAATCCTGAATTATGACCTTTGAACTAGGTTCCTCCTTCAGGTTGGAAACACGTGAGCCCTAAGCCTGGTCCTGAGGCTGCACAGGGCTACTCTGCCTGATCAGAAAAAATATATGTGTGTGTGTGTGCATATATTATTATATAATATACATATATATTATTCAGTCATTAAAAAGAATGAAATATTGCCTTGGACAGCAACATTAATGGACTTAGAGATAATCATACCGAGTGAATTAAGTCTGACAGAGGAAGACAAATACCATGTAATACCTCTTATATGTGGAATCTAAAATATGACGCAGGGAGTTTCCATTGTGGCTCAGCGGTAATGAACCTGGTTAGTATCCATGAGAATGCAGATTCGATCCCTTGCTCAGTGGGTTAAGGATCCGACATTGCTGTAAGCTGTGGTGTAGGTCACAGATGCAGCTCAGATCCTCTGCTGCTGTGGCTGTGTGTAGGCCGGCAGCTACAGCTCCAGTTCAACCCCTAGCCTGGGAGCCTCCACATGCCACAGGTGCAGCCCCCTAAAAAAAGCAAAAAATAAATAAGTAAAATATGATACAAATGAACTTATTTACAAAACAGAAAGAGACTCCCGGACATAGACAACAAACTTAGAGTTACCACAGGGGAAAGGGGTGGTAAGGATAAATTAGGAGTTTGGGATTAACAGATACACACTACTGTATATAAAATAGATAAACAACAAGGACCTCCTTATAGCATAGAGAACTATATTCAATATCTTGTACTAACCTACAATGGAAAAGAATCAGAAAATAGATAACTGAATCACTTTGCTGTACACCTGAAGCTAACACATTATAAATCACCTATACTTCAATGAAAGAAAGGAAGGAAGGAAGGAAGGAAAAGTCAGTCTTGTCCTGTAGGAGTGCAAAGACCAGAGGGGAACCCCAAGCTCAAATCCAGTCACCACCACCCCCAAACAGACCTGAACCGGGGAGAAGAGCCTGGGGGACACATGGGTTCCAAGAGGTCCACCGAGGCAGTGGGGTGGGGGCGGGACAAGGGACACCCTAACTCGATTTGGGAGTCAGGAAAGATGATGTCAGAGTGAGACTTGGACAAATAGTGTGGTTTGCCGACACACTCAGCATGCCACCCTGGGGATACGTGCACATACTGGAAGGCACACACACCCCTTTGCACCCCCACCTCCCTGGTCCCTCTGCATCCTCCACCCCAGCATACTATGTATCCCCTATGTAACAGAAGAAGCCTGGAAGAACTCCAGTGGAGCAGACGACTCACAGAGAAGCACCTCCAGGCTTCTCCCAGGGCCTCCAGCTCCTGGGATCTCCCGCCTCCTCAGTGCCCCAGGAGTGTCTGGCACCCAATAGGCTCATACTCAGGGTCTGACCTTCCCCGCAGCGCCAGCTGCTACTGCATCTTCTCAGTTGATGGGCAGCCCCAGCATCCCACATGCTCAAGCCAAAACCCTCAGGGTCATCATTGCCCCCAAGCTGTCGTTCTCCCCCCACAGTCTGTCCTCAGTCTCGGACTGTAACCAATCTCAAGTCTTAACACTGGCTCAGTTTTCAAAATTTACCCAGAATCCAACCACTTCCCCTTCCCCTGCTGCCACACCTGATGGCCCCAGCGTCACTCACCTGGACCAGCCCAGTCCCTTCTGCCCATGCCCTCACAGTCCATCCTCTGGGCAGCAGCCCCCAGAGGGCGCCTGTAAGCCCTTGAGTCAAGCCCTGCTCCTCCTCAGCCCACAGCCCTCCAGAGTCCCACCACCTTGGGGTAAAAGCTAGAGTCTCCACCTTGGCCCAAAAGACCCTGCATGCCCTGCTCCAGCCCTCACCTCCTTCCTCTCTCCCTCTGGCTTGCTCTGCTCCCAATGCATGGGTCTCCTCGCTGTTCCTCCAACAAGGCAGGCACAGTGCTGCCCCAGGACATTTGCACAGGCTGTTCCCTCTCTCCAGACCTCTCTTCTTGCTGATATTCAGTCTCACTCCCTTAACCTTCTTTGGTTTTCATTTTTATTCTATGTTCCCCACCATTTGAAAGGTCATTCCAAACAAGGGTGTCTGTTGGGCTTCCTGCTCTGCTGGTGTCCCTGTCCAAAGGATGTGGGTTCACAGTAGGTACTCCATAAATTTTCCTTAAAGCTGGGTAAATCTTAGACATTGTTGTTGCTGTTGATAACTTTATTTGTCTGTCACTCCCCTGTGGACAGGGTCTTTCTCCTTTCTTTTAACAAATGTTTATTAGGGAGTCCCTGTTGTGGCTGACGTTGCTGTGAGCTATGGTGTAGGTCACAGACACAGCTCAAATCCTGGTGTGGCTGTGGCTGTGGCATAGGCTGGCAGCTGCATCTCCAGTTCCACCCCTAGCCTGGGAATTTCCATATGCTGAGGGTGCGGCCCTAAAATGCAAAACAAAAAAAACAAAAAAAAAAGTTTATTGAACACCTACTCTGTGTTTGTGCATGCACACGTGTGTGTGTGTGCGCGCACGTGCGCGCGCACGCACCTAACAGACAAAAGAAATGTTCAAAAATCCTTGCTCGTGAGAGGGAGTGGGATGGACTGGGAATTTGGGGTTGGTAAATGCAAACTCTTCCATTTAGAATGGATAAGGAATGAGGTCTTACTGTATAGCACAGGGAACTATATCCAGTCTCTTGGGAGAGAACATGATGGACGGTCGTTTGACAAAAAGAATGTATATATGTGTGTGACTGGGTCACTCTGCTCTACAGCAGAAATTGACACAACCCAGTACATTAACTATACTTTTTTTTTCTTTTTATGGCCTCACCTGTAGCATGTGGAGGTTCCCAGGTTAGGTGTCAAATCAGAGCGACAGTTCCTGGCCTACGCCACAGCCCCAGCCCCATTGCAACCTACACTGCAGCTCTGTGGCAGCTTGGGTTCCTTAACCCCCTGGGCGAGACCAGGGATCTAAACTGCATCTCCATGGACACTGTCAGGTTCCTTACAGCTGAGCCACAGTGGGAGCTCCCAACTATAATTTTAAAAGAAAAATAAAAAATAATAATAAAAAAGCTGATTACATGAAAAAAATCCTTGCTCCCCCAAATTTTGCAATCCAAAGCAGAAGGCAGATCAACATGTGTCAAGCAAGAAAGGATTTCAGAGAGTGGCAAAAGAATACAGATGTTAGAGAAAATATAAGAGAGAGGGGGTTTGGAGGGTGGCAGAGTAGCTGAGAGAGGTGAGAGGGCAAATTTAAGTCTGGCTGGTGCTGTTGCTGCTTTTCCAACTGTGATGGGCAAATGAAGGAAGGAAGGATGGAACCCAGCAGTTGCTCAAGCTCCAGTGGACAAGACACAGCCCCAGGGCACCAGGCATACATGTGTCGGGATAACCAGCGCCCCTGCCCCTGGGGTTCCTTGACCCCTGAGTCTGCAAGGGCGTGGGAAGAGAGGCCCCCTTGGCTGAGACGCCCTGCCCTTCCTCCAGGGTTCCCAGACGCCCTGCCACGGGCTGCCCCGCAGGAAAAGGAAGAGCGTCAGCTGGGGGCAGCCTCTGCCTTGTGGGATGGGCCAGCTGCTGGGGTGGGGGGACCTTCTTCCCAGCCCTCTCCCTTCCAGGGTGACCACAGGGCTTGCTGGACAATTCCAGGCATGGGAAATGCAAACGGGCAAATGTCGGGAAGCTCGGAAAGCTCTCAGGGACGTTACACCCCTAGGCGGGCGGGAATTGAATTCAAACTGCTGACCCTGGAGCCTCCCCCAGGACCTGTATGCTAAGGAACCAGGCTGAGAGCCAGGAGGCAGCCTTACTCCCTGCCCCCGCCCCACATACATGTCTATACCAAATCCGTCACAATCTGCCTCCTGAATCTCCCTCAAAGCCACCCACTTCTCTCCCACTGTGTCTGCGCTAAGCAACCACCCTCCCACCCCAGATAACAGCACTCCCCCCTAACTTGCTTTCTATCCTCCTGGCTGTACCCTCTCTCCATCCTGCCCCCACCCAGACAGAAGGATCTTTCTAGAACACACCACAGAGAGTGGCCACTGTGGCTCAGCGGGTTACAAACCTGAACCCGACTAGTATCCACGAGGATACGTGTTGATCCCTGACCTCGTTCAGTGTATTAAAGGATCCCATGTTGCCACAAGCTTCAGTATAGTTCGCAGACATGCCTGGGATCCTGCATTGCTATGGCTGTGGTGACGGTCATAGTTCTGATTCAACCCCAAGCCTGGGAACTTCCATATGCTGCAGGTGTGGACCTAAAAAGCAAAAAAAAAAAAAAAAAAAATACAATAATAATAATACATACCCCAGACCTTGACACCTGCCCCCCCCCCACATAAAGCCTCCCATGGCTCCCCATTGCCCTGAAAGCAAAGCCTAAACTTTCCAAACCCATGTCCTCCAACTCAGCGCGCCATAGTCTCTGTGTCTAGCCCCCTTCATTATGGCCTCTCCCCTAATGGTTCTGCCCTCACTTTTGGTACCTCTGCAGCTTGTCACAAGCCCCCAGCCTCCCACATCCTTTAAGTGTCTGTTAAGCGTTTCTTCTTTTTTATTTATTTATTTATTATTATTATTATTATTATTTGTCTTTTGTCTTTAGGGCCGCACCCGCAGCATATGGAGGTTCCCAGGCTAGGGGTCGAATTGGAGCTACCGCTGCCGGCCTACACCACAGCCACAGCAACACCAGATCCTAGCCAAGTCTGCAACCTACACCACAGCTCATGGCAATGCCGGATCCTTAACCCACTGAGTGAGGCCAGGGATCGAACCCGCAACCTCATGGTTCCTAGTCAGATTCGTTTCCACAGGGCCACAATGGGAACTCCAAGCATTTCTTCTTGAAGATGCCTTCCTGGACTCCTGGGTCCAAGTTCGCCTGGGCTCTGACTAGAGCACACATCATTTTGTTTTCTTCTTACCTGAGAAACAAAACATTGTCTTTGGAGTTCCCACTGTGGTGCCACAGGTACAGGCAGCATCTTGGGAGCACTGGGACACAGGGTCGATCCCTGGCACAGTGGGTTAAGGAGCTGGCGTTACCTCAGCTGTGGCTTAGGTTGCATCTGTGGCTCGGATCTGATCCCTGGTCTGGGAACTCCATGTGCCTCTGGGAGGCCAAAAAAAAAAAAGTAGATAAAACCAAGATTGGGACTCAAAGCCATGTTTTTTCATTAGAATCACTCATCTGGTGTCCGGACTTACTGAGGTTCAGTTTCTTTGCATCTCAGTACAGAAGAAATTCAGTGAGAGATAAAGTGATGGGCAAGAAATAGATTTATTAGGATAGGATGCTTGTGAGAGATACAAGCAGGCAGGCAAGGAGGCTCTGCCCTGAGGATTAGGTGGGCTGCAGTTTTATGATCCAAGGAAAGTGGGGAAAGACCACCTTCTTCCTGAGTCTTTGCGTAAACGTCAGGCTGACATCACTAGCTCCTCCTTCGTATCTGGTAAGAGAGTATTTGACCCTATGAAGTCAATCTAGGACCGTCACGGTACTTACTTAAATCAGCAGAAGTGGGGTCACAGAGGCTAAAATACGTTGCGTCATCTCAGGGTTCTGTATAATGAGGGTCTCCTACTTTGGAAGGTCATCTCTCTCTTAAACGCCTGTCCTTGCTCCCAAGGATCCTTATCCTGCTGAACTTGAATGCAGGCCTCACTTTCTCTTTCACTTAATGATCTGAGGCATAGCTCATGCCTTTGTCATTTATGGTTTTGCACTTAAGCAAGCCTGTTTTATTCTGATGGCTTCTTCTTTTTTTTTTATTGCTCAAATGAATTTATCACATCTGTAGTCATATAATGATCACAACAATCCAATTTCACAGGATTTTGTGCTCAGGTTATAGGATGGAAATCCTGTGAAATTCTGATGGCTTTCTTGAGCAATTATTAACTTACACTGGTCTCCCAACATTCCCTGGGTTTCCCTCTCTACCCAATGATCCCTTATTGGGACTTGTAGTACAACTACCCATGTAAATAGCCTACTCCATCCCTATCAATATCAGTAAACAAAAGATGTCACCTTCATGGGAGATTGTAGCCACCTCCCATGGGGAGGAGGGAGCCCTGAGGGAACTCAGGAAGGAAACAAAGAAGACCTGCCATCTAGCAGCCTACGGACTGCAGCCACTCCCCAGGGGGTGAGCCTTGAGGAAACTCAGGGTGTGGAAACACAGGCTACTGGCCCCAGAGAGCTGAGATGTCTATCAAAGGAATGATTTGCAGTGAGCCCAGACCTTTGCATCTTCCCATACAAAGAAAAGCACTAAATTCCTTAACTTGTGATATTTAGTCTTCTGTTATCAGCAGTAATCTTTTGATCTGACTACCCGCCTTTTGTTGCAAAAAGTCCTACATATCCTACCCTCCCTGTCGCCTGGCCTCCTTAGAGCAGTCTGTCTGAATTATCTGCCATCTGGTGTCCCAGGCTTAAGTTCTCAGGTTTGTCCACCGAATATCATGGAACTCGCAACTTCTAGGTTGTGCATGTATTTTTTTCTTTTTATGGCCCCAACCGCTGTCTCCGCTTCCTCTGCAAAATGGGGCCTTTGCAAAATGGGACCATTGGGACCCACTTCCTGGGATAGCGGCAAAGATGAAAAGTGCACATTGGGAGCCCTCCAAGCGTGGTGACTCCCCTTTATGATTCCTAACCAACCCTTGGAAGCCACTTCTGGACACAGCTTACAAATGGAAGGCCCCAGGTCTGTCAGGAAATGCCACTGTGCTTCTGGGGGCATCTTTGTTGTGAGAACGTTGCGTTCTTGGGTTATATTAAGATGCGGTTTTCCTGTTGCAGCCTCTCAAGTTCTCTGCGGTTCCTCTGGGGGCTCAGCAGCAGGGGAAGCAGTGGGTCCTGAGTAACAAGTGGGCATGAGAAGGGGCCCAGCCTCCCCCCACCTCATGTTGCTGAGTTTGGAGACCAGCCCCGCCCTGGAGAGGGGGGTATCCAAAGGTCCCCCCAAATGGTCCCTGAGTAGGGTTGCCACCATTAGCAAATAACAATATAAGATGCCCAGTTGTCTATGTCTTCTCTGGCAACCCTGAGGCCACAGATGTGCTAGGGACTCTTGTCTGCATAAATAATGTGTCCTGCATATAGGTAGGTCTATTTTTGTAATGGGGGTAGGTGCTATTTCGCATTTAAAATACAAATTGAGGAGTTCCCATCGTGGCTCAGTGGAAATGAATCTGACTAGCATCCATGAGGATGCAGGTTCAATCCCTGGTCTCGCTCAGGGATTAAGGATCTGGCGTTGCCGTGACCTGTGGTGTAGGTCACAGACATGGCTCAGATGGGGTGTTGCTGTGGCTGTGGCATAGTCCAGCGGCTACAGCTCCAATGCTACCCTTAGCCTGGGAACCTCCATATGCCTCGGGTGCAGCCCTAAAAAGACAAAAATAAATAAATATATAAATAAAATGCAAATTTATGCAGCAGAAATTGGCACAACATTGTAAATTAACTATACTTTAATAGAAAATCAAAAATTAGGAAAAAAAAAAGGGGGGAGCTTCCGTCGGAAGGTGCATCCTTCTGTAAGCCTTGCTTTTCCTCCCCTGAGCTGGCAAAGGACAGTAGAGCAGCAAACACACAAAATGAATCTTTGTGCATGGCTAAAGATAATGGTGATATTTATAGCGTCCTGGGCATTTCACATCCATGAAATAGGCATTGGGCCCTGCACCAGGCGCTTCTTCATGTGTTCCCTCTTCTCTTCCGGAGAGGAATGAAAGAGATCCTTTGCGAGAGGCATGTTCTTGTAAGGACATCATCACCACTGGAAAGGCTCTTTGCCTTTTTCTTATCAATATCTACAAACTCCTCATATTTCTTTTTCTTTCTTTCTTTCTTTTTTTTTTTTTTTTTGGCCTTTTGTCTTTTTAGGGCCGCACCTGCGGCATATGGAGGTTTCTAGCCTTCAGGTCAAATCAGAGCTGTAGCTGCCAGCCTATGCCAGAGCCACAGCAACGCCATATCCGAGCCAGGTCTGTAACCTACAGCACACTCACAGCAATGCTGGATCCTAAACCCACTGGATCAAACCGACAACCTCCTCATTCCTAGTCGGGTTCAGTAACCATTAAGCCATGACGGGAACTCCTTTTTTTTTTTTTTTGGAAACTTATATTTCTATGAGAAGGTACCAACCCTTCTCATACAGCTAATTGATCTTTACTTATTGGTTTTGTTTATGGTATTATTTTCCCTAAAATTTTGTAGATATATATAATCATACACTTTTGCCTTTCATTCATGCCTTCCTAGTTTCCTGTTTTGTTTCATTTTGTTGTTTAAAGCAAAAACAGGAGTTCCCATTGTGGCTCAGCAGGTTAAGAACCCAAATAGTGTACATGAAGATGCAGGTTTGACCCCTGGCCTCAGCTCAGTGGGTTAAGGATCCTCCGTTTCTGCAAGCTGCTGTGTAGTAGGTCACAAATGTGGCTTGGATCCGGTGTTGATATGGCTGTGTCTTAGGCCAGCAGCAGCTGCAGCTCTGATTTGACCCCCTAGCCTGGGAAGTTCTATATGCCCCAGGTGCGACCCTAAAAAAAAAAAAAAAAAAAAAAAGCCAAAAGCAGATTTTTAACCCCACATTGTACAAGAAGACTTGAAATTCTTTCTATGACATGTATTGGGTTTGGGAGGTTTTGTTTTACATTTTGTCTTTAGCCTTTCCGGATTTTTTTTTTTTTTTTCTGAAGCACAGCAATATTTCGTTCAACCACATCTCTATGAACAATGGGAGAAAGGTAAACCTAATGTCCACCTGCCTTTGCTTCGCCAGGGAAGCCTCGGGAAAGCACTGCCCTCTAGTGGCTACCAAAGTGATAGCAGTTACAATTGGAAGAAAAAGCCATCTCTCAAGCTAAAAGCTGGATCCGTTCACGAGCCTCGGCTTCAAACTCTCCAGAAGCAGATACCCACAAACACTCAGATTACAGATTCAAACAGATACTTGTACACTTATGTTCATGGCAGCATTTTCCCAATAGGCAAAGGTGGAAACAACTCAAGCATCCATCAGCAGATGAATGGACACGTTACAGTCCATCTGCACAGGGGAGTAGTATTCAGCCTTAAAAAGGAAGGAAATGTCAACACAGGCTACAACCCTAACCCTAACCCTAACCCTAACCTTGAAGAGGTTACAATCAATGAAATACACCAGACACGAAAGGACAAATACTGTTTGATTCCACTTATGCAAGGCCCCTAGAATAGGCAGATTCATAGAGACAGAAAGTTGAAGTGATGTCACCAGGGGCTGGGGGAGGGAATGGGAAGTCAGTGTTTCATGGGGACCTAGTTCCAGTTTGGGAAGTTGAGAAAGTACTGGAGATGGATGGTGGGGACTGTTATACAACAAGGGGAAGGGCCTTTGTGCTACTGAGCTGTGCACTTAAAAATGGCTAGAATGGTCAATCTTACATGATTTCACCACCAGGGAAAACAGGAAAGGGCACTGCAGGCGAGGGGGAGAGGCTTGTGGGGGTGAGACGGGGTAGTGGGTGGGCAGAGGGGAGCCAGGCACACATGGCTGTGGGATCTGCCTCCAGGAGGCCAGTGGGGACCTCAGCATGAAGCCGATGGGGCAGTAGGGATGGAGGTCAGGGTGCAGCAGGTTAGGAAGCCTGGACTGTGTCTAAACAACCTTCTGAAGCACTTGCATTCTAAGAGGGAGAAGCAGGACTGGGAGGCAGGGAGGGGGCAGTGGAATCAGGGGAGAAGCTAAATCAGGGAGAGTTTAAATTCTGGGGGGGAGGAGCCCTGCAAGGGGGGAGTAAGAAGAGGGATGGAAAGAAAAGCAAGATGTGGGGGGGGGGGGAGACAGTGATAACGATGAAGTGAGAGACAGAGGCAGAGAGCAGCCCCTCCCAGGTGGACATAGGAACCTAAACCTACCTTCCCACCCTCCCAGCACCACACTGAGTCTGCATGGGTGTCCGTGTGGGTCTCTGGGGCTCCTGCACCCTCTGAGTCATCTTGACCCCTCTGCCCATTCACTCCTTGCTTAAAGCCTCCACTGGTGCCTCAGGTCCTGCAAATCTGAGCCAGCCTCACCGCCCCTGTCCCCATCAGCAACTCCAGTCCACAAACACATCAATCTCAGTCCTGCCTCCTAGCCTTTGTCACCGCACTTCCTGCCACTCAGAATGCCCTTTCCCCAGATCTTAATTTCCGTGCCTGGCTCCTGGGCACTCAGCTTCCGTGACCTTCCCTGTCCCCTCCCCGCTGCTAAATCAGCCACCCTCCCCACCCATTCTCTGTCACATCACAATGTTTACTTCCTGTCAAGGCAATTAACACCATCTGAAGTTACCTCAGTGTGTCTGGTTCCTGGTTCAAGGTGTGCCTTCCCCGCTTTTCTGTGAGCTTCCCCAGAAGAGGGGACTATGTCTGTCTTGTTCACTGTAATTCCATGCCTACAAAAGTGCCCGGCATACAGAGGTGCTCAACCAATGTGTGTGGCATGAAACAGATCAACTGGTTACAGAAAGTGTCGTGCATGTGAATCTGTGCTTTTCGTGTCTCCTTGTGTCCTTGGTGTGCCTTGCATTTGTACATTTCATGCAGAAGGTGCTCAGCCAATGTGTGTGGCATGAAACATCATCAACTGGCTGCAGAATGTGTCGTGCTTTTGTATCTCCTTGTATCCTGAGTGTGCCTTGCATTTGTACATTTCTGTGGATGGTCCGGTGTGAATCCCTGAGGATAAGCATGGAGTTCTGGGTCATTGAGGGTTTGTGTTGAAGGGCTCCTGGGCCTGTGTATTTGTGGCTTTGTGGGGTGTCACTGGGCAACCAATATGTCCCTGTTTCCAGGTGTGTTTTCATGGGTCCCTTTGCGTGTATGTGTGTGTTTGAATCCTTGTGCGGCCCCATGTATGTTCGGGGATGTTTGATGTGTGCATATCTTCACATCCATCCTGTGTCCACGTGATGGCACGGGCTCGTCTATGCCCCCGTGCCCATGAGCACATGGGTCTGTGCTAATGTCTCCTTGCCTGCCCCTCTTTGGGTGCATCTCTGCAAGTTCATGTTTCCAGGGGTCCAGGGGCCTGTTGTGCCTCTGTGTGTGTCTCTGGTGCCCTGTGTGTACCTCTGGAGGCTCCCGCATTCATATACTTGGTGTCACATGTACAGGTATGTGCCCTCTGTGCAGTGGGCTGGCAAATGGTTAACAGCTGGCTCTCAGGTGAAGGGCACTGATTTTGTAGCATTTTCCCATTTGCATGGTATAAAAATCCTCACCATGGTCCATATCAAAGTACCAATGTGATGACACCGAACACCGAATTGCAAAGGTATAGTTCCATAAATAAATATATATCTTGATAGATGATAGAGAAATCTATATAGACATACAGATATGGAATAGAATGTAATGCCTTTATATACTATTTCCACCAAAAAATTCATAAATAAACTCAGGAGCATGAATAAGAGAAAAAGAAACTGGAAAATAATTAGGAAGTGGTGAATTTCTTTTTCATTTTATTATGGTAAACACAAAATTTACCAGATTAACCATTTTTTCATTTTTTTCTTTTTTTTGAGGCCACAGATGAAGCTCATGACTTCCCAGGCTAGGTAGGGGTCAAATCTGCCAGCCTACACCCAGATCCGAGCCATGTCTGCGACCTACACCACAGCTCACAGCAATTCCAGATTCTTAACCCACTGAGTGCGACCTGCATCCTCATGGATACTAGTTGGGTTCATTTCTGCTGAGCCACAACAGGAACTTCTGAAATTCCTAAACTTTTAACTATAGGCTCTTGGGGAGGGGGAGCAGCTGGCCCTGTTTGTCTTCCTGTCCCCTCACTGGCTCCCTCTGGCCTCGGCATCCAGGAGTGTGTCCCAAGCATGTGGTTCCCAGGTGTGGCTTGCCTTCACCCAGGTGTGTCTGCAGGCGGAGGGCTCTGTCCTCAGACCCCATGTCCTCAGACACCTGCAAGCTGGGAGACCTGTGTGCCTCAGCAAGAACCCATGTGCCCAGGTACCCTCTCCTTGGCAATCCTGGAGCCAAGCCTTTCTCCTTAATTCCACCTGGAACATCAGGTTGGCTGTTGAAATCCACCGTAGGGGAGGATTTGTATCACAGGAATCAGTAAATGCTACACATCAGGACTTTCTTTCTTTCTTTCTTTTTTTTTTTTTTTTTTTTTTTTGTGGTCAAAGTCAAAAGAGGTGGTTATTGGAGTTCCTGCTGTGGTACAACGGGATTGGTGGTATCTTGGGTGCTATCCCTGCCCGGCACAGTGGGTTAAGGATCTGGTGCAGCTGCAGCTGCAGCTTAGGTCACAGCTGCAGCTCGGATCTGCTCCCTGGCCCCGGCAACTCCATATGCCATGGGGTGGCCAAAAATGAAAAAGAAAAAAGCTAGAGGGAGAGAGAGAGAGAGAAGTGGTTGTCCAACCTTTACCAGCACACCATTGGGACCCGGGCGCCTCCGTGTGTCCCACGTACCCATGTGTGCACCCCCACGCCCGTGCGTGTTCCTGGGTGTGTGTAAGTGGATACACGTGACTGGTGGGTCCCTGTGCATCTGTGTGTGTACCCACGTGCTCCGGTGAGGCCCCAGCACCCTGGCCCTCTTTAGCAACTGGTTCCGCAGGAAGCTGTTGGAGCTGGGGGGGCGGTGAAGGTACAGAGACTACCCCCCTCCATGCCCTCCCCTACCTCCTCAAGGCACCCGCATGCTCGGGGCTGAGCAGAGGGGGAGGGCTCCCTCATCTTCTAAAACCCATCCTGGGCTGTGCTCAGACCCCTGCCTCGCCGGAGGCTGGGGGTGGAGGCGCCTGCCTGTGGGGGCAGGCAGGCAATTGAGGAAGAGGAAGTCAGGGCAGAGTTGGGTCACCCTGCGGTTACCCCGGGCTCTGGCCCACAGATGCTCCCCTCCGCGGGGCCAGCTCAGAACCCTAACCATGGGCTGTGGGGGCTGTGGGAGTTAAGTGGCCGAACTGGGTACCCACCACAGCCACTACGACGACGACGACGACGACGCTCCTTCTGGTGAGTGACCATTATGGGGGTGTGGGGGACAGATGAACCCACAGGGACAGAGCGGCGGGGGGGCTGGGGGAGGGGTGGCACTGTGGGTTGGCAGGCAGGCAGACCATCCACAGTCGCCCTCCCCCTTCTGGTCAGTGTGCTTCCTAGAGTGGGTGGGGGAGGCTGTTTGCCCTTCTCCCCCCACACCCCGTGTTTGTTCTGCAAAGATCTGTGGTCCTAAGAGGTTGCCCTGTGGGGGCTGAGGACCATGACAGGCAACAGAGAGACAGAAGAATGGAGCCCCTTGCAGCCAAAGTCTGCCTGGGGAACCAGGGCCAGGGGGTGAATGGGGGGCTGCTTAGGCTCCCTATGGCAGAGTTGCCCAGGATGCTTGCCTTCCAAAACTAGAGGTTTGGGGTGGGAGGTGGGGGTCACAAAACCTCCCCGAAGCAGAATTTCGAGGAGGGGGGCTGGAAGTCTGATTTTCAAAGCAAACCCCCACTTTGGCTCTGATGCCTAAGAGCCATTCCCCAGAAGGTCCTCACCCCATCTTCCAAGGTCATCCAAGGAGATGGACCCTCCACCAGGCAGCCCTCCAGATTGTATGCTCCCTCCCCGTGGGGAGGCACGCACCCCCACCCCCACCCCGCATGCATGCGCCCCCATTCCCACCGTGGCCCCCCACAGGAACCTTCACACACCCCGCTGCCTGCCTAGGGTGGGGCCTGGGGAGGAGGAAGGCTGCGGTTTCTGCAAGGCACACCCAGGCCGGCTGCTTCCTCTGGGTGGGGTGCCGGGGGGCGCCCCCACTGGTGCCAAGATGGCCCTCAGGCAGATTTCAGGCCCTCTGGGGTCTGAAGGTGGCCGGGGAGCGGCCAGGAGGGGGTGAATTTGGAGTGGATGGGCTGGGGCCAGGGAAGGGGGGACGTGGTAGGGTTAGGCTGGGGCACATCAGGGAAGATCTGAATGCTACACTCTGAGCGTTGACACTCCATTGAGCTCAAATGGCCAAGTTGCCTGTGGTTCTGAGAAAAGGGCTTGACAACCAAGAGCAGCCAAAGGCACTGCCCCTACTGTCAGCCACCTTTGGGCTCCCTCACCACCAGCGTGAGCAAGTCACTCTGGGAAGGCTTCCTGGCAGAGGCTGGCTTTTCACTGGACCTTGAAACACCTGTGAATGGTCAACGGCACACCCATCAGGGTATCGGGTCTGGGCCATTCCCTGCATGCCCCCTGACCCCCGACCCCAGCCCCAGATACAGGCCTGGATACTGGCTGGCCCTCAATACTGTTGTTGCAGGTGATCGTGTGGATATGCCGGCCTTTTGTGGTTTCAAATCCCCACTCCCCTGCCTCTGTGCGGCTATAGGCAAATGACTTCACCTCTTTGGCCTTCCGTTTGCTCCTCTGCAAAAGACATGTTGTAGACTTTGTGTTTGAAACCCAGCGCACCGTAGGCACTCAGAAAATATTGTCAGCCTTGCCCATTCTCTCCTATTCCATCCCCGTCCCAAAGCCTGGCTTCCCTGAGCCGTCCCCATCCATGCCACATGGGTGCATCCTTAGAAAATTTCTGTGCCACATTTAGGAAGAGGGACAGATAGTGGGTCTTAGTGTCTATCAGACATGTGGGGTAGGAGTTCCCCCTGTGATGTAGCCAAGTTAATAATCCGACTGCAAGATGGCTCAGAGGTAATGAACCCGACTAGTATCCATGAGGATGCAAGTTCAGTTCCTGGCCTCACTCAGTGAGTTAAGGATCTGGCATTGCCACAAGCTGTGGCATAGGTCGAGGATGCGGTGAGGATGTGGCAAGGATCTGGCATTGCTGTGGGTGTGGTATAGGCCGGTAGCTGCCAGTCTGATTAGACCCCTGGCCTGGGAACTTCCATATCCGTAGCTGCAACCACAAAAAGAAAAAAGATTGACTCTCTGAACAATATTCAAGTATAATATATAACAGTATTAATTATATTTACCATGTTGCACATTATATCCCTAGTCCTTATTTATCTTAATAGCTAAAGTTTGTATCTTTTGACTGCCTCCATTCAATTTTTTATCTCATGATTCGTTGGTTCAGCTGGGTGGTTCTTTTGGCCTTGGTCACTCGGTAAATCTCTGCTGGGCTCACTCATGGATTCACGGCACCCTTCTCTGGAATCTGCCATTTCTAGGGGTCAGGGCACCATTGTGTCAAGAGGGGGTACCCTTACCAAGATGGCATCACCATCCACAAAATGGTAAATGACCTCACCAAAATGGCAGGGACCCTCACCAAGATAGTAGATGCCCTCACCAACATGGAGGCTATCTCCCATCCCCAGCAAGATGGAAAATACTTCTATCAGGGTGGAACACATTTCATACCCTCCATTCAGACTCCCCACCAGCTCTTTCTACTACCTATTAACAGCCAAGACCAAAGGACTGCCCTTGGACAGGCCAAAGGCTTATTTTCAACTGACAGTGCCTGGCATCTGATGAGAGGAGACAACCCAAGTGGCGAAGGTCATCAGGATCTCTTTCTGGATCCCAGATACACGACAAATCAGAACACTTTAACCTGAGACATTCAAGGTCACTTCATGGACTCCCGCCCATGCAAATCCACCCAGGCTTCCTCCTCCCAATGACTTCACGATCAGCCCAACACCTCAGGGTGGGGACCACTTGTTCCCAACCCAGTACTCTGGCAACACCACCATGGTCAACTCTGGTCCTGGTGAAATAAGAGAGATTAGGTGGTGGAGCCACAGTAGAAGCCACCACCCTCCCCCACCACTTGCTGTATACATTCAGCCCTCCGTATCCACGGGTTCTGCATCTGTGGATTCAGCTAACGGCAGATCATGTGCTGTGTTTATGATCTGGGCTTGGTTGAATCCACAAATGCGGAGGACAACCAATGGGACATGAGCATCTGAGGTTTTTGGTGTTCACAGCACATCCTGGAACCAATCCCACCTGGATACCAAGGGATGGCTCTGTATCAAAGACATTCCATTTTGAAGTGGGTTAGCAATGAGAGCCTGCTATGTAGCATTGAGAACTATGTCTAATCACTTATGACGGAGCATGATAATGGGAGAAAAAAGAATGTATACATGTATGTGTAACTGGGTCACTATGCTGTACAGCTGAAAAAAAATTGTATTGGGAAAATAACAACAACAAAAAAAGAAGTTCCACTAAGTGGGTACCCTTGCTTCTGCCCCTGGAGGGGATACCTGGAAATCTCCCTTTTCCGTGACATTTTGTACCAGCCCATCCCTATGCCACATTCTGCTGTACTTTTTTTTTTTTTTTTGCTTTTTAGGGCTGAACCCGCAGCATACGGAAGTTCCCAGGCGAGGGGTTGAATGGGAGCTGCAGCTGCCAGCCACAGCCACATCCACAGCCACATGGGATCCAAGCCACATCTGTGACCTATGCCACAGCTCACGGCAACCCTGAATCCTTAACCCACTGAGCGAGGCCAGGGATCAAACCTGTATCTTCATGGATACTAGTCGGGTTTGTCACCACTGAGCCACAACGAGAACTCTACTTTTAATCGCGGTATCTATATCTTCTGTGAGTGTTGCTATTGTCTCGTTTTCTTCTGGTTTCAGGTCACGAGATTCGATCTTTTGATCGACTGCCAGATATTGTTTTTGAAAAACCGTTAGAGAACATTGGTGGCTCTTCATGGTGTTATTTCCTTTTGGAGAGGGTTTACTCTTGCTTCTGGCAGTGTGTGAGAGGGCGTCAGCCGATGAGGGCTCCAGTTGACTCGAGCTGGATTTGGGTCTTGATGAGGGTTGGTCTCTTTCTGGTCTCTCCCTGGTCCTAGGCTGTGGTCTTTGTCGATATCAACTCTCTCCTCTTTGTGAGCCCTGAATTCCAGGGTCTGTTTCGCCAGCCCCAGAAGATTAACAGAAGCTACGCTCAGCTTCTCAGCCTCTTTCTGGTCTGCTTTGCAGACCACATTTATAGCAACAACTTGCGTGTGAGAAAAAAAACAAACCACTGCATTATGTTCATCTCACCTCTCTAGGATCCTGAAACCTCAAACTCTGACTGTCAATGCCTTCAAATCAAAGGTTTTTTTTCTTTTGATTTTATCCAGCTTTTGTTAAAACTGTTCTTGGCAGAAGGGTAAATCTGCAACAAGCTAGCAATAGATGCAATAAGCTAGAAATCTATATTCCCATTGTATTTCTTTTTCCTTTTTGGCCATCCCACAACATATGGAATTTCCTACGCCAGGGATCGAATCCTAGCTGCAGCTGTAAACTATACCACAGTTGCGGCAACACTAGATACTTAACCCACTGCCCTGGGGCTGGGGATCAAAACAGCATCTCCCCAGAGACAAGCTGGACCATTAAGCCACTGTTCCCCCACAGGAACGCCTCCATGTTGTATTTTTAATGTAGGATTTTCAGCCAGCCTCCATTGCTAACTCTGCTCAACTCCCTGTGTTTCTCTGTTTCTGGGCTCCTGGGTCCCTGCTTTTGGTGTCATCAGTTGGATAGAGGCCCCTCCTGGCTTCTCACTGCCTTAGATTTCCCCGAAGTTCTTATATCTGCTCTCTGCCCAGAGGTCTGGAAGATCCTAGAGGCATTTGCAGCCTGTCCAGGAAAAGGTGTGTGGTGGGAAAAGAGGAATTAGAATCTAGAGTGTGGCACAAGAGGTGATTTTTTAAAAAATCTCTTTGAGCTAGTCTCTGGATTTCTATCTATGTGTTTGGTTGTTTGTGTATAACTGTTTGTGTGTATGTGTGAGAGAAAGAGAGAGAGAGAGAGAGAGAACATGGGTCTGAGTATTCACGTGTGTATGTCTGGCATTGTCCACAGGTGCTGGAGAGTGTGCTGGGTGTGTGCTGATGTATGGCGTGTGTGCTTTTATGTCTTTCTGTGACTGAGGGATTTGGGGGCCACCTCCCCATAATAGGTTAGCAGAAGTGGTGAGGGAGGTGCAAATGGGATCACCAGGGCCAGTGGGGAGAACATGAAGTGGCCAAGGACAGACCCCAGGGAACACAGAGTTTAAAGGTAAGGCAGAGGAGTTCCTATTGTGGCACAGTGGTTAATGAATCTGACTAGGAACCATGAGGTTGCGGATTTGATCCCTGGCCTTGCTCAGTGGGTTAAGGATCCAGCGTTGCCGTGAGCTGTGGTGTGAGTTGCAGACGGGGCTCGGATCCTGCATTGCTGTGGCTCTGGTGTAGGCTGGTGTCTATAGCTCCAATTCGACCCCTAGCCTGGGAACCTCCATATGCCATGGATGTGGCCCTAGAAAAAGACCAAAAAAAACCTAAATAAATAAATAAATAAAGGTCAGACAGAGAAAGGAGGAGGAGTCAGTCAGGAATGAAGAGAGAGAAGAAGCAGACAGAGTTAGAAAAAGCATAAGAAGGGGAGTTCCCATTGTGGCTCAGCGGGTTATGAACCCAACTAGTATCCATGAGGATGCACATTTGATCCCTGTCCTTGCTCAGTGGGTTAAGGATCCAGCGTTGTGGTGAGCTGTGGTGCAGGTGGCAGACTCATCTCAGATCCTGCGTTGCTGTGGCTGTGGCATGGGCTAGCAGCTGCAGCTCTGATTCTATCCCTAGCCTGGGAACTCCCATATGCCATGGGTGTGGCCCTTAAAAGCAAAAAGAAGGCATAAAAGAAGTGAATTTCAAGAAGAAAGTGTCCAGTATAGGTGAGACTAAAAAGTACCCATTTGATTTAGCCCCGGAGAGAGTTAGAAGACTGGAAAGGGGGGGGGGGGAATAAGATAGCACTAGAGTCAAGCAGGTGTGTGCAGTTACCCACAGAAGTGTGGGTAACTCTTTGAGAAGGGAAGGTGGAAGCTGAGAGGTCGCTGAAGGGAGAAGGGACAGCCAGGAATTTTTCAGACATTAGTGAAAATGCAAGTAATGAGGCTTCCACCACCAGGAGGCAGCACTTGTATTGGACAGGCGCTGGCTGGCACCTGCACAGATGCACACAGCAATAAAGACTCAAACATGCAGACAGACACAAAAAACCCAGGCAGAGGGCGAAACCCCCTCACAAAAACCAGAAGTGGATCTCCCCAAGTCCCAGGTGAGTCATGTAGATCCAATACTGCAGATGCTGATGAGCATCCAAACACACACACACACACACACACACACACACACACACACAGGATCACAAACGATTTTTTTTTCCGCTCTTTTTTTTAAGACCGCACCCATGGCATATGGAAGTCCCTGGGCTAGGGGTCTAATCGGAGCTACAGCTGCTGGCCTGTAGCTACAGCAATGCCAGATCTGAGCCAGGTCTGCAAACTACATCAGAGCTCACTGAGACACCAGATCCTTAATCCACTAAGTGAACCAGGGATTGAACCCACATCATTATGGATACTAGTTGGATTTGTTTCCCCTGAGCCACAACAGGAACTCCTGGATCACGGAGGTTTTTAAAAACCACCTAGATAATATTCAGCCATTAAAAAAAGATGGAAATATTTCCATTTGCAAAGTCTTCCCATAGACTTTGAGGGCATTATGCTAAGTGAAATAAGTCAGACAGAGAAAGACAAATACTATGTGATATTGATGTGTGGAATCTGGAAGAAAAAAAAACTGCGATAACCAAGCTCATAGAGAAAGAGATCTGATGTGTGGTTACCAGAGGCCAGGGGTGGGGGAATTGGATGAAGGTAGTCAAAAAGGCACAAACTTCCAGTAATAAGATACATAAATTCTGGGGATACAATGTACAGGATGACTTTAGTTAACGCTGCTGTGTGGTATATTTGAAAATTGCTAAGAGAGTTCCCACTGTGGCTCAGCGGGTTAAGGATACGGCATTGCTGCAGCTGTGGCATAGGTCACAGCTCTGGCTCAGACTCAATTCTGAAGGAAGGGAGGAAGGAAAAGAGAAAGAAGGAAAGGGAAGGAAAGGGAAAGAAAGAAAGAAAGAAAGAAAGAAAGAAAGAAAGAAAGAAGAAAGAAAGAAAGAAAGAAAGGAAGGAAGGAAGGAAGGAAGGAAGGAAGGAAGGAAGGAAGGAAGGAAGGAAGGAAGGAAGGAAGGAAGGAAGGAAAGAAAAGAAAGAGAAAGAAAGTTGCTAAGAAAGTAAATCTTAAGAGTTCTCATCAGAACCATAACAAAAACCCATTTTTTCTTTTTCTTCTTTTTCTTTCGAATCTATATGAGATGATATTAACGAAACTTAATGTGGTAACATTTCACAATTTATGTCAGTCAAGTCCTCATGCTGTACACCTTAAATTTATACAGAGCTGGATGTCAATTATATCTCAAGAAAACTGGGGCAAAGCACGTAAATGCTTATATACACCCCCCTCGTGGCCACGTTGACACTCAATATTTGGAAACACCCTCTATGCCCTGACACACATACGCCCTATCAAAAGCACAGAGAGGCAGTTCCTGTTGTGGCTCAGAGGTAATGAACCTGGCTTGTAACCATGAGGATGTGGGTTCCATCCCTGGTCTTGCTCAGTGGGTTAAGGATCCGGCGTTGCCATGAGCTGTGGTGTAGGTCACTGAGGCTGCTCAGATCTGGCGTTGCTGTGGCTGTGGCGTAGGCTGGCAGGTGCGGCTCCAATTCGACTGTAGCCTGGGAACTTCCATATGCTACACGTGCATCCCTAAAAAGGAAAGAAAAAAAGGCGCAGAGACAATGACACACACACGAACACTCAGAGACAATGACACACACACACAAACACTCAGACATTCGTGCATACCCAGGTCCACCTCACCCCCTGGTCTGTACTTGTTTCTCTGAAGACCCCTCACGGCACTCCTCAGCTCTTTCTGAGAATGTCTTGTCCAGCCAGGGTGAGAGGCTTATAGGGCAGGGGAGGTGGAGGAGAGTCCCACGGGATCCCCGGGCTCCCCCTGCCCCAGCCCCCAGCTCCCATCAGCTGATGGATCTGGCAGCCCCTGAGGACAGTCTCCGCCCCTCTTGCTGGCAGCCCCATCCTGGCAGGGTTTCCCAGCCGATCGCCTTCTTCAGCCTGCTGTTCACTCACACTCTCGCACGCACACACGCACGCACGCACGCACGGCCCTATGGCTAGCTCGGCCCTCAACCACTCCTGGCCAGCCCTCTCCAAGTTCTGGCCGAAGCGGTGGGCCTTCAAGAGAGGTAAGGGGGTGTGGGGGTGGCAGGCAGGAAGCAGCAGGCCCCGGCCCTGCAGGCAGGGCTCCCCGGACAGCCTGTCCACCATCCCAGCCGGAAGCCTTCCCTCCGCCCGGGGCACAGACTCTGCCTGAGCCAGCCCCAACTTCCAGGATCTCTGGTTCCCCAAGGGCCCCCCTGGGACATGCTGGACTTGTGGGTTCCCTCTTGTCTCAGAAGAAACGTCTCCCCAGACTCAGCCATGACGTCATCTCGGGAGGTTAAGTTTGTGGAAGAAGAATCCACCTTAGAACTGGGGCGGCCTGGTAGCTTCCTGGGGGGAGAGGGGTTCTGATGCTGTTTGCTCCTGGCTGACTGCAGGTCAGAAGTTCAGGGAGGCAGCAAAAGGAAGGAGGTTTGAGATTTCCAGAGATCCTGGTGGCCACCTCCCTTGAATACACACCCATACACACACACACAGGCTGGTAGCTCCCTGGGTCCCAGGGCCTCGGCTTATTTCTGTGGGGGGTGGAGATACCTTTGGATCATCTCCCCCAAGATCTGGGTGAATTGCTTTTGCAAAAAGTCACTTCTTAGAGTTCCCATGTTGGCACCATGGGATCGGTGGCATCTTGGGAGCACTGGGACGCAGGTTCCATCTCCAGCCTGGCAAAGTGGACTAAGGATCCAGCCTTGCCGCAGCTGCAGCTTAGGTCACAACTGCGGCTCAGATCTGAGCCCTGGCCTGGGAACTTCTATAGGCCTTGGGGTGGCCAAAAAAGAAAAGAAAAAAAAAGTCACTTCTTAAATCTCAGCAAACTATTTAGTCCTGGAAGATAACCAGATGTTGTCCAGGGCGAAGGGGCTTGGGGCGAAGGGAAATAGAAGCCCCTCCCTGCTCCCCCCACCCCGAAGCCCTGTCCCTTCTGCCTTAACTGAATACTTTTTCATGAGTGAGTTTCCAGGCGGGGTGGGGCGGGGAGGAGCCCATGAGCAGCTTCACTAGTTTGTTCATTACATGCATTCAGATTGAGGACCTGTTGTGTGCCAGGCACAATCCCGAAGGAGATCAAAATATCAGGAAACCTGGGGCTGGGGCTGGAGACAGAGAAAGGGTGGTCTGGGGACTGAGATACAATAGACAGTTGGTCATAATGCTGGAAAGCTATCAGCTACTGAGCCCTTGTGAAGTCAGAGAGGATGAGTGATGAGCTCAAGGTCATACAGCAAGTACGGGTTGAAGGAGGCAGGATATTGGAAGCGGTTCTGTTCCAAGACCACCTTTGCCGTGTATTCTGATCAGTGAACAAAGCTGCCCATGTGGACAGCTGGAGGGCTTGGGGAGGGATTTTTCATCCATCAGTGGATGGCAATGCTAGAAAATTAGAGCAATGGTCACAGACCACCAAGGTGCCCACCTGGAACCTAGGTTCTTATGCAGATCTACCTCCCTCTGTCCGCCGAGCCCTCCCGGCCCCGGGTAGGCTGAGGCTGTGATTTATAGGCTGGAAGGTGGGGGAGTGAGCTGTGGGAACTGGTGGCAACTCTTAAATCCTTTTATGGCTGGTGCTGTGGGGGCTGCTGGTGAAAGAGGCTGCCTAGAACTTGAATGCAGGCTGATAGGCGGCTCTTTAGAGGGGAGCATGGAGGCAGGAAGGAGAGAGGGACTGCCTAACTGCATCCTTCCAGCCTTTAGCCTTTTGGTGCCCCTCTTAATCTCTGTAACTGGCTGTCTGGGCACCTGATGGGACCTCCTGGGAAAATAATGGAGTCGGTCTGGGGAGACAGACAAGGCTGAAGAAGGGGGGTTGGGACCTGCAGTGACAGTCCCTGGGGCAGGGCTCCACTGTGCCTTCCCCTTAGTTGCTCCAATTACCCATAATACAAACTGACCATACTTTTTGACTCATTCCCTAGCACATAAGTGGTACATAATGAGTGCATTCTGTGTCTTGACTTGGTTTCCTTCTTGTCTGGCTTCTCTGCCATGATTCTGTCTCCTTTCTTCTTTCCTCTATATCTCTCCCCTCTTCATCCTCTCAGAATGTCATTTCCTGACTGTAAAGCATCACTGCCCTTGGACACTGCCACACCACTTAACCCAACTATCCATCCATCTACATAACATCCACTTCTTCATCCATCCAACCAGCCAACTAACCAACTATCCATCCACCCAACCATCTACCCATCTATCCATCCATCCATCTAAACATCCATCCAACCATCTATCCATCTAACCACCTACCCAAATATCCACCTATCTATCTAACTATTCATCCATTTAAACATCCACCCATCCATCCAAGCTGCCAGCCAGCCAACTAGCCATTCATGCATAAATCCTTCCATCCATCTAACCACCCACACATCCATTCATGTAACCATCCATCCATATAAACATTCATTCATCCAACCATCTAGTCAGACAACTTTCCTTTCAGCCAGCCAGCCAGCTAGCCAACCATCTATCCATCTATCCAACGATCCATTCATTCAGCCATCCAACCATCTACCCTTCCATCCAACAATTTATTCACCCATCTCTTCATTCATCAGCTCACTGCCGAATAGCTTTGTGATTGTGAGCCCTTGCTTTGGAGTAAGAAATGCCTAAGTTCACATCCCAACTATTTCTTGCCATTCTGGTCTGACCTTGAGCAAGTCAGTATATCTCTCTGAGCATCAGTTTCCCCTTCCATAATATGGGGACTCAGAGGATTGTTGTGAAGATAGAAGGATGCAAAGTAGATGACAGCCTTAGCACCAGGCTAGGCGTCTTGGAATTGATCAGCACGCATAAGATTTTACCACTTTAGGGAGTTCCCGTCATGACTCAGTGCTTAACGAACCCGACTAACACCCATGAGGATGCAGGTTCGAGCCCTGGTCTCGCTCAGTGGATTAAGGATCTGGCATTGCCATGAGCTGTAGTGTAGGTCGCAGACGTGGCTCGGATCTCATGTTGCTGTGGCTGTGGTATAGTCTGGTGGCTACAGTTCCGATTGGACCCCTAGCCTGGGAATTTCCATATGCTGCAAGTGTGGCCCGAAAAAAGCAAAAAAAAAAAAAGTAAAATGTAAAAAGTAAGGAGTTCCCGTCATGGCTCAGTGGCTAACAAACTCGACTAGCATCCATGAGCCCTGGCCTCACCCAGGGGGTTAAGGATCCAGTGTTTCTGTGAACTGTGGTGTAGGTCACAGATGTTGCTTGGATCTTGGCGTGGCTGAGGCTGAGGCTGTGGCTGTGGTTGTGGCTGTGGCTATGGTGTAGACCAGCAGCTATAGCCCGGCAGCTGTAGCTCCAATTCGACCCTAGCCTGGGAACCTCCATATGCTGCTGGTGTGGCCCTAAAAAGGTAAAAAGACCAAAAAAATAATAAAAATTAAAAAAGATTTTAGTGGACTAGAAAATTTAATCCAAGAAATTAAGTTTAAAAAAAAAAGGAGTTCCCACTATGGCACACTGCATTAAAGATCTGGTATGCTACAGCTGTGGCGTAGGTCCCAACAGCAGCTCAAGTTCAATCACTGACCCAGAAACTTCCATATGCTATGGGTCTGGCTGAAAAAAAAAAAAAAAAAAAAAGACAGTGGCAGGGACAGCAAGAAGAGAGGATGGAGTGGAGAGATGTCATGGGGTTGAAATTGCTAGAGCCTGGTGTCCTGAGGGGTAGTGAGGAGACAAGGCTCATTTCCAGGTTTCTGATGGGGTCACTGGGAAGACGGTGCAGTTCACACTTATATGGGGACACAGAGGAGGAAGGAAAACAATGAGTTTGGTCTTGATGGCTTGGGGTTGGATTGTGGGTGAGAATATCAAGCATGACCAGAGGCCTCTGTAGACAAAGTCTGGAGCTTGGGGGAGATAATCTGTTACCAGAATCAGGGCTCAGTCTGTGCCTGGGGTCAAGGTATGTTGAGGGTTGAGGTTCAGCTTGCAGCTCTAGGATGGGAATTCAGTCAGTGACACCAGGATCAGGGCTCAGTCAATGCCACCAGGGTCAAGGCCTAGTATATGACACCAGGATCAGGGATCTGTCAATACCCAGGATCAGGGCTCAGTCCACGACACAAGGATGAGGTTCAGTCAAAAACACTAATATTGAGGCTCACTCAATGACATCACTATTGGGACTCAGTCCCTGATAGCAAGATGAGGCTCAGTCAATGACACCAGGATCAGGGCTCAGTCCATGACACCAGGATGAGGTACAGTCAATGACACTAGCATTGAGGCTCACTCAATGACATCACAATTGGGACTGAGTCAAGATGAGGCTCAGTCTCTAACACCAGGATTGAAATCCATTCTATGATGCTGGGAGAGGGGCTCAGTCTGTGACACAAAATTTGAGGCTCAACATGTGACACAGGGATCAGAATCAAATCTGTCATCAGGGTCAAGCTTGGCCTGTTCCCGGGTCAGAAGCTTACGTGTAAAGGATAAACTCAGCCCTGGCCTTTCATCTTTAGCCTTTGGATCCCTGACCTTTGGGGTCTCAAATGCAGGGGCTGGAGTTCTGCCTTTGGCGTCTACAGGCTCTGGGAGGCCCCAGGCCTCCATACAGCCCCCACCCAGGAAAGCAGGCAGACCCTGCAGCCTCTCCTGAGCACCCCCACCACCACCCCGGGAACTTGGCCGAGGGATGGGTGGCTCCCTGTCCCCTCCTGGGCTCCACCCACCCACACAAACACATCTGGCTTTTCTCTTCCTTCAAAGCTTGCTTGTTTTGTTCCTGTATTTCCCTGAGTCATAGATGCTGCCTAGGCTCCTGGGCGAGGAAGGTGGGAGATGCAAGGCTGAATGAGGGCAGTGGAACAGAGAGGCCCTTCGCCAGCCTGGGAGGGTGGCTGGGAAAACAGTGACAGTGGAAACCATGGCCTTGCCAGGCACTGAAACTGGCCAAGGGCATCTAGCCTCGCTTACCTTGAAGTGGGTGGAACTGAAGCCCCACATACACCTGCCCCATCAAAACTCCCTGGTGGCTCAGTCAGTTAAGGATCCGGCGTTGTCACTGTTGTGATATGGGTTTGATCCCTGGCCCAGGAACTTCTGTATGCCATGGGCACAGCCAAAACCAAATAAACAGAGCTCTGCAAGGGGCCCCAGGGATTTTTTTTTTTTTTTTTGGTAGCAATTTTATTGATATGATTCACACACCATACAACTCAGCCATTTAAAGTATATGACTCAGGAGTTCCTGCCCTGGTGCAGTGGATTAAGAATCAACTGCAGCAACTCTGGTTGCCTCGAAGGTGCAGGTTTGATCCCTGGCCTGGGGCGGTGGGTTAAGGATCTGGCATTGCCACAGCTATGGCGTAGGTCTCAGCTGCAGCTCAGATTCAGTCCCTGGCCCAGGAACTTCCATTTTTTGTGGGTGTGGCCATAAAAACATAAATAAAGTATCCAATTCAATGGCTTTTTTTTGTCTTTTTTTGCTATTTCTTGGGCCGCTCCCGAGGCATATGGAGGTTCCCAGGCTAGGGGTTGAATCAGAGCTGTAGCCACCGGCCTACGCCAGAGCCACAGCAACGCAGGATCTGAGCCGAGTCTGCAACCTACACCACAGCTCACGGCAATGCCGGATGGTTAACCCCCTTTTTTTTTGTCTTTTTTTGCTATTTCTTGTCAATGGCTTTTAGAATATTCACAGCCTTATGCAACCATCACCACGATCAATTTTATTTTTTAATTTTTGTCTTTTTAGGGCTGCACCTGTGGCATATGGAGGTTCCCAAACTAGGGGTCCAGTTGGAGCTATAGCCGCCGGCCTATGTCAGAGCCACAGCAAGGAGGGATCTGAGCTGCATCTGTGACCTACACCACAGCTCCCGGCAACACCAGATCCTTAACCCACTAAGCGAGGCCAGGGATCAAAACTGTATCCTCATGGGTGCTAGTTGGGTTAACCACTGAGCCACGATGGGAACTCCCAGCAATCAATTTTAGAACATTTTCATCCACCCCTAAAGAAATGCGTATCCCCGATTTTTTTTTTTCTGCATGCGTGGTATGTGGAAGTTCCCAGGCCAGGGATGGAACCTGTGCCACAGCTGCGGCAATGCTGGATCCCTAACCCCCTGTGCCACAAGGGAACTTCTGAAATAGTATCCTGTAGCCATCACCCCAAAGTTTCCCTTTTCTCTCCAGCCTTACACTATCACTAACCTACTTTCTGTCTCTATAGATTCACCTATTCTGGACATTTCATATATATGGAATTACATAACATGTGGTCTTTGGTAACTGGCTCACATAATGTCGTCAAGTTTCAATCATATCGTGGGGGTATCAGAACGCCATTCTTTACTGCAGCTGAATAATATTCCGTTGTACTGATGGACCACATTTTGTGCACCCATTCATCCATTTATGGGCATTTGGGCTGTTTCCAACTTTTAGCTATTTAGAATAATTCTGCCATGGATTTCCTGCTGTGGGTGCAACAGGTGAAGGATCCAGCATTGTCTCCGTGGCAGCTCAAGTCCCTGATAAGGCACAGGTTCAATCCCCAACCTGGCACAGTGGGTTTAGGAACTGGAATTGCAACAGCTGGGGCATAGGTCACAGCTGTGGCTCAGATTCCATCCCTAGCCTGGAAATTTCCATATGCCATGGGGGCAGCCAGAAAAAAAAAAAAAGAATACTGTCATAAACAGCCATGTACAAGTTTTGGGTGGACCTAAAGTTTTCCATTCTCTTGGGTATAGACCTGGAAGCAGAATGGCAGGTCGCATGCTAACTCTGCTTATTTGAGGAGCTGCCAAAATGTTTCCCCATCTTCTTGTGTTTTTTATGCCCATGTAACCCCCTTCCATTCATCTATTTATGAAATGTGTTGATGTCTGCCTTAGCTATGTTCCACTGTTCTGGTTACCTCCCAAAGGCCCCAGCAATTTTGCATTCATAATTTTGTGTTCTTTTTCTTAAAGAAGGCCCCTCCCTCAATTGTACAAGCATCAACACCCCTCCCTCCAAAAAAACCTTGGGACCGCGTTTATATCTTCGCAGCTGGGAAGGGAAGAACATAGATCACCCCACATCAGGATGGAGAAGGACAACATCACCCCTTCCCTCTGCCAGCTGCAACGTTTATAGGCAGGGGAGCCCCAAAATGGATCGCCCCACCCATACCCTTTGGAGGGGGTAAAGGGGTACTGTAACACTGTACTGTAAATTGACTCAGTAGCATAAACCCGGACTGTCCCCAGCACATCGTGGCATGGGGAGGCCCAGCCACCAGGGACCCAAGCTAAGGAGTGAACAGTGACCTAACTGGCACTGTCCAAAGGCATCGCTATCCCACTCCCCACCCCCACCCCCACCCCCACCCCTCCTGAAGCTGCTATTGCTCTTACGGAAAACGTGCTGGTCCATCTCTCCAGGTATCACCCTCACTGGTCTCCTCACTTCCACTTTCCCCCACCCCATCCAGCCTCACCTCCAAGCACTTTTCCCTCATCTCCCTGATTTCAGCAGAACCTGGGGTATCTTTGCAGGGGACACGGAGGACCGAAGGGAGTCCAGGTGTCAAGGCAATGCAATGGAGTGCAATGTGAATCAGTGCAGTGCAGTAGGGTGCCAGGCAAATCAGTGCAGAGCAATGCATATTGGTGCAATTCAATGATGCAAATCAGTGCAGAGCAATGCAAATCAGTGCAATTCAATGCAGTGTGATGCAAAATGCAAATCAGTGCAGAGCAAAATGCAAATCAGTGCAGAGCAATGCAAATCAGTGCAATTCAATGCAGTGTGATGCAAATCAGTGCAGTGCAGTGCAATGCAATGATGAAATGCACAGAAGAGAGACGCCATGGGTGGGAGGTGGACATAGATTTCTGGAGCAGAAAGGATGAGGTCTTCTGGCAGGTGGCCCTAGACAAGAATGGGGGGCCCTTAGGCATTGGGCCCTGCAGGGACAGGGACAATGCACAGAAGGAACATCCTGGTGGACATCAGTGGCTGGGCCAAGACATTTGACCTTCTTCCTGCAGGCAGTGGGGAACCTCTGTGGGAATTCCAAGAGGCAAGGGTGACGTGTTCCAGCTACTGTGTGAGGGGCCCAGGGAGAGAGTTCATGGGCATCTGTTTCTCCCACAGCGAAAGGCTCAGTCCAAGACTCAAGGTCAAGTCAGGACACCCTCCTGACCTGGAGGGCAAGGAAGGTGGCCCAGTTTGGCCAAGCACCCCATGATTGTGCTCTGAAAGGTGAGCACCATCACACCCACCTCCCTGGTGAGAAAACAGGCTGGGAGAGGCGCCTTCTGCAAGGGCGTGCAGCCATTAGTGGCAGGTCCAGGCAAGGACACAGTCTGGTTGACCCCAAAGCCCTTGTTTTCTCCTCTCTACCGAGCCACCCAGCAGTCCCCAGAACTCAAAGTACAACATAGGGACAGAGGCAGCCTGAAGTTCCACCATTAGAGATCCTCCAAAATGTGGGTGCTGGGTACTTGCATTTGGTCTTAGGGAGCCATTCTATCAAATGAGGGCTTATTGCCAGAGCAGGCAAAACAAATCGATTCTGTATCATGAGCCAACTTAGATCAGCTGGAGGATGGCTTACAAAAATGGTGCTCTGGGGGAGTTCCTGTCGTGGCTCAGTGGTTAACGAATCCGACTAGGAACCATGAGGTTGCCGGTTCAATCCCTGGCCTCGCTCAGTGGGTTAAGGATCTGGCGTTGCCATGAGCTGTGGTGTAGGTCACAGATGTGGCTCGGATCTGGCATTGCTGTGGCGTAGGCCAGCGGCTACAGCTCCAATTCAACCCCTAGCCTGGGAACCTCCATATGCCACGGGTGTGGCCCTAGAAAAGACATAAATAAATAAGGTGCACTGGGAAGAATTCCGTGGGGATGATGACTCAGCAGGAAAAAGCCCTGTGACTGAACAGAAATGTCTGCTCCAGGCTCAGGATGAGTGGTGGGAAGTGGTGGTGTGTGTGAGTGTTAGCTTCAAGATCATTGAGCCCACCCTCCCCCACCACCCCACTTTGTAGATGAGAAAACTGAGGCCCAGATGCAGAACCCAGACCCTGACTCCTCAGGCCTCCCAGCTTAGCCCTGACATTGTCTCTCCTTTCCTCACAGGATCTGAGTCCAAGTCATGTGCTCAGCCCTTTGACTCTGGAGCTGCAGACTCCGCCAACAAGAGCAGCAGTGGACGCTGGAGGCCAGAGTGCCCAGACTTCTCTGCCATGGGGGATGAGCAGGCAGGTGTCTGACTGCTGAGACGAGCAGGAGCTGATGCCGTCAGTGGCAGCAAGTACCCTTTGTTTGGCACCTGCATTTTAGAAGGCATTTTGTGTGCATTAGTTCAGGGAGCTCTCATTAAAACATGGCCAAGCAGTTATTTTCCCATTCTACAGATAAGGAAATGAATCCTTTCTGGAACAGGAAGAGGAAAGGTGGGATGCATAGAGCGGTGGGTTGATGAATGGAGAGAAGAAAGGAACGAAGGGAGGATTGACAGAAGGGATGGATGGGGATGGAAGGAAGGAAGGGATGGATGGATGGATGGATGGATAGATGATGTAAAAAGAATGGAGGGGGAGTTCCCATGGTAGCACAGTGGTTAACAAATCCCACTAGGAACCATGAGGTTGCGGGTTTGATCCCTGGCCTCACTCATTGGGTTAAGGATCCGGCGTTGCCGTGAGCTGTGGTGTAGGTCGCAGACGCGGCTTGGATCCCGCGTTGCTGTGGCTCTGGTGTAGGCCGGTGGCTACAGCTCCGATTAGACCCCTAGCCTGGGAACCTCCATATGCCGTGGGAGCAGCCCTAGAAAAGGCAAAAAGACAAAAAAAAATTTTTAATGGAGGGAAAGAAGGAAAGGAGATAGGAGGGAAGAATGGGTAGACGGATGCATGGGTGAGTAGATGGATGGATGAATAAAAAGGGAAGGAAAAGCTCCCACAGGAGCTCTGAGCTAGAACAGCCCTGCGGAGGGGTCCCAAATCAGTTAAACTATATAGGGTGTTCTGTGTATCTGCCCCTGGCATTTTATAGAAGAGCACACTGGGGTCCAGGCAGGGAAAGAATGGGCCTAGGTGTCACGGAGAAGACAGGGTAAACAAAGATAGTACTGGGACTGGAGTTTAGCTCTGGATCCTTCTAGGCTTCTGGATCTCTTGGAATAGCAACTGTGGGCTGCCGGCAGTTGGGCAGAAAGAATGGCGGAGAAGAAACCTTGTGTCTGGGGAGGCAGGGAGCCTCTACCCCACCACCAACAAATAAGCGCCTCCACTTCTGTCCCTGTCCTCATGTGATTGGTCACCAGAGCTGGAGGCAGCAGAGGGCAATGTCTTTGCCTCTTCCCTCCCCAAGCCCTGTGAGCTCTCCACCTGCACAACTGTCAAATCTGTCCGCATCTCTCCCCCCTTCTCCATCGTCCTGGTGGAGGCACCAGATAATTTGCACAGATGTCCTTGCTATTCCCAAAGACTTGCCCCCCCCCATCCAAACCCCCCTGGGCTCTGCATCCTGCATAATCTTTCTGAATACAGATCAGAGCCCCCTGCCCTCCCTATTATCACTGTTTGGAACTTAAGAGATTAAATCCTTCCCCCATTCCACCCTACACACACACACACACACACACACACACACACACACACACACACACACACACACACACCCTCCAGCCACAAGAAAATCTTGCCAGTTTGGGAAAGGCACCATGAGCTTTCAAGCCCATAGGCTTCCAAACATCCTGTTCTCTTCAAGCCCAGAATGCCCTCACTGGGAGCCTCTGCCGACTTAACTGCTACTCATTCTTCAGGGCTTCCCTGTCACCTCCTCCAGGAAGATCTCCCTGATTTCTTTCCTTCTTTTTTTTTTTTTTTTTTTCACCAGGACTTTATTTATTTTTTGGCCCTACCCAAGGCATGTAGAAGTTCCTGGGCCAGGGATCAAACCCGCACCACAGCAGTGGCAGTGACTCACTTTACCACTTTACCCACTGAGCCACCAGGAAACTCCTAGTAGGACTTTCTACTGAAATTTATATATACACTGGTAAGATGTTGATTATTTTAAAATATATGCAACCTAACCTATATAGCCAGTCAAGAAGTCATTTGCATGTCATGTAGACTATTTATGTAGTTGGAAAAGGGGCAGGGTTGGTTTTATTTTGACTATGGAAGTTGCCTAAAGATTGTCTAATCTTTCCGAAGTTCCCCTTAGTAGATTTTTCATACCAATGATTATCCCAGGGTTTGTACTTAAAGAAAAAAAAAAGATTTTTCTATGTGATCTAGCTTAGAATAAACCTTATTTTTCAAACACAAAAAAATTAAAATTAGGAGTTCCCACAGTGGCACAACAGGATTAATGGCACCTCTGGAGCGCAGGGTTGCAGGTTTGATCCCCAGGCCAGGATAGTGGGTTAAAGATCCGGTGTTGCTGCAGCTGCAGTGAAAGTTGAAACTGCAGCTCAGATCTGACCCCTGGCCTGGGAACTCCAAAACATAAAATATGATAAAATAAGATAAAATAAAATAAAATAAGGGAGTTCTCCGTGGCCTAGCAGTTAAGGATCTGGCCTGGTCACTGCTGTGGCTTGGATTCAGTCCCTGGCCCCAGGAACTTCCCCATGCCACAGGCACAGCCAAAAAAAATTTTTTTAATTTTAATTTAAATTTTAAAAAATAATAACAATAAATGCTATTAGTTTCTAAGTAAAACTCCAACCCAGAATATCTGTCCTCCAGACAAAGTCAGCGGCCCCCACTCATTTCTCTGGCTCACTTTCTAGAACTTTTGATCATACTTGATTATAACTCCTGGGTTTAGTCATCAGTCTGCTCCAATTAGCCCCAGGACAGCAGGGGATTGACTGTGTGCCTTCAGCTGGCAGGTCATCAACTTTCTCCGAGGAATGGCACTGACTCCTAAAGTGGAAAAACAATAACAACCAGAGTTCCTGTTGTGGCTCAGTGGGTTAAGAACCCCACTAGTGTCCATGAGGATGTGGGTTCAATCCCCGGCCTTGCTCAGTGGGTTAAGGATCCAGCATTACCGTGAGCTGGATCACAGTAGGTCACAGACGCGGCTTGGATCCCACGTTTCTGTGGCTGTGGTGTAGGCAGGCAGCTGCAGCTCCGATTCGACCCCTAGCCCAGGAACCTCCACATTCCACAGGTGCAATCCTAAAAAGAAAAAAAATAAAAACAACCATAATATCTGTTTCCATTGATGGAGGCCTTGCAGTGTGTAAACATTATCTTATTTTACCTGCACAGCAATCCTCCAAGAAAACACCCACTTAAGAGATGAGAAAACCGGGAGTTTCCATCATGGCGCAGTGGTTAACAAATCCAACTAGGAACCATGAGGTTGCGGGTTCGATCCCTGCCCTTGCTCAGTGGGTTAAGGATCCGGTGTTGCCGTGAGCTGTGGTGTAGGTTGTAGACGCGGCTCGGATCCCGCATTGCTGTGGCTCTGGTGTAGGCCAGTGGCTACAGCTCCAGTTCCACCCCTAGTCTGGGAACCTCCATATGCCGCAGGAGTGGCCCAAGAAATGGCAAAAAAAAAAAAAAAGACAAGAGATGAGAAAACCCAGGTCTTAAGAGTGTTAGAAACTTGACTGAGGTCACACTGAGCTCATAAAAGCCATACCAGGAATGCAGACATTGAAGAAGGGCTTTTGACAACTTGAGCCATTCAAAAACTCAAGCATTTGAAAACCCGAAAACCATCTTCACCTGTTATTTACTTGGTTTTGGGGTTTTTTTTGTTGTTGGTTTTTTTTTTTTTTTTGGCTTTTAGGGCCACTCCTGTGGCATGTGGAGGTTCCCAGGCTAGAGGTTCAATGAGAGCTGCAGCTGCTGGCCTCAGCCACAGCCACAGCAACGCAGGATGAGCTGCATCTTCGACCTATACCACAGCTCACGGCAACGCCTGATCCTTAATCTGCTGAGCAAGGCCAGGGATGGAACCACATCCTCACAGATACTAGTTGGATTAGTTTCTGCTGCACCACAACTGGAACTCCTTATTTGCAGTTTTGTTTGAAACCAGTTCCCTTTTATACATGATGAAATGGAACCAGAGAAACAAGAGACTTGAGGTTGCTTGGGTGTGCTATTTTTTCCCCCAATATAGGGAGATAAATAACTATTTACATTTCTTTAAAAGCAGTTGATCCATGGACTATCTGAATCTGCATGCAGTAAACCCTTCTGGAGTGGGGATTCCTGAGACATCTTGCCTCTGGATCTGCCGGGGCAGGGGGAAGGGACCCATCCCCCAAAGTTCCCCAGGATCCAGGGAGCCAAGCCTGGATTTATTGCATCTTCTGTGGGGTGTAGGGGCCGGCATACAATGTTTGGTCAAATGCCTGGAAACGCCCCCATTGGGACAGCTCCCATTTCTCACCCAGGAAATGTTGGAAGAAAGACACAAGGTTTTCAAGCAAAGGACGAAGCCCCCTGCCTCTCCACACCCCTCGCTGTACCTGCTGCAGGGGTTAGGACAGTCTGTACCGTAGCTGCCCACCACCCCCTCCACCCACAGCTCTGGCCGGGCTCCCATTTCTGCCTCCTGAGAGGGAGGCCAGATGCAGGAGAGGGATGCGGGGGGGGGGGGGTGAGGCGGTGGCAGAGGTTGGGGGGGCGCCATCCTGGCCAAGAGGCTGTCCTAATGTGTTTATATATATAGGAGGATGAAAACCAGAGACACAAGGAAATCTTTGGGGCTGTGGCAGAGGAGACAGGAGTAGGTAGAGGTTGTCCAGGCACCAGGGAGGGGAATCAGAGCCATAAAGGGGAGACCGCTGCTGAAGTCACAGAACGGCCAGGGGGACCCAGACCAGCCAGGGCCAGAGGTGTGGCGTTTGGGGACACAGGCTGAAGAAGAGGGACCCTGGAGTATGAAGGACCCAGGGAGGAAGGAGCAGGCAGAGAAGGAGCAGCCAGGGAGGTGGGAGAGAGACAAGATTAGTGGATACAAAGGAGAGATTCAAGAAGGAAGGCCGTGGGAGTTCCCTGGTAGCTCAGCAGGTTAAGGCATTGTTACTGCAGCGGCCTGGGTCATCGCTGTGGTGCAGGTTCAATTCCTGGCCCTTGAATGTCCAAATGACAAGGCTGTGTCCCCCCCCAAAATATAAAATAGGAAGCTGTGTAAAATAGTATGGTGGGAGTCCCAAAAGTCAATCAGAAAATTACTGTATGGTCTGGCAACCCAGCTTCTGCAGATCTACCCAAAAGAAGTGAAAGCAGGGACTCAAACAGATACTTGCACACCCATGTTCATAGCAGCATTATCCACAAGAGCCAAGAGGTGGAAGGAACCCAAATGTCCATCAAAGACTGGCTAGATGGGAGTTCCCACGGTGGCACAATGGGATCAGCAGCTTCTCTGCAGCACCAGGATGCAGATTCAATCTGTGGCCTGGCGTGGTAGGTTAAAGGACCTGGCATTGCCACCCCTGCAGCATAGATCAGGACTGTGGCTCGGATCTGGTCTCTGGCCAGGGAATTCCATATGCCTTGGGGCATGAAAAAAGGGGAAAAAAAAAGACTAGACAAATGAAACGTAGTTTTGTTTCTATCCATACAATGTGGCCCATCCACACAATGAACTGTTATCCAGCCTTAAAAAAGGAAGGACATTCTGACACATGACACAGATGAACTTGAAAACGTTATGCTAGGTGAAAAACTAGACACAAGAAGACAATTTTTTTTTCTTTTTAGGGGTACACCCATAGCATATGGAAGTTCCCAGTCTAAGGGTCGAATCAGAGCTGCAGCTGCTGCCCTAAACCACAGCCACAGCAACTCGGGATCTAAGCTGCATCTGCAAGCTACACAGCAACCACCACATCACCGGATCCTTAGCCCACTGAGCAAGACCAGGGATTGAACCCAAATCCTCATGGATACTTGTCAGGTTCTTAACCCGCCGAGCCACAATGGGAACTCCAAGAGGACAAATACTGCACCGTTCCACTTGTAGGAGGTCCCTAGAATAGGCAAATTCAATAAGACACAGCAGATTCGAGGTTACCAGGGATTGAGGAAGTGAGAACCAGGAGTTACTGTTTAACAGGTCTGGAACTTCTTTGGCAGAAAATTAAAAAAAAAAAAAAGTTCTGGAGATGAATGGTGGTGATGGCCGCACAGCAATGCGAGTGTACTTAATGTCACTGAACTGTACCTTTAAAAATGGTTAAGGAGTTCCTTTGTGGCACAATGGATTAAGGATCTGGCATTGTCACTGCAGTGGTTTGGGTCACTGCTATGGTGTGGGTTCAATCCCTGGCTCGGTAACTCTCACGTGCCATTGGCACAGCCCCATAAAATGGTTCAAATGGTCAATTTTATATTATGTATGTTTTACTATGATAAAAAGAAGGAAGGAGTTAAAACTATAAAGAGCTCCAAGCAGGGGCAATCAGAGAAAATGCTAGATCCTGCATAGCTCTCCTGCCCTCATTCCAAGGCAGGTGTGAATACTGTCACCATCTGAAGACAGTGCTAAAAAGTCCTGGAAAGGGACTGACCCTGTCCTGCTGATCCTGACAGCCCAAAGGAGGGACATCTCATCTAGACTGGAGGAGTCAGGAAGGATGCCTGGAAGGCATGCCAAGCTGGGTTTTGAAGGATGAGTAGGAGTTCACCAGGCTGTCTGTGGGTGGCCTGGAAGAGGAGGGTCCCCAAAGAGAGGAAAAAACAGGTGCCCTGGATTGGGGGTGGGGAAGACAAATAGAATGACTGGGAGGGAGAGAGAGGAGAAGGGCAAAGGAAGCAGAGGAAAAAAGAAATAGAGGAGGGAGTTCCCATCGTGGCTCAGCAAAAACGAATCTGACTACCATCCCTGAGGACGCAGGTTTGATCCCTAGCATCACTCAGTGGGTTAAGGATCTGGTGTTGCCATGAGCTGTGGTTTTGGTTGCAGACTCGGCTCGGATGTGGCGTTGCTGTGGCTGTGACATTGGCTAGTGGCTACATCTCTGAATCAGCCCCTAGCCTGGGAACCTTCATGTAGCCATGGGTGTGGCCTAAAAAAGACAAAAAGAAAGAAAGAAATATAGGAGGAAAAAAAAGTAAGAAGGAACATAGAGCTTGGACCCAGACACATCTGAGTTTATTGAGTTTGAGTCTAGCTCTGCAGTTTACCGACTGTGTGGCCCAGGACTGCATCGTCCTTTCTCCTCCCGGCGCCTCAGTCTCCTCATCTGGAAAGTGGGGTGACAACGCCCCCTAGTGGAGCTTCAGTGGGCTCAGGGATAACGCCTTGGTAGTTCCGCTCAGCTACGGGTTGGTGCGTTTGGATGTTACATCATTGTCCACCTCTGTGTATCTTTTCTGTCTGATAGCACTTGGCACGTGGCTGCCTCATGCGTGGGTGGAAATATGAGGGTTTGAGGGGCCAGAAGCAGGAGGCAGCCGACCCTGGTGCCCTTTGTACTGTGCTGGCGGCGGTGAGCTCAGGCTTCTGCTGTGGGGGAAGGGAAGGTATTCAGGGGATTTAGGAGCTCAGAGGTTCCAGGGTATATACTCTACTAGGACTGAGCAGGGCCAGAATTAGAGGGAGGTGAACGAGGTGCCGAATCCAATCCTCTCAGGTCCTAACCTTCTGATCATTTATTCATTGTAGATCTCTTTGCACTATATTGAGGGTTTTGGGGGGTTTTGTCTGTTTGTTTTAGCAGCATATGGAACTTCTCCGGCTAGGGTTGACTCAGAGCTGCACCTGCTAGGCAATGCCAGATCCTTAACCCACTGAGCAAGGCCAGGGATCGAACCCGCAAACTAATGGTTCCTAGTTGGATTCATTTCTGCTGCGCCACAACGGGAACTCTGAGGCTTTTTTAAAAGTCAGTCTTAAAGTATGTTTTTCTTGGTTCCTGAATTTGGGGGGGCACCCCACTTTCAATTTTGTGCCTCAGGCAAGTGCCACTCTTACCTCACCCTCGTCCCAGCCTGGGAGGGAGACTTAGGATCCAGGAGATGCATAAGGAGACACATCTAAGCAGCCCAGGGAAAAAACTAGAAGCCCTGACAGCACCTGAAGTTCTACCAGGAGAGCTCAGCTCCGTGCTTTTACAAATTGCATTCACAGACGTGATCTACCATGAGGCTTAAAACAAGCCAGCTTGGAGTTCCCATCATGGCGCAGTGGTTAACAAATCCGACTAGGAACCATGAGGTTGCGGGTTCGATCCCTGGCCTTGCTCAGTGGGTTAATGATCCAGCATTGCCATGAGCTGTCGTGTGGGTCGCAGATGTGGCTTGGATCCCACATTGTTGTGGCTGTGGCGTAGGCTGGTGGCTACAGCTCTGATTTGACCCCTAGCCTGGGAACCTCCATATGCCACGGGAAGCGGCCCTAGAAGAGGCAAAAAGACCAAAAAAAAAAAAAAAAAGCCGGCTGAGCTGACAGGACAGAGGTTAATTTGCCAGTTTCCTAAGATAATCAGACCGAAAACCAGGGAGGGAGAATCAGGTCTGAGAGCCCAGATTTTCAGCCCCTTTTCAAGGGGGGATAAGACCTTGAAGACCTAGGTTAGACCTAGCCTGGGTGGGGCTGGGTGACCACCCCCCAGTCTTCCCCGCCTGCCACCAGATAGGCGCTGAGCTCAGGTTGGACGGGATGGGAGGAGGATGGGCAGGGGCTGGGTGTCAGGGGGCCTCGGCAGCCTGGTCAGTGCCTTCTCCCCACTGCCCTCCAGGAGGATGGAATTCCAGGGCCGCTCGGCAAGAGTGCAGAGGACCTCAGCCTGGATCTGGGGGCCCTTCAGGGCAGCGTGTATCTCCAGGACCTGGGCCTGGAGGTCCCTTCACCCAGCCAACCTGGAGGAGCCGGGGGCAGCGGCACCCCTAGCGAAGAAGTTGGAACAGACTCACCCTTCTCCTCCTCGGCTGGATCCCAGGGCCTGCAGCGGAGACGCAGCTGGGAGAGGTCACGGAGCTGCTCTGAAACCTGGCAGAGGTCAGTGCCACCCCCACCCCCCCTTCTCTCCCCCATCCCCATTGATGCCTTCCAGGACACACCCCCAGGGTGGCAAGGCCACACTGCCTTCCCCCCACCCCCCGCCTCTGTGTCACCTAGCTCAAGGGCCACCAGAGGTGTCTGCACTGTCAGAAGACAGCCAAACTGATGGCTAAGGGAACCCTGCAGGCACAGCTGGACCCAGATGTGTACACTCACTCTCGCACTCTGGGTACACAAACCCCACCCCCCAAACCCAAACAGAGAAGCCGAAACATGTCTCTCATACACACATGCACAAAGCCACCAATGCAGTTGTGATCAAAACACGGTTTCGTGATGAAGTTCTCATTGTGGCGCAGTGGAAATGTACCCGACTAGTATCCATGAGGTCTCAGTTTCGATCCCTGGCCTCGCTCAGTGGGTTAAGGATCCAGTGTTGCCATGAGCTGCAGCATAGGTCACAGATGAGGCTCGGATCTGACGTTGCTATGGCTGGGGTGTAGGCCAGCAGCTGCAGCTCCAATTGGACCCCCATATGCTGCAGGTGCGACCAAAAAAAGACCAAAAAAAAAAACAACAACAACAAACAGGTGCATGGAGTTCCCTTGCAGTGCAGCAGGTTAAGGATCTGGTGCTGCTGTGGTGCGGGTTCATCCCTGGCCTGGGAACTTCCAAAAACCAAACAAAACAAACTGTGTTCAGTGCCACCCACACACCACAGTGGCAAGCCCTAAACAGGGGAGAAGGATGCTTTAGCTGCTCACCCCAGTTCCCTCTGCTCCTCATAGTTCCCCCCAAATATAAATCCAGTCTGTGTAAAATATGGGCCTGCGATGCAAATGAAGCTTCAGTAGCCAATTCCACAACCAGCGTCCTCACCCATCCCTCTGGAACTGGGAAATCTGCACCTGTCTCTGCCTGCCCCTGCAAAGAGCACCCTTGGGTTCTCCCAGGTCCCCCATGCCTCGCACGCTGGAGCCAGGGCGGCAACCAGGTGGCAGAGACTTGACTCCCTACCTTCCTCCACCAGGCTCAGCCTTGATGCCTCAGCTGAGACCCAGGGGTCCTGTCTCCCCAGGACACTGGCCAGCCTGGCTCTGAACTTGCCAGAAGAGGGCCTACAGGCCTGGACCCAAGCATGTCTGCCTGGGGGCAGCACCCCCATAGAGCAACCGAGCAAGGTGGGTGCAGCTCACAGCCACGCCCAGAAGATAACACACCTGTGGGCACAGGAGTTGGTTCAGCCAGTGGGAAGGAACTGCCTTACCCAGAGCCTGTTGTGGCAGGTGTAGCCCTTGACTGGGGAGTCTCTGAGTCCTGAGACTCCAGCCCAGGCCTGAGGGTCCTTTGCTAGGGTGGAGTCCACAATAGGGGATCCTTGACTCCCAGTGCAAGCCATGGCCTGGAGAGCAGGGGTTGGGGGCTGGGGGGTGTCTCCACATCTTTGCAGCTGGAAGGAAGTCCCATCTATGACTGGAGTTTGCAACTAGGGGAGGGTTCATCTCTCCGGTCTGGGATTATAGCCCAAAGCTGGGGAATACATGCTCGGGGCGATGGCCTGCACCTGGGGCATCTTAGCCATGACCATAACTTGGGGGGAAAGTTCCTGGCCATGGGTGAAATTTGTGGCTCAGAATGCCAGAGCTCTAGCCCACAGCTGGTGGGGGGTGGGGGCCTTGGCCAGACTGCTGTGGAGGGTATGGCTCTAGCCCTCAGCTGCTATGGAGACCCATCTGTGTGGCTGGGGGTATGGGGGTAGCCTCTGTCTGCAGCTGGAGGCCAGGCACCCTCCACCTGGTGAGCCTGCCTGCAGCCCAGGCAGTCTCCAAGCTTAGTGTGATGCTTATTCCCAGCAGGAATGTGACAGCCCTGAGAAAAGAGTGAGATCACGGTCAGTTCCCATGTCCTTCGATGAGATCAACTCCCTAGAAATCTTTCCCGCTTTGGAAGTGCCCGCTCCAGCTGTTCAAGGTAGCCCAGCCTGGGGAATTTCCTTCATTCAAACCCCTGGAGGTCCCCCCCCAACCCCATGGCACTGGTGGTGGGTGCTCAGGGTCCCCTGATCAGGAACTGGGAAGAATGCTGGGGGGGGGGGGTGGCGTGGCTCCTCCAGCCCCTGCCCCTCCCCCTCCCCTAGTGCCTTAGTCCAGGGTGGACACACCATCGCAATGACCCCCTAGGGCTCTCTCTTCTCGCTCTGACTCCGTCTCTTTATCTCCTTCTTTGTCTCTGAATTGCTAACTGAAGAGAGCTTGCCTCCCTCTCGTATCAGACAGACCCACAGGTCAAACCAGGAATCTACCACTTTCCAGGCAGTCTCTGAGCCTCCTCAGCTTTCTCTATAAGAATGGGATGATTAGTGTATTACCTTAGGGTGGCTTAGAGGGATCCCTGAGTGTGTTTGTGTAAAGTGCTTAGCGCATGAGAGGCACTTGTGACATGTGGGGGACACTTCCATCCTGGGCTCTCTGCCCTCCTTACACCTCTCCTCCCTAAGAGTGGCAAGCCCCATCCAGAAAGTCTCCAGTTCTGCAGGGGTGGGGTCAGGGGGCGCATTGCTCAGCTGGTCCTGCCCCAGAGCCCCCCTCATACCTGTGCCTCTTGGGATGGGGCTGCTTCCAGGCTTGGCTCCACCAGTGCTGGAGTGCATGGAAAAAGACCACGTGGAGCCGGATCACGTGTGAGTGTCTGCCCACTGATGGGAGAGGGACCCCAGTGGACAGCCAAGGGTTCGAGACTTGGGGAAGAGGGGTACAGGGTGTAGCCTCGCTGGCAGTTAAGTGACAGGGCCAGCCACGGTCCCTCCCAGTTCCTCTATGACCTTGATCTTCTCTCCCACAGCACCCTTCTCCCAAGCAAGGGACCCGGGCGCCCTCAGAAAGGGTCTCCACATCGAGTGAGGGATTGAGGCTCTGGGTTAGGGGTTGCATCAGGACCCGGGACGAGGTTGGGCCATCACAGCTCATCTTGGGGAACACCTGTCATCAGGGGCAACCATAGGCTCTTTTTATCCCCCACCCCAGGTTGATTGTCCAGCAGGTGCTTCAAGAACTCCGAGAGTACCATGGGTAAGTGGGAAGGGGGACTAAGTATGATGGAACAGGTGTGGAAGGGCAGGTGGGGGGAGTGTCGGGGAACAGGTATAGGAGTGGACAGGTATGGGGGACAGTTGTGAAGACAGGTAGAAATGGGAGGAAAACAGTGACAGGTAAACTGGGAGGAGGCACAGATGTGGAAAAGGACAAAGTACAGCTGCAAGCCGCCACCAGCCCACAGGGTACCTTTGTACAAACGGGAAAAGGTGCCTCTTGCCCAGAATACCGCCATCTGTTTGAAAATCTTCCTGACATGCTGATTTTGTCCAACTAAGACCTGTTACCACCCTCTGCTGGAAATCTCATCACCAGAATTCCTGCTGTGGTTCAGCGGGTTAAGAACCTAACGTATGTCCATGAGGATGCGGGTTTGATCCCTGGCCTTGCTCAGTGGGTTAAGGATCAGGTGTTGCCCCAGGCTGCAGCATAGGTTGCAGATGTGGCTTGGATCTGGTTTGGCCTTGGCCACTGCTGTGGCCAGCAGCTGCAGCTCCGATTCAGCTCCTAGCCTGGGAACGTCCATATGCCTCAGGTGCAGCCATTAAAAAAAAAAGAAGAAAGAAAAAAGAAAACCCATCACTTTGACCATGTATACAAGCCCACAGATGGAGGGATGGTGGGAGCCTCAGCTCAGGGTGCACACCTATCCATGGGAGCCCAAAGGGAGAGGGGCAGGAGAAGGGGCAGCTGGGGGAAGAGGGAGGGTGGAAGGGCTGCCAACCCAGATGTCCATCCCCTCTGATCCTGCAGGGCCCGGCAGAGGGCTCGCTTGTCGGTCAGCCCCAGAGGGACCCATTCGAACCTCACCTGGTTTGAGTTCCTGTCTGAGTGAGTATGCAGAGCTTGGGTGGGGTTGGCACTGGATTCCCACAAACCTTCACCCCTGGTCCTCTGTTCGCGACCCTAAGCCGGGGGGAGGGGGGAGGAGGGAGGAGCTGGGGCCCCCATCCTTTTCGCTAAAAGCACCAGGAGAATGATGAGGGCGGCAGGTGGGAGGCGGTCTTCACATGCCCTGGGAGGGCAGAGAAAGACTTTTTGGAGGAGGTGACCACTCGAGCTGGGTTCCGGTGGGAGAGTAGGAGTTTGCCAATATGCAGAGATGAGGAAGAAATAGGTGACTTCTGGGGACCGGTGTCAGGGTGGGGCCAGGAGGAGGGGAGGAAAGAGGAGTTAGCAGAGGTGAGATCCCTCTGGGCAGCAAAGAAGCACAGTAAGGGTTGGGGTGCAGACTGGAGGTGTGGAATCTTCCTCCAGGGAACAGATTCTGCAGGGGCTGCATTTGGTTGGCAATGACTTAGTATGTATTTGTTAAGTGAGTTTGCACTGGCCATCCAGGAGGGTCATGACTGCGATCTGGGGCTGGAATGTTGGGTGGGAAGAAGGGAGCGGGGTTTGAGAGAGATCCTATGGGAAGAATGGGAAGCATTTTAGTCTGGTCAGATATGAAGCAGGGGAGCTCCCATTGTGGCTCAGCAAGTTCAGAACCTGATTGGTATCCCTGAAGACACGGGTTCCATCTCTGGCCTCACTCAGTGGATTGAGGATCCGGTGTTGCTGTGAGCTGTGGTGTGGGTCGTAGAAGCGACTCAGATCCCGCATTGCTGTGGTTGTGGTGTAGGCTGGCAGCTGCAGCTCCGATTCAACCCCTAGCCTGGGAACTTCCATATGCTGAGGGTGCGGCCCTAAAAAGACAGGGAGAAAAAAAAGGTATGAAAGGGACATGAATCACAGGGAGGAGGCAGAGATGAACAAGGCCCATCCAGGGTCCTCAAGCTTGAGACCCTGTTATATTCATCTCTGCAAACCCAGTCCTCAAGATGCATGGAGTTTTGCAAACCTCTGTAAATGTTAGTTGAGTGAATAAGTGAGTGAGAGGAGGGAGAGAGTTGGGGACCACAGTGGAGTTGAAACAGGATTAGGGGACCCCAGAGAGACAGATTCCAGGTGGGTCCCAAGATCGACCTGAAGGACCAGCTGCTGTGCCCTCCTCACCCAAGTTTCTTCCCCTTAGGAGTGAGGACAGCGTGGGGAAGACGGAGAGAAGTGACAGGGGCACCAGGGTGAAGCGCAGACTGAGCTCTCTCCGCTGTCGTGTCACCAGGCAGAAGGAGAAGGTCAGGGGGCCGGGTCATGGTGTGGGGTTGGGGGACCCCCTCTGCCATCTTCAGCTTGTTAGGGTGCGCCTGGCCCCAGAGCCCTGGGTTTGAGGTGGAACTGGATGCGCAGGGCATCCTCATGCCTCCCTCTGTCCCAAACAGGGCAAGAGCCCAGTGCTTCTGAAGGACAAGAGTCAGGATGCTCGAGAGAGGAAGGAATGTGTCAACGGGCACCAGCTGGCTCGAGGAACCGTCTTTGGCCACTCCAGCTGCCCCCTGTGTGGCAAACCTTTTCTGAGCTCTGGTAAGTCTGGTGGCCCAGCCCATCCTCCTGGATGGCAGTTACTTGCTCTCCTTTATGTCCCCTAAATTACTCTCATAGCCTCCTTTGATCTTTGCATCCTCGTCCCATTTCACCCTTTCTCAGTGATGGCCGCCCCTGGCTCCCTGGAGGTCACTAGGGATCCATCCCAAGAGCAGAGACCATATGGTTGGTTAGGGCCCCCAACATTCCCTTTAAGTCTCAGCTTCTGTCATTGCAAAACTCCTTTGGCAGGAGTTCCCATTGTGGCTCAGCAGGTTATGAACCTGACTAGTATCCATGAGAATGTGGGTTAAATCCCTGGCCCCACTCAGTGAGTTAAGGATCTGGCATCACCGTGAGCTGTGGTGTAGGTAGCACATGTGGCTCGGATCTGGTGTTGCTATGGCTGCAGTGTAGGTTGGCAGCTGCAGCTCCAATTTGAATCCTAGCCTGGGAAATTCCGTATGCTAAGGGGACGGCCCTTAAAAAAAAAAAAAAAAATAGAGTTCCCGTTGTGGTGCAGTGGTTAACGAATCCGACTAGGAACCATGAGGTTGTGGGTTCAATCCCCGGCCTTGCTCAGTGGGTTAAGGATTCGGCATTGCTGTGACCTGTGATGTAGGTTGCAGACGCGGCTCGGATCCCGCAGTTGCTGTGGCCCTGGCGTAGGACAGTGGCTACAGCTCCGATTCAACCCCTAGCCTGGGAACCTCCATATGCTGCGGGAGCAGCCCAAGAAAAGGCAAAAAGACCAAAAAAAAAATCTTTTGGCAAAACCCCAACTCAGGCTAGTGAGTGTATTAGTTAGCTGGGGCTGCATAACAAAGTGTCATCATCTGGTTGGATTTAAACGCAGAGAGGCATTGTCTCCGAGTTCCGGTGAAGTCCAGGATCAAGGTGTCCGCAGGACTGGGCTCCCTCTGAAGGCGGGAAGGGAGGGTCCACTCCAGGACTCCCTCCTGGCTTCTGGAAATCCAGCTGCTTGTGGATTGCAGGACTGAGCTTTTAAGGTGGTTTTGTCCCTGTGCGCATGTCTACCTCTCAAACTCCCCTTTTTCTAAGAACTTGTATTTGGGCTGATCCTAACGACGTATGACTTCATCAAACTAAATACATCAGACATTGGCAATGACACTATTTCCAAACAAGACCACCTTCTGATGGATTGAGGGGGACTGTCACTGGAACATACAAATTGGAGGTGGTGGGGGCACAATTCAGCCCCTAAGAGGCAATTTCCTGCCTCCCAGGGCTCTCTGAGGGACAAGGGTTTCTGCTCACGAAAGAATACTGCAGAGTTCTCTTGTTGCACAGCGGGTTAAGTATCCAGCATTGTTACTGCAGCCGCCTCGGTCACTGCTGTGGCACAGGTTCAATCCCTGGCACAGGAACTTCCAAGTGCTGCGGGCACGGCCTAAATAAATAAATAAATAAAAAGGAAAGAGTACTGGGTTCCAGAGGCCGTAGAGGGAGATGACGTTGGTCTTTTCTAAGATTTAGCACTTGGCCTTTTTTGAAAATAAGCCCCACTCGGTAAGACATGGAGCGGAGGCAGCAGTGACTTGCTTGTTAGAAAAGAGATGTGTGGTTTACAGCGAAAATTCAGCAGTAGCTCTGTGGCCAGCAAATTTGGGCTAGTGTGGGGTTCCTTGACCTTGACACTATCAATATTTGAGGTCTGGTCATTCTTGGGGGGAGGGGGAGGGCTGTTTCGTGCATTTTTGAGGAAGATTTTGAGCAGCATCCCGGGTCTCCACCCACCAGATGCTATTAACACCCATCCCACAGCAAAAATGTTTCTAGACTGGTCAGATGACTGGCCAGGATCACCCTGCTGAGCACCAACGGGCTAGGAAGATGGACTACTGGCCCACCCTGGCCCCAGGGTGGGCTGCGCGGTGAGCGCCCTCCTTCCACCTGCAGGGCAGGTGCCTCCACGTGCCCTGAGCCACACCTTTTGCATTTCTTCCTTTCCTGGCCCCGCACATGAGCATTTTCCTTCTTCCTCATTCCCCTCTCTTTCCGGAGCATCGTGTTGCTGGCAATGGGGCTCTTAGCAGCTGCTGGCCTGTTTGGAGCTTTCTCTCCATTGGAAGATCTCCAACCCACACTATCTGCCACGCCGGCAAGCAGTCTCCAACCTCAGGCTTTGCAAAGTCTTCAACATTCTTTTAAACAGCAGGTGACTTCCTGTTTCTGCTGACTTCCTAATTCCTTCTTCTTCTTTGGAGGCTGAGGTCTGCTGGATACAGGGACCTGCCTGGAGAGCCTAGGATCCAGCCCACCTGGGTATCAAATTCAAAGGGCAAGTGAGAGGTTGGCAGAAGGAAGGGTGAGGTCAAAGATCTGGAATACATGGGCAATACAGAAATGAATGGCTGCCTCTATGCTGCCACAGCAAAGCTGCGTATTTTGCAGCATGCTCTCAAAGCCGAAACTATTTACCGTACAGCTCTTTACAGCCAAAATTTGCTAACCCCCTGAGCTAGGTTTCCCAGCAGCAAGGAAGACTCCAGGAGGTGACTTAATAGTAGCTGGCAGATCAGTAAACACATCTAACCTTGAAGACGAGGGTATAGACAGCGACTGATTTTCTGAATGTCACTTGACAATCACAGAAGACTTTGCACAAATAATAAGAGTAATGGGGGAGTTCCTTTGTGTGCAGCAGGTTAAGAATCGTGCATTGTCACGGCAGGGGCTCTGGTTGCTGCTACGGTGCAGGTTCAATCCCTGATTAGGGAAATTCCACATGCCGAGGATGCAGCCCAAAAAACCATAACAAGGGAGTTCCCATTGTGGCTCAGAGTAACCAACCTGACTACCCATGAGGTTGCGGGTTCAATCCCTGGCCCTGCTCAGTGGGTTAAGGATCTGGTGTTGCCATGAGCTGTTGTGTAGGTTGCAGACCCAGCTCCAATCTGCCTTGCCGTAGCTGTGGCATAGGCTGGCAGCTGCAGCTTCCATTCAACCCCTAGACCAGGAACTTCCACATGCCGCAGGTGCGGCCCTAAAAAGCAAAACAAAACCACACCCTCACAGTAACTCTGTAAGGCACTAGTACTCCCCCTTTCTACAGATGAGGAAACTGAGGCCCAGAGGAGTTAAGTTCTTGCTCATGGTCACACAGCAATATTTGAACTCAGAACCTGAGGCCCTGATCACCAATCCACTGCCATATCACACCACTGGTTTTTTTAATAAAATAAGCTTTTAACTTTTTGTAGTTGTGCCAAAGGCAAAATTTTCTATTTTAAAAGAAAATCAAATTGCAGATACATGAAAAGCAAAAGTTTCATTTATCAAAGACACTTCGCTGTTCAATGTCCTTAATGTCAATATTCGGGGCAATTTTTGAGAGTTTCCCACCCCACGATGGCATCAATAATAGCTCTGTGTAATAATTTTTAAAATAACAGGAAAATGAAAAACACTTTCATTAAAGTATAATAGATTTATAGTGTTGTGTCAGTTTCTGCTGTACAGCATAGTGACCCAGCACACAGATAGAACACATGTTCTAGCCCCAGAGACTGGATATAGTTCCCTGTGCTGTAAAGCAGGACTTCATTGCGCATCCCTTCTAAATGTAATAGCTTGCATCTACCAACCCCAAACACCCAGTCCATCCCACTCCTTGCAACCACAAGTCTTTTCTCTATGTCTGTGAGTCTGTGAAAACACTTTTGTATTGAATGTTTGCAAACTGTTCTAAAGACAGCAAGCATGTGCTCAGTTGTTTTTCTCTCACTTTAAAATAAGCTACCAGTAATTTTAAACCAGGCAAAAATGCATTGTTCCTGCATGAACTATTAAGCAGTCCCACTTGCAAAAATGTTTGGCAGAGTCCTTGGCTTCTATGAAAACCTTAAAATAGCAAAGGAGAGACCAGAGTTTATTTTCAGATTCTATAACTAGCTTCCGATAATCTCTTATCAGTCGACTTATGGGCAAAATACCAGATACTAAGGGATGAGATTTAATTTTTGGTGTAAGCATGAAACTGTTGGGGATTGCTTTCTGTGGCTAGCATAAACCAACAAGTAACCAAGTGGAGAGTATGATGCAAAATAGGCAGGAGGGATAACAATGTTTTGTTTGTTTCAAGAAAAATCTACTGCTAATACTCTAGAGAAACTAACACCTACTTAGGAATTTGAACATTATAGGAAACCAAAGGATCAGACTTCAAAAATATCTGTAACTTGGCACTGGAATTTTTTTTTTTTTTTTTTGCTACATTGTGGCATTATACCCTACAAGTGTACAATGATCTGAGGACTCCCCACCCCTCCACTGGTGGGGGAGACCCCTTTGCTCCCTGAAACTTTTCATTTCAGATTTATAGAAAAGTGCAGAGAGCAGAGGACCCCTTTCTAACATTCACCCAAATTCCTTTCATGTTAATATCTTATATAACCACACTACATTTGTCACAACTTTGGAACCAACACTGGTACAGTACCATTAACTAAATTCTAGACTACTCAGATTGAACCTGCACACAGCACTAAACAAAGCCACAGTGGTGACAACACCAGGTCCTCAACCCACTGAGCCACCAGGGAACTCCACCAAGTTTTTTGTTTTCCATTAGTGATCTCCCTCTGTTTTAGGATCCAATTCCGTTACGCACTATCTTCAACCACCCTGTCTCCCTGGTCTTTCTGGTCCGTGAGCATTTCTCTGTCTCTTCTTATTGTTCATGACCTTGACAGTCTTGAGAAAGGTATCTTGTATGCTGTCCTTTAATCTGGGTTTGTCTGATTTTTCTTAAAATTAGAAAGGGGTTATAGGTCTGGGGAACCTTCCTGAGGGTAAGTGCTGTTGTCATGACAGGTTAACTTGTATCACCTGGTTAAGGTAATGCCTACCAGGTTCCCAATTTTCCTGTTCCCTATTCTATTCTTCGGAAGCGAGTCACTTAATCCAGCCTACTTTCGGGGGGGGAGGGATCAGTTCCACCTCCTGGAGACATCATTTGACTTTCAGGACAATGCTTTGAGATCAAGGAAGATTGGAGTTTGTATAAAAGAAATGATGGGGCTAGCATTCAGCATGGTGCCTGGTACACAGGGGCAATGGTGACACCTTGTCATCATCATTACTATTCCTTGTTGTTATTGAGGCAAAGCCAGCATCTAAATCATAGACCCTGACCCTGGGCTTTGACCACAGCCCCACACCTAAGGAAGCATATGAGGCCAGAACAGCCGGGGTCCCACTCCCAGAAGGCTGAGAGCAGGCACTGCCCAGGTGTAACTCGCCACAAGCCTACCTACCATCAGAGGTCTTCAAAGCCACAAGTTACCTTAAGGAAACGGCCCCACAGTTAAGTTAAACAGAACAGGGAATGAGTCATGCTCCAGGTAATCATGGAAGGTGCATTTCCAGGGTAAAGCTGAGATGCTTTCCTACAGACCAGCCCTGCTGCTGGAATGCCATTCCAGACAGCCCCGTTCCTGCCCTTGATCTTTGAGGCCCCTCTGTGGTCTGACTCTGCCTGCCCTTCCATCCCACTCTCCCAATGCTCAGCCATCAGGATCTGTGGCCCCGTCACCCTGAGGTCTCATGGCTTCCCCGTGCCCATCACCTGAGTCTTGTTCATTCAAGGCTGTTCCTGAATTTCCTCCACCACCTAACCCTTACTCACCCTCCCAGACAAAGCGCAGGGCCACCTCCCCCAGGAAGCCTGCATAAGGTGACTTTAACTTCTGAGTGTCTCAAAGGCCAATGGCTGCCAGCCAAGGGCCATTTGGCACCCCAGGGAACATTTGACAATGGCCGGAGATATTTTTGGTTGTCAGGACTGAGGGTGCTCCTGACCCCCAGGGTAGAGGCCGGGGATTGCTGTTGAATAACTTCCAATGCACAGAAGCCCCTGATGAATTATCCAGCTCCAACTGTTCATTAGTACCAAGACTGAGTAATGCTGCTATAGATGGAAACTCTTTGGCTCTTAGCAGAGTCCTTGGCCCACGATAAGAACTAAAGAAAAGCAGGATGGTTGCATGGATAAAGGCAAGACCAGAGATACCTCTCTTTCCTTGACAGACACTTGGAAAAATTGGTCCCTACATTTAGGGGAGAACCGTGCCCACCTACAGAGTTTAACCAAAGTGGCTATAGAAATGAGGATCCTGCCACTCTTCCTGCTTAAAATCTTCAATGGCTCCCCATTGCCTTCAGAATAAAGTCCAAAAGTCACAGCAATTCAGAGAGTGAACATTTATGGATCTGCTGAGACCTCGAAAGTATTTGTGTCTGGGCTTCAGACCTCCACTGGGGTGGGGTGTCTGATGAAGTATGTCCTTGCACTTCTGGACCCTCCAGTTCCTTGGACACGCTCCCTCTCTTGATCATGATCACTGCACTTATCTGAAGGCAGGTCACCTGGGGGACTCTGCCACCCAATTTCTGGACTGAGAGCTCCCAACATGCTGACTCTGTTTTGAAGTGAGTTTGGTTTGGGGCTATCTTGATTTGGTTGATCAGCTCGGACCTTAGGGAAAGACGCCTGGCTCCTCTCCCGGTCCCTGCCCATGCCTTCCACCTAGGGGGGAGATGGAATAGACAAGCCGCAGGACTGGACAGTCTGGTGGCGCCTGAGGGGTGCTGGCACTTGGGAGAGGCATCTAGCATGTCTGTAGGTGTCTAAAAACACCTGTGTAGAGGTGTCTAGCATGTATTTCACACTCTGAACGCCTGTTTGGGGGTATTTGATAGCATCTGTGTTGAGGGTATCTGGTGTAGATTTTGAAGGATATCTGAAAGTTTCCATGTGGGGTCTCTGGTATGTTTGGGGCTATGTGATGTCTCCTAGATGTAGGTGTCTGCTGCTTTGGGGACAGTTGTTTTTTCAGATTCTGAAGAGTTTGGGGATATTTGACAGACTTGGGTGGGGTGTCTGACCTATTTTGGGGTGCCTGAAAATGAGTTTTGAGGACCTAATGGCATCTGCCTGGTGTCTGGTGCGTTTGGGGTACCTGTGGTACCTATGTTGGGGTGTGTGCGAACACTTGATAAATAAATGTATGACTCCTTTTTCCAAGATGTGTAAATCTACACTTCCTGTAATCTATGTTGCCCCTTTTTCGCAGGTGACAGACCTGTTCTTTCCATTTCTTGTACTTTCCCTTCTCAAACTTTTCGGCCTCAGACTCATGCCTCTTACCGACCCCAGGCTTCTGCTGTATCCCCCCGCCTGCCTCCTGCACCTCTAATTCCCCAAGCCGCCCCCCAGCCCCATCATCCTATCCCCGGAAGCCCCTTCCAGCCCCGCTATTCACCCAGGCCCCCTTTGACCCAAAAAAACGCCTCCCAATCCCGCTGACCTCTCCTTAGGACCTCTCCATAAGCGCCCCCCCCAATCTCGCAGATACCCCAGGGCCCCGTTGACCTCTTCCCCAAAAACGCCCCTCAACCCCACTGATTTTCCCTCAGGATCTCCTCTAGGCGCGCGCATGCTCCACTGACCCGCCCCTCAAGGATCGCCCTCCCCCTCTGACCCCTCGTCCCGCCGAAGCCCCAGACAAAGACCACGGCTTGCGGCAAAGCTCTGGTTCGGAGTCTGGGGTTCCCCGGACCCTCGGATCCTCAAGGCCCCGCCCCCTTCCGGGCTCACACCCTCTGACCCACCCTCGGAGGCGGGGCTGCACGTGCGCAATTCCTCCGTGAGGCTTCCCGCTTCCGGCTCCGCGCTGTGGGCGGCGGTGGATCCCGGGAGGCCGGGCGGCAGCGGACTCAGGGACGCTAGCGGAGAGCTGCGGACAGTAAGCGGCCCACGGGGGACCCAGGTGAGGGCGGTGGGGCGGACCTGAGGAGAAAGGAGCTCCAGAGATGGCTGGGGCCCAGGAGAGGCGCCGTCTAGCCTCAGGAGCGGCCTCCGGCGAGAGACCCCCGGGGCTGCCTCGGCCTCAGGCCAGGCCCCCTTGGTCTCCTCGGAGCTGGCTGGCGGATCCTGCTGTGCAGGCTGCCCTTTTAGTGCAGATAGCTCTGTTTGGCGAATGCAGAGTGCAGACGTTGCCCACCGGCCCCGTCCGAGCTCCAGCTTTCGGGCAGTGCAACCGCCCTGTTCAGGGAGGAAAGGACGTGGGTTCCAGTTTCGGGAGCGCCCGGGGCAGGACTTGGGATGTGGTGATAACCATAACAATTTCCAGCGCTGGGGTACTTGAAGCCTCCGGGCAGAACTCTTTCCATGGAGAAGTTGATCGTTGTGGTAACAAAACCACACAAAGTGTGTGGGGGTGTGTGTATGTGGGGGGGGGGTGTAGTTTCTCTCTTGGGGAGGAATCTAGATGGTGCAGTGTGTGTGTGTGTGTGTGTGTGTGTGTGTGTGTGTGTGTGTGTGTAGTTTCTCTCTTGGGGAGGAATTTAGATGGTGCGGTGCTGCTTTCCTTGCGGGCAGCTCTGAGCGGCCTTTGGTCCTCTCATGGTTTGCTGTAGCCGTCCTCCCCTTGTCCTTTCTACCTGGTGCTTTGTTGCTTGAGATCGAAGAGGTAGAAGAGATGGCTGGCCATGGGGGTAAAAAGCGTTCGTGAAGTTTTACCACGGAAATGGAGAAAACAGCTCCCCCACCCCTTGCTTCCTTTCCAGGAGAGTGGAACTCCAGCCAGGAGTGTTGAAGGGCCGGTCTCTTCTTGTTGACTAGAGAGAGTTCAGGACAGGTGAACAGCCCTATGGCCAAGGGCGATCTGAGGATGATTTTGCAGGTATCCTGGTGAATGATTAATTCTGGAGCTGTATGGAGACGTGTCAAGAGCTCAGGCTTGAGTGTCAGATCAGATCTGGGTTCTGGTCCCAGTTTTCACCTCCAAGCCTCAGTCTCCCCACCTTTAAACTGGGAATAAGGATTGATTGGGGATTTGATAAGATCACATGTGTAAGGTGCATAGCAGAGTGCCTGGCATATGGTGAATGCTCAATGAATGCTACATATTCTGTACATATGGTATGCTCCCAGGTCTGTATTTTTTTTAAGTTTTATTGTATTGAAGTATAGTTGATTTACAATGTTGTGTTAGTTTCAGGTATACAGCAAAGTGATTCAGTTATACATACATATTCTTTTTCAGATTCTTTTCTATTATAGTTATTACAGGATATTAAGAATCGTTCCCTGTGCTATGCAGTATGTCCTTGTTGTTTATCTGTGTGTTTGTTAATCCCCAAACTCCCAGTTTATCTCCCCCCTCCCCCGCCCGACCCCGACCCCTGTTATCCCCTTTGATTACCACAAGTTCGTTTTCTGTGTCTGAGTCTGTTTTGTAAATAAGTTCCTTTGTGTCATTTTTTTAGTTTCCATATATGTGTTATCATATGATATTTGTCTTTCTCTGACTTCACTTAATATGATAATCTCTAGGTCCATCCGCATTGCTGCAAATGGCATTATTTCATTTTTTAAAAATCCCAGTCCTGTATTTTTAAGTTGACGTCCCAAGTAATAAAGAGTCTGGAAAATCTAAGCATCTCAAAACGTTTACTTCGCTGTCAATAGTTTGCTGTTTCTATGGGTCAAGCGTTTTTGGGGGGTGGGGGGAGTTGTTCTAAAGTAAGAGCATACAGCCAGTAGGCATACTAAGTTTCATTCTTGTAAATGTAATTTGTTTGGGTTTTGTGTAGCTTACTTTCCTTTTAAACGGCAGACATGAGAGAAAGGGGAAAAGGGCATCCTTGGATTCTTTTCTTTCACCTTTTATCTTAGGTTGATTTGAGAATGCCCCCACGTTGAAAGTTGTGGTGGCACATACATTGTTTCTGGCAGAAACTGGTATAATTTTCATTCTTGTCACACAGTAGCAATTACAGCTGCAAGGCCTTTGCCCTTGTCACCAGCCGCTGGGACTGGGGCTGTGGTCACCAGCTGTGCCTCCCTGGTGTTTACCTTCCACATGTTTAGCATATTTCTGCTCCTGGTGTCAAGGTCTCCTTCGTTTTTCCTCCCTCATCCTGGATCCTGTTTCTACTTCCTCAAATTCCATCGATGACTTTTTAAACATTTTTCATCTCGTCACTCTTAAGTAATTTAAAACCCAGAGACCTTTGTTGGGTCCAGCCAATCAGTGTTTCTTTGTTATTTGTTAGTTAAACTTTACTTTTCCCCTGAAAGTGGTGAAGAGCTGCTGTGTTTTGAAAACCCTCTCTCCTGGTGCAAAACAATTCCAGCCCCAGCTCCGGAGCAGCCTGTAGGAATTTTTTGGAGGAATGTGGCTGAGGGGGGAAGGGGGGGAGCAAACTGATTAAAATAATGTCCTCGGGAGGTCTCATTGAGAGGACCCCTGCAGCTTTGCTTAGTTTTTAAAGTGTGTGTGGGTAAAATTGCCTTGGGTGTAAACTAAATTCAACCTGTGTGCTTGGTCTCTGCTTTTTTTTCTTAGGCAGATTTGTAAGATTTAAAGTTGCAGCTGGGTATTATTCAAAGTAGCAAATGCACAGCTGATTTACCACCATTTGTTGAGATAGATATTGTAAAGGTTTAACTAAGGAGTTCCCTCATGTACTTTTTTTTAAATTAAAGTATAGTTGATTTACAGTGTTGCGTCAGTTTCTGCTATACAGCATAGTGAACTAGTCATACATATATATCAATACATTCTTGGTTTGTTTTTGTTTTTTTTTTTTGCTTTTTAGGGCTGCACTGAGGCATATGGAGGTTCCCAGGCTAGGGATCAAATCAGAGCTACAGCTGCCTACCTATGCCATAGCCACAGCAAAGTGGGATCCAAGCAGTGTCTGTGACCTACACCACAGCCCACGGCAACGCCAGATCCTCAACCCACTGAGCAAGGCCAGGGATTGAACCTACAACCTCATGGTTCCTAGTCGGATTCGTTAACCACTGCGGCACGATGGGAACTCCTCCTACATTCTTTTTCTCATGCTATCTTCCATCATGTTCTGTCACAAGTAATTGGATAGAGTTCCCTGTACTATATAGTAGGACTTCATGCTTATCCATTCTAAATGTAATAGCTTGCATCTACCAACCCCAAACTCCCATCCATCCTACCTCCTCCCACCTCCCATTCATATTATTTTAATACATTGTGAGTGGTATATTTTAAATGCATGTCACTTTTTTTCTTTTTTAATACAACCATGAGGGTGTGTTAACCTGCTTGTGGCACAACAGGTTAAGGATCTGGCATAGTCACTGCAGCAGCTTGGGTCCCTGCTGTGGTGCAGATTCTAGTTCTGGCCCTGGGTGGGGACTTCCACATGCCACAGGTGTGGCCAAAAAATAATAATAATAATACTGTAAAATTAACCCTTTTTTGGAGTTCCAGCTGTGGCACGGTGGGATAAGGATCCAGTGTTGCTGCTGTTGTGGCGTAGGTGGCAGCTTGGGCTTGGATTCAGTCTCTGGCCTGGGAACATCCCTATGCCGCAGGTGGTCCCTATGCCGCAGGTGCGGCTGTAAAAATTTTAAGGAGGAAGGAGAAAAGGGAGTTCCCGTTGTAGCACCGTGGGTTAAGGATCTGACCACGGCAGCTTGGGTCACTGAAGCCTGGGTTTGATCCTCAGCCTGGCTCAGTGGGTTAAAGGATCTGGCATTGGCTGCAGCTGCAGCATAAAGAAAAAGGGAATGACTCACTAATACCAGTGACGCGAGGCTGGATTACCGACATTAGTAGATTCTCATTCTCCTAAAGTTGATTACAGACTCGGGTCCCTGCCGAGTGGGAGATGGTTACAGAGTCCTCTGCGTCATCCATGGTGACAGGCACGTGAGGGTCAGAACGTCACTGCGGTTGTAGCCCAGGCACAGGTTGGAAAGCCCTTTCTCCTGAGGGGTGGTGGCTGGGATGAGCCTCACGGCTATTAGCAGAGGGGGGACAGCATGTACACGGCTCAGAGTCAGGAAACCACGTGCTATCCGTTGACTAGAGCCGAAACAGACATTTCATCTGCTGAGTTGAGCCTGTGGAGGACTCACTGGCTGTTTCTACCTGTGGGTGGAAGATGGTTTGGAAGGGGCAGAGGCTGGCAATACGGTGGCAAGTTGGGAGATGCTTTGGACCCAAAACAGATGGTGGAAAGAGGACAGACTTCAAGGGTAGATAGATGAGTGCCCTGGTGGCTCAGCAGGTTAAGGATCTGGCTGTGGCTTGGGACACTGCTGTGGTGTGGGTTTGATCCCTGGCTGGAGAACTTTGCATGCCATGGGTGTGGCCAAAAACAAAAATAAGCAAACGAAAAAGATAAATGTGCCTGCGGTGTGGGAGAGAGTGTGACAGAGGTGATGGGGTCGATGATGGGCCCTGAGGTCTCTGTTACACATCCTGGGCACATGCAGTTAGCAGATGACACTCATTGGTATGACCAGTTTTGGACCCCTCTCGAAGCTTGTCTTGCATTGGAGAGGGGGCAGGCTGTGTCCCCTGCCCTCAGATCAAGGGTGTCTCCCCCCATCCCCCCATCTCCACCCGAGAACAGGGAAGAGTTGCCCTTCGTAGATCATCAGGGACCCTGAGGTTGTAGCTCTTTGGGATGGAGTGGGAGCAGGGCAGGATAGTGCTCAGTGTCTATTAAGAAAAGCAGTCACTGGAGTTCCCGTTGTGGCTCAGTAGTAACAGACCTGACTAGTATCCATGAGATGTGGGTTCAATCCCTGGCCCCTCTCCGTGGGTTAAAGGATCAACTTTACTGTGAGCTGCGTATAGGTCACAGATATGGCTCGGATCCCGGTTGCTGTGGCTGTGGTGTAGGCCGTCACCTGCAGTTCTGATTCAACCCCTAGCCTGGGAACTTCTATATGCTGTGGATGTGGTCCTAAAAAGAGAAAAAAAAGAGAGCAGTCACTGGGAGCAAGGGGTTGGTGGGAGAAAGAGGAAGGAGAGAGGCTGAGAACCCAGTAGCTAAGTGATGCAAAATCCATTAGAAATGAAATCTGATAGCAGAAGAGTGATCTGGTTACTGTGCTTATGTAACCAGCAGCCGAAGCCTCAGGAGTCACCTCAGTGGTTTCCCGTCCTTGCAGTTTTAGGGCTTTTCTGGCCATTCCCAGCAGACATCAGCCTCCCTCCCACCCGCCCAGTGTGTTATACATGGACACCTGTGTCTCCCCTCTGTTCTGGAATTATAGCTGGCCACTATCACCACATTAGTCTTGTGAAAATATCATCCAGAGATGCCCTCATCCTAACCCCTAAGTTCTTCAAGTATGTGGCCTTCCATGGCCAAAAGGAACTTGGCAGGTGCAATTAAGTTAAGGATCTGGAGGTGGGGGGATGCTCCTGGATTATCTGGATGGGCCCAGGGTCACTGCAAGGGGCCTTGTGAGAGGGAGATGGGAGAGCCTGGGTCAGAGAAGGAGATGTGATGATGGAAACAGAGGTCAGACAGAGGTTAGAAGATGCTGACTCAGAAGACAGAGGAAGGCGCCACAAGCCAAGGAAGGCAGGCAGCCTCTAGAAGCTGAAGAAGGGAAGGAAACATTTTCCCCCAGAGCCCCCAGAAGGACTCCGACCTTGCCAACCCATTTTGACCTCCAGAACCAGAAGAGGATAAATTTAGGTCATTCTCAGCCACTGTCTGTGGTAGTTTGATATAGAAGCCATAGGCAACTTGCACACCTGGTTTTTCTTCTCCTTTGCTTGGAAACTCAACCTTCTCATTTGACTTGGGAGCCCCCCCCCCCCACCATATACACACCTGCCCCGCCTCCCCTCCCTTTCAGGCCTGCTTTTGTGGTGTTGGAGGTGTGGCTTCAGCTCTCTAATCCTCAGTTTCCTGTCCATCACATTAGAAAATAGTAACACTCCTTATTTCATAGGGTTGTGGGGTGCTCACAGTGTTTGGGTATTTGGGTGTGTTTGTTCGTTAGTTCAGTCGTTCATTTAGCAGATTATTACCTGGCACCTGCTGTGAACCAGGTACTAGGGTTGCAGCAGTGAACACAACTTTGCTCTCTCTGTCTTTTTTTTCCTTCGTTAAAAAAAACAGAAAAAACTTCTTGGAGTTCCCACAGTGGTACAGTAGGCTAAGGATCTGGCGTTATCTCTGCAGTGGCCTGGGTTCGATCCCCAGAACAGTTCAGTGGGTTAAGGATCTGGCGTGGCTGCAGCTGTGACATAGGTTGCAGCTACAGCTCAGATTTGATCCCTGGCCCAGAAACTGCCATATGCTGAAGGTATGATCAAAAAGGGGGGAAATTTTTTTTTTTAATTAAAAATAAAGAAATAGGAGGTCCCGTCGTTGCTCGGTGGAAATGAATCTGACTAGCATCTACGAGGATGCAGGTTTGATCCCTGGCCTTGCTCAGTGGATTCAGCATTGCTGTGAGCTGTGGTACAGATCACAGATGTGGCTCGGATCCCATGTTGCTGTGGCTGTGGTGTAGGCCGGCAGCTACAGCTCTGACTAGAGCCCTAGCCTGGGAACCTCCACATGCCGCAGGTGTGGCCTTAAAAAAAAATAATAACTTCTTTCAAAATTGTGTGTGTGTGTGTGTGAAAGAGTGTGTGTGAGAGTGTGTGTGTGTGCATTTTTTTAAATGAAATGCAACTACAGTGGTCTGCTCCAGAAATTCCGGGAAACAGTTGTAAGTCCCATCTGGTAATTCAGTGCTTCTAATTTGTCAGTAGCCCCTCTTGTCCCATAATCAGGAAGCTGAAACCTTCCTTGTGGTGTTCCTTCCTCTTCTAGAATGTTCCCAGAGCTCTGATCGAAGGGGAAGGCCCCCAGCTTCCCCGTCTGCTGGGGAGATCTCCGCCATCCACAGGGTCGGCCATTCAGCTTCTGCTTTTTGAAATGGGATATTGTCATTTCATATACCATAACTCTTCGAAAGAGTATGGTTCATTGGTTTTTAATATAGTCACAGAGTTGTGCAGCCATCACCACTGTCTCATTCTAGAACATTCTCATCATCATCAAAAGAAAATCTCTTACCCATTAGCAGTCACTCCCCATTTTCCTGTCCCCAAACACAAACCTACTTCCCATCTTTGGATTTGCCTATTCTGGCTGGATATTTCATATAAACAAAATAATAATATGTAGCCTTTTGCATGTGGCTTCTTAGCATAGCGTTCTCAAGTTTCATCCATGTTGTAGCCCAAGTCTAGCTGTTTTTAATGTGTAACACAAGCATTAAAGGAATAGGGACATGGGCCACGCCAGAGGTGTGCACAGGCTGCCCCAGGGCAGCGTCCCATTTCAGTCAGTTGACCTGACAGCGTCCTCTTGCGGGTATTGATTAGTTTCCTGTCCTCTCTCTGGTAAGACTCCTCTACATCTGGCTGCCCGCCACACTGTCCCACAAATACTTAGTGACTTGGACAACTGATCGCCAGTCAGAGTAAGCAGAAATGGAGTTAAGGTGAAATCTGAAGGCCTTCTAGATGTTTTTGTTTTTGTTTTTTAAGTGCACCTGCGGCATATGAAAGTTTCCAGGCTAGGGGTCAAATCGGAGCCCATGCCACGGCCACAGCAACACCGAGTCCTAGCCACATATGCAACCTATGCTGCAACTTGCAGCAAAGCCAGAACCTTAACGTAATGAGCAAGGCCAGGGATCAGACCCATATCCTTAGGGATACTATGTCAGGTTCTTAACCCACAACAGGAACTCCTAAATTAACACTGTTCCTAGAGATTTTAAAAACTGGCTTTTCTTTGGTCTGGAAGTTCACCTTGTAGATAGGCTTGAGGATGGGGGCTTCTGGGACACTGTTGTGTGTTTGGTTTTGACCATGACCATGATGAAAACTAACATTTTACACAGTGACTCTGTAGGCGTGTGCATGCACACACAAACACACACCATGGGATCCAAAGTTTTACTCTGGTATTTTCTATTTTATCATAAACTCTTTTCCCAACTCACAAATGGGACCAGTCCTCAATGTCAGAATGCCACCTCAGGGTCCCGGTATACCAGATGGTAGGGAAATGTTTAGAAAAGGATGAAGCACTTGGTGACACATTAGTAGCTATGACTTTTGAGGAACGTATTAGCTTTCTAGGGCTACTGTAACAAATGACTGCAAAGCAGGTGGCTTAAAAGAACAGAAACACATTCTGTCATGGCTTTGGAGACCAGAAGTCTGAAATCAAGGTGTCTGCAGAGCCATGCTCCCCCAGAAGGCTCTAGGGAAGGGTCCTTCCTCGCATCTGCCAGCTTCTAGAAGGTGGCCCTAGGCAGTCCTTGGCTTTGGCGGCATCACTCCGGTCTCTTTCTCCATCTTCTTTTGGCCTTGCCTTCTGTGTGTCTGTCTGTCTCTGTATCTGTGCATCCATATCTCCCTCTTCCTTATAAAGACACCGTCCTGTGGATCCAGGGCCCACCCCAAATTCAGGATGACCTCATCTTGAGATCCTGGACTTGATTACATCTGCAAAGACCCTGTTTCCAAATAAGGCCACATTCTGAGGTTCTGGGAGGACCTGAATTTGCGGGGGACCTTATGCCACTTACCTCAGGAACTTTCTGTTTCCAGTGACTTGTAAATGAGAACAAGTTTATAGTAGTCATTAGTACTTAATTCTTTCATGCTTTAGAACACATCATCATTTTCAGATATTTAAAGTTAAAATCAGTGTTGAGCGTCAGCTCACTCTCGGGAACCATAAGTGAGGAGAAGAAAGGACAGATCTTTTTTTTATTTTTTGTCTTGTGTCTGCACCCACAGCATATGGAAGTTCCCAGGCTAGGGGTCATATTGGAGCCACAGCTGCCGACCTACACCACAGCCACAGCAACTCAGGATCTGAGCCATGTCTGTGACCTGCACCACAGCTCACAGCAACACTGGATCCTTAACCCACTGAGCGAGGCCAGGAGTCGAACCCACATCCTCATGGATCCTAGTCAGGTTCATTAACCTCTGAGCCATGACAGGAACTCCAGGGCAGATCTTAAGAAGAACTGGTTTCTCACTTGGAAAGCTTCTAAATCTTGATCCTCTGTGAATGTAATTTGCTATCAAGTGCAAATAGGTGCCCAGTATATTACAGTGGGTCGAATGTTTGGCTGTTTGCCTGTACTCTGTACAAATCTACTACTTCCCCATCCTTTCAGATACCCCCCCCCATCAAATTCAAAAGTCTTGGGAGTTCCCTGGCAGCCTGTCGGGTTAAGGACCTGGCATTGTCACTTCTGTGGCATGGGTTCAATCCCTGGCCTGGGAACTTTAGCATGCCATAGGCACAGCCCAAAAAAACAAAAAACAAAAACAAAAAAGTCTTGTTGATTTAGAGAGGAAAAAAAAAAATATTCTGTCTGCCTAGTCCTGCACCTAACTTACATAAGTACACGAAAATGTTTTTTTTCCTGACCTTGAGACATGAGCTATATTAAAATATATTCAAGCTCACACCGTTGTGGTACTGAAAGGAATACTAATGAAGGTTTTGCAAGGTTGTGGAATTTTCCTAACATTGGAGCTGCTTGCCGACTTAACAGCTCAAGCCGGCCTTCTCGGGATGGTGGGACCTTGAGATGCTCAGAAACCCACCTCATTCCACCTGTCTGCTAACAGCATCGGTGCTTTCGGGGCCCTGGTATTCAGAAATGACCCCACAAAATTAAGCCACTTGGCTTCCTTTATTCCATCCTCTCTTGCGTGCCAGGGATTAAAAATGGGAGCTTCCCATGTTCCACGAGCCTTGCTGGGTGCATTTCGATTGCTGGGAATAGGCCCTCCTTTCCAAAACAAACCAATTAGATAAGGTAGAGCAGGGTTCAGCAGGCTTTTTTTTTTTTTTTTTTTTAATTTATAGTTGTACAACCTGAGCAGACTTTTTCTATAAAGAGCCCAATAGCAAATATCATAGTTTTTGCAGGCCACGCAGCTTGGGTCACAGCTAATGTACCTGCTGAAGCAGCCCCAGATGACATGGAAACCAGTGGGCATGGCTAGGTGCCAATAAAACTTTATTTACAAAAACATGTTGCTGGCCTGTGGGCTGGGGTCTGCCAACCCCTCCAATAGACTTGTGCTTTTTACAGTTCTCTTTCTAGGGCCAGGACTCCGATCATATCAGTTTGGTGCAGGGGACAGGAGTTCCTCGCAGGTGTGACTTTCCCCTGGGAACTCCCTGTGGAGGGTCTTTCTAAGCCTCTCCCACCCCCCACCATCCCCACCCCCTGCCACCATTTCAGTTGTCTTTTGACAGCAATGCAGTGCCCTTGAATAGTTCCCCAGGCCAGTGCAAGCAAATAGGTTTTTTTCTGGCAATGGACGTGTGTATTTTTCTTTCCTGCCTTTAACAGAATGCTTTTTATCTGCTGAAAGAGAAACCCACTGGCCTCCATCAAGTGTTTGATTTCCTCTGCCCTCCTTACAGCCACCTCTGCTCACATTTGCTCTTTATTTCCTACATTAAAGTTTTTCAAAATAATAATAATAAGGCCAGTTGTGGTTTTCTGGAAGATTTCACATGTGTAGTAGCTGCACCTGAATTAATCTTTTGAAAATCATTGGTTTTCATTCAAGTGTTTTTCAGTCACGTCACTTTGATTTCTGGACAGTCAGGTGGATTAACATAATTGTTTAAAACTTGCCAACGAGGAAGCCGGCTGCCCTTCCTGGCGAGGCCTCAAGGGATGCAGTTGTTTTGCTGGGGTCCCTGCAGTTCAGCATCTGGCCTCTTACGGGGAGGGACTAGGAATGCCCGTTCACAAGGCATATGCTTTTTCAGGGTCTGACCTCCCTCTGGGTGAGGCTGAAGGTGCCTCCTCCTGATGCCAGAAAGTAGCGTGAAATGGAGCAAAGGGCAGCGGCGACGCCCTAGAACAAGCCTGGACAGTGCAGGGGCGCCTCGCTCACATTCTTTCCCAACCGTGCTGATATTGAAGCGTCGAGGTCACACCTCTAGCGTCCAGACCAGATTTGCCCCTTTTCTTTTTTCCTTTTTTTGGCCACTCCCACGGCATGTAGTCGTTCCCGGATTTAGGGATCGAACCCAAGCCACAGCAGCAGACTGAGCTGCCGCAGTGACAGTGCAGGATCCTTCACCGGCTGCCCCACAAAGGAACACCCAGGTTTGCCCCTTTTCAACCTCCCATGGAAAGACCGTTTCCATTGGTGGTTGATGTCATCCTTTAGGAGTGATTCTTACTAGTTTACTCTCTTTTTTTTTTTAAGCACTATAGAATTTTTTTAAAAATTGAAGTATAGTTAATTTACAATGTTGTGTTAGTTTTAAGTGTACAGCAAAGTGATTCAGTTATACACACATACTTTTTCAGATTCTTTTCTATTATAGGTTATTACAAGCTGTTGAGTATAGTTCCTTGTGCTATATAGTAGGTCCTTGCTGTTTACATGGGGTAGTGTGTATGTGTTAATCCCAAACTCCTGATTAACTCCCCCCCACACCTCACTCTCCCCTTTGGTAACCATAAGTTTGCCTTCTATGTCTGTGAGTCTATTTCTGTTTTATAAGCAAGATCATTTGTATCACTATTTTAGATTGCACATATAAGTGATGTAATTATGGTATTCGTCTTTCTCTTCCTATTTGCACTTAATATGATAACCTCTAGGTCCATCCATGTTGCTGCAAATGGCATTATTTCATTCTTTTTTATACCTGAGTAATATTCCTCTGTGGGTGGGTGGGTGTGTGTGTATCATATCGTCTTTATTATTCATTTTTGATGGACACTTAGACTGCCAGGTCTTAGCTATTGTAAATAGTGCTGCTATGAACATTGGGGCACATGAATCTTTTTGTATTGGAGTTTTCTCTGGATATATGCCCAAGAGTAGGAATGCAGGATCATATGATAATTACTGGTTCACTCTTGGCAAAAAGCTCCAGGGACGCCCTGCAGTGGTTAAACTTGTTCATCAGAATAACTCAGAACGCCAAACCGAGTGGTTTTGTTCCTGTATTTCCATGAACCGTCCTTGTTAAATGCTAGGGGAGCTTGGAGGAGTGAGTGAAAAGGGCAGGCCTCCTAGAACCCTGTGGGGTTTCCTGGATGTCGGAACCAGTCACTTCATGAAGCTCTCAGGGTCCCATCCATTATGCAAGACATCTTTCAGTAGAGAAAGCGGGAAGAAGTTCTTTTTTTTTTTTTTTTAAAGGGCCACACTCGTGGCCTATGGAGGTTCCCAGGCTAGGGGTCGAATTGGAGCTGTAGCTGCTGGCCTACGCCTCAGTCACAGCAACTTGGGATCCGAGCCACGTCTGCAACCTACACCACAGCTCACGGCCAGGGATTGAATCTGCGCCTTCATGGCCTTCATGGATGCTAGTCAGATTCATTAACCGCTGAGGCACAACGGGGAACTCCGGGAAGAAGTTCTTAAGTGCTGCTTGCATCTGCCTTCTGTCCTGGGGATCTCAGGTTCACGGGAGAAAGTCCTAATCCGTGATGGTTGAGGAACAGATGCTTACTCTGAAAGTGAAGTTTCCTGCAGCACAAACTGTGCCTTTTTTTTTTTCCTGAAAACGTTTTAACCATTTTTAAGTGTAGACTCACATTGTTTTGCAACCATCCCCCCACCATCCATCTCCTGAACTTTCTCATCTTCCCAAACAAACTCTGTTCCCATTCAACGCTAATTCCCCAGCCCCTGGCAGGTGCCATTCTGCTTTCTATATCTAAGAATGTGACTACACCGAATCCTTCATCTATGTAAAATCATGCAGTATTTGTCCTTTTGTGACTGGCTTGTTTCACGGAACATGACGTCCTCAAGATTCATCCCCATCACCCTGCAGGGTGGGTTAGTAAAGATGAGCTGCCGTCATGAGCCTTAGGGCCAAGCTGAATCATTAGGGAAAATGGTGTCACACCAGCCTTATTTCCTCTTCTGGCAGGTGACCATCTAGTCCGGTAGACCAGAAAGACCGGGTGGGGTATGGGGAGGTGGGAAGCGTTAGATCACTTCCTGGACAGCACTCTTGGGGGCAGAAGTGAGACGCACACGGAGATGTTAAGACAGTCCTGAGCTAATCACCCATTACCATGCTTATAACTAGTTGAATCAAAGTTTTTCCAGAGCGCGGTAATTCATGAGTGTTGACTTCTTAGAGTTTGACACCCCCCCCACCTCCGTTCCAGCCTATGCTCTGTCCTGCCTCATCATTCACCATGTAATTTAGGAAGACAGAGATGTGGGATGTTCGCAAATCAAAGCTGGAGGGGTGGCCTTCACCTCTTGTGTCGTAGAATCAGGGCCCCACTCAGCTACTGAAGCATTTGGCTGAAGCCAGCAAAATGGACCTCAGGGCAGGAGTGTTTCCGGATTCCCCGCACTTCCAGCCTGGGTGCCAGGCGTGTGTGGGGCCGGGTGATTCTCTGTGGTTGTGGGACGCCAAGCAGCATCCTTGGCAGTGACCCGCTCCGTGTCAGGAGCACACACACACCCCTTCCAGGAGTAGGGATCACAAATGTTTCCAGATGCTACCAAACGCCCCCCAGGGGAGAGAATCACCCCCAGGTGAGCACCACTGGTTTAAATAAGCAGCTGTGGAAACATAGGGTGGGGAAATGGGACCAAGTGACAGCCTGTGAGAAAACAACTTAGAGATTTCAGGTGATAGTCATAATAATAGTTTGAACCCGTGGTTCTGAGAGGAACTACTCTCCCACCCCACCCCCACCCTCCCATGTTCTGGTGCTACTTGAAATAAAGCAGGGACCCTAAAGGCAGTCATTTCCCTGCCTTGTCCCATTCAGTCCCCAGGCAGCTCTGCAAACCAGTCTCCCTAGCCCTGGAATCTCATCCACCCCTTGGCTTCAGATACCGTCCTTTGCCCAAATCTCCATCCCTTTTCTAGCCCTTTACCCCTAGGGCCTGTGTCTGCCATCACCCCAACAGCTGAGGCGACTCCCACTCAGAGTTGAACTTGCCTCCTCTCCCCCTCCCAGCCCCAAATGTGTCCTTCCTGTCACCCGGGTCAGGTCCTGGCACCCTCTACCCTTGGCTCTCCTCTTCTGTCTCCCTACAGCCACCCTCAATCCCTTCTAGTCTGTTCCCAGTCGCACCTGCTGCTTCCAGAAGCAAATCTGATCTTATACCCTCGTGCATAAATCTTGTTGTGGCCTCAGTGTCAAGAATAAAGTGTGGGAGTTCCTGTTGTGGCTCAATGAGTTATGAACCCAGCTTGTGTCCATGAGGATGTGGGTTTGATCCCTGGCCTCGCTCAGTGGGTTAAGGATCTGGTGTTGCCATGAGCTGTGCTGCAGGTCGCAGGTGTGACTCAGATCCCATGTTGCTGTGCCTGTGTCAAAGGTCGGCAGCTGCAGCTCTGATTCCACCCCTAGCCTGGGAACTTCATATGCCGAAGGTGTGGCCCTACAAAGCAAAAAAAAAAAAAAAAAAAGAATAAAGCATAAACCCCAGGTGCCGCTAAAGCCCACGACGGACCCTTTGCCAAGCATTCCCTCCACCCTGCCCCTCCCCCCACTTGTCTCTCCTCTTGAACCCCACACCAGGTGCCTCCCAGACATCCCTTCCTCTCCCCCTTCAGCAAATGTTTGTCGAGCATCCATCCTGCCCCAGGCCCCATGCTGACAACACAGAGTCTAGTTGTGTAGTGTCTTCCTACCCCCGCCCCTCCCCAGTTTCTGGCGTTTCCTCTCTAAGTAAACATGAAAATGCTGTTCCTTCCTCATGATCTGTGGATTCCAGGTTCACGGATTCACCTCCTGGCGAAAGTTTATCTCTAATGCCCCAAGCCAGTGCTCACAGAGCTTTCTTGGCCACACAGAGTGGCAGAACACTCTTGAGTCGCCCCTGTGCCCATTCCTAGCTGAGACTGGATGAGGGGCAGTCTGCCTTTCCTATCTCAGCTTGTTCTGTAAACTAGCATCCTTTTTGCGGTGTATTTAGTACCATATTTTCTGTATCCTTATGCTTTCCATTGGGAGTTTCACTGTTAAATGGCCCCTAGGCCCAGGGAAGCGCTGTCTAGTATCCTAAATGCAGGGAGGCTGTACAGGGAAAACAGTCCGTGTTATGAGACCTCTGTTCAGGTGTGAGTTAGAGCTGTTGGCCACGAGTTCAGTGTCAATGCATCAATGTTCAGTAAGGCACCTTTCAACAGAAATATACATCACACAAAGTCCTATATTAATGGGTTGACAAAAATATGACTAGAGGCTCGTGGAACCTAACCCCAGATTTCCCCTAGAAGCAACAGCTCAGATCCACTAACTCATCATGCATAGGAACTTTATAGATGTGACTATATAGACGTGACTACTGCCCGAGTGGATAGAGAGACCTCCCAGCTTGGGCCTCCTTGACCTTTCCCTTCCCGTCTGCATTGCAGGAGTGTCTTCCCTCCAATCACGTTTGTCCCCTGCACCCCAGGCTTACTTGCACCCTGAAGAGCCCCACCCTCCGCAAAGGGCCCTCCCCATCCCCAGCCTGTCTCAGAAGCAGGCCTCACTTGGAGGCCTATGCCTCTCCCAGGCCTGCTGCAGGACAGGCATCTGTCTCCCTGTCTTACCCTCCAACCCTCCCTCCTCCAAACCCCTTTTCACTGGGAACTCCTCATTCCAAGGAGCCACTAGCTTGTAACCACTTCATTCTGGATTCTGGCCCCTGGGGCATTCTTCCATGTGCCCCGGGCCAGCCAGCTTAAGGACAGGTTCTTATAGGGCATCAGTTTGTCACATGGGGAGTCTGGGACACAGCCTGCCCAGGTGGCCTTTGCTTTTTCAGCTCTGCAGTGGGTGGCCACCGCAGGACCCCTGAGCTCAGCCCAAGGCCTCCCTTCCAGCCTGTGAGCACTGGAGATGATCACTCATGAAAAAAGGCCAGCAGTTATTTTTAAGTCATATGCCTTCAATACTGTATTTCACTTAAAGTAGATAAATGTACTTTTATTGGCCATTTTTGGGTGTAGATCCAGCAGCCTTCCCTTTTCATGGAAAGTCATCATTTCTTGCTTAAAATCGGACCTGTGGTATAGACTCTGCTCTCTAATTTTCCATTTAGTCAGAGTTGAAAGAAACTTCCAGCCATCCAAATGCCAAATCCTTTGAAATAGTTTTAGATTTACAAAGAGTTTTTTTAAAGGTCATGTTGGAGTTCCCTGGTAGCTCAGCAGGTTAAGGACCCAGCATTGTCACTGCTATGGCAGGGATTTGATCCCTGGCCCAGGAACTTTTGCATGCCATGGGATGGGCTCAGCCAAACAACAACAACAACAACAAAAAAAAAAAACCCCACAAAAACATGCAGAGAATTCCCACACACCTTGCACCTGGCTTCCTCCTAACCTTACCTTTTTTTTTTTTTGGTCCTTTTTTTAGAGCCACACCCATAGCATGTGGACATTCCCAGGCTAGGGGTCAGATCAGAGCTGCAGCTACCAGCCCACAGCTCTTGGCAACAATAGATCCTTAACCCACTGAGCAAGGCCAGGGATTGAACTGGATACTAGTTGGGTTCGTTTCTGCTGAGCCACAACAGGAACTCCAACCTTTTTTTTTGGATTATAAAAGCCATACAACCATCACAGGAAATTTGTAAAATAGCAACATGAGGAGAAACCCACATAATCCCTTGCAACTACAATTCATTGTCATTTTGTTGCGTCACCTCCCGGGATTTTCTTTCTTTATACCTATTTTCCTGCAAGGTTGTCCTCATCGGTACAGTCGTTTGGAAAAGCAGTTTGGTGATGCATACCTAAAACCGTAAAGCACTTCCAACATTGCCTCCGTGATTCTGTCACTTTGACCGCTGAATGTGATTGGAATGCATGGAGTGTCTGACCCAGGAAGGTGATTAAAGTGATGCTTAAAACGACATAGCAGCATGAAAAATGTGGAACATTTCATATTTGCTATGACGATAACTGTCAGTGTATACACCCAGGCAAATAAAGATCAGGGCACAGAGTCATTTCAATGATGGCAAGTATATTGGTTGATTTTAATTTTAATTTCTCCTGAGGCTTGGGTTGCAGCTTTAACAAAATTTTAAGTTCACTCTTGTACTATTGAGGGATCAAATTCAGGTAACAGTGACATATGGCCTTTTTTTTCATGCGCCCTTATCAGTGTTTCGTGAGGGCCATTTCTTATCAGTCAGGAATCTTTGCAGGTGAAGAGTTTGTACCACATTTGTTCTTCGGGATCATAATACACAGCCAGCTGGATTTATGCCCAAGAATGTTCTACTTTATTCTTCCCCCACCCCAAGATGACTCACCTGTAGCAGTTTGCCTTAGTTACTTCTTACCTTTACTAAACAAGAATAATTTAGAGAAACACCATCTTGGCATTAGATATTAATTTAGAGACATGCCTTATTCATGGATGGAATAATCAAGCCTGTCTCCCCCCTGCAAAGAAAAAAACTCTTTGAGGCTAAGGTTTGTTAAGAATGTTGTAGCTCACGCTACGGCGCACTGGGATCAGCGGCGTCTTGGAAGCCCTGAGACTGGCACAGTGGGTTAAGGATCCAGCATTCGATCCCTGGTCTGGCACAGTGGGTTAAGTATCCAGCGTTACTGCAGCTGAGGTTTGGGTTGCAGCTGTGCCTCGGATCTGACCCCTGGCCCAGGAACTCCATATGCCAAGGGGGTGGCCAAAAATGGAAAGAAAAAAAGAAAGAATGCTAATTCACTCCCAGACAGCGTACCAGCTACTCAATCAACATCTAGTGATTTAGGCACTAAAATCTAGCATCTCAACCTCATTTTTCCCCTTTTGCAAAATCAAAGTAATATTTTCCTATACATCACCTCACTGAAATGATGCTGTACTGCTTGCTGGAGCATAGGGACAGAACGGCCTGCTTCTGCCGGGATAAAGTTCTCACAATATTTCCAGTTAGCTGCATATGTATTTTGTGCAATGCAGCATCCCTGACTCCCGTAAGGAAAAGCAGCTTCGAATGGCTTTCAGGGAGAGTGTGGGTGAAAAAGTGCATAAGGATCCAGGGGGCCGGGGGTTCATTAAGACACGAGCCATGAGTATTGACAGTCCCTCATTTTCTGACTATGTCCTTCCCCTTCTCCCTTCCAGCAGAGCCCGATCTGTTACATAGAGTTTTTGTTTGGTTGGTTTTTTAAGTGGGAAGGTGGCAATTTGTCTTTATATTGAAATAGACCGGAAGTGGCTTTTACCTGGCCCTCTGCAGGCCTCACTTTTGGGTATCTGCTCTTGACCTTTCTGGCAGGGATGAGGTTTGTCCGTGTACCTTGAGCACAGAGATGAGTGACACCTGACCCCGCCCCCCTCAAAGAAGGTCAAGGTTTGATGAGGGCTGAGGCAGTGCAATGAAAGCGGTGTGCATGGGGTTAAAGGAAGCACAAAGGAAGGCCTGGGCCGTGAGGGTGGGGAGCAGGGCGGGGTGGCCTAGAGGGACTCTGGCCCTGCCTCAAAGCAGGTGGAGCAAAGGGGCGCCTGGGCAGAGGGCCCCCCCCATCCCCCCGGTGCTGCATGACAGTGCGCTTGGGGTATAGGGTGCAAATGGTGACAAGAGGTGAGGCTTGGGAGGGGCCTGTACCCTGGAGAGTCTGGCACAACCAGGCCAGGGAATTAGGACTTTATATCAAAGCCATGGGGACGCTGATCAGGTGTGTGGAGAGCCACTCAGGCAGCAGGTGCAAGTCTGGACAGGCAGCCACCCAAGAAGGTTGCAGCCTTGGCTAAATGGCCAGGGCTTGTCCCATTGGCAGAGGGAGGGCCCTGCACAGAGAGGAGGAGGCTCCAGAAGAGCCTGGGGAGGGGCCCTGGGGACAGAGGGAGAGAGAAAGAGTGTGTACGGCGGCAGGGAGGCTGCCCCTCCTGAGAAGTGTGTCAAGTTCAAATTCCCCAGTGGCGGGGGGGACCTTGCTCCTAACTCACCACAGCACTCAGCAGAGATCTTTTGTGTGGATCTGAAGGATCCGCAAATCCGGACCCTCCACTATGCTTGCAGAGCGCAACCCAGCATGCCCCCCGGCAGCTGGGGGTACAGTACCTGAACAGACACAAGCCTTCTCTCAGAAAGCTTCTGGACAGTCCGTGCTGTGCTGGGGGAACGTTGGACTGTGGAAATGTCGGCAAGGGGACCCAGCTAATCACATGAATTTATCCCTAGAGAGTGTCCGTTGCTGATGAAAATCTGTCACGCAGATGTCCCTCACAGTTTAATGGATAACCCCAAGAAATGTTGCGAGTACCCCCAGGAACCCTGCATTAGAGCAATGTCCACGTTTGATAAGTGATGTTATAGCCCTTGCAGAAGAAAGCAGTTGTAAAGGTTTCCGCAGTATGTCTTAAAGCATGGCAGAATGTTTGTGACACATCTTAAGCAGAAGGAAAGGCAGGGTGTACAATCGTTAGTTCAGCGGGAGCTCACCCACGTATAAGGTCAAACCGCATGAAATGGTTTCTGTAGGTCAGAAATGGTCGGTGGCCAGCGACAGCGTGACTTGTTGAACAGAAATAGAATGGAAAGGAATGCGCTCAAATAGGAGTTGTGGTTCTGTCTGGTTTGTGAAATCCTGGACGGTTGCTGTTTAATAATTACAGAAAACTGGAAATTCCTCACCTGCATTCACATCACCTGCTGCATTACGGAGCCCCCCCGCCAGGAGAACCTGCTCCCATACCTGCCTCTGGGCCAGTCCTTCAGGGGACCGCCTTTTACCATGCCTGGGAGCCTTCCGGGGTTCTGTCCACCCTCTGGATGTGCCTCGCTCACCGGAGTCGGCCCTTGACGGGCCTCAGTCTGCCTGCGTCTCACCCTCCAAAGTTCCCATTAGAACACGACTTCCTGGGGGCTGCTTCCTGCTGATGAACTCACTGAACTCCCTTGAACTCAGGCCCGAGAGAAACTCCAGGGCAGGCTTGGCCGGCCAGGAGCCTGGCCCTCCTGACTCTGGTTGTCGCGCTCATAGAGATGTGACCTAAGATGATGACCCAGCCCTGTATGCACCACACTGTTGATTTACTGAGCCTGCTGACAGGCACCCAGAACTCCCTTGGTTTTTTCCACCTATGCTGCTGCTCCAGGTGGGGCACCCCTCCGCCCCCACCTTTGCTGAATCTCTTGATATGGCCTTCATAGCAGCCGATCAGGATGGTTTTTTGTTCACTCATCTCTCTCTACTTCCCAAACAAAATTTGAGGCAGCTCCTCTGCTCCATGTCATCTGTGAATTTGATAAGTGAGCCTCCTGTTGTCTCATCTCAGGCAAGACTGAGGACAGAGCCCTTTGGCATTCCACTAGAGACCCCTTTTCTCCTTAAGATCAGTCCATCACCAAGATTGAGGGTGAATGCACGGTAAATTTTAAAGTCACCCAACCTGCAATCATTGGTCCCTAATTTCCCCCTCAAATTAATTTACAGGGATGTCACGAGGGATTCAGCCAGCACCTTGCCGTTGTTCATAGCTATTGTCTCCCACTATGCCCAGAGCCACCCAGGATCATCCATTCACTGTAGTGGCTATAAACGCCTTCTCTAGTCGCTCCACTCCAGGGCTGCAAAGCACACCTCTTAGAGCTGAGTCTTTTTTTTTTTTTTTTTTTTAAGGGCCACAGGTACAGCCCGTGGTAGTTCCCAGGCTAGGCATCGAATCAGGGTTGCTGCTCCGGCCTACGCCACAGCCATGCCAACACTGGATCCTTAACCCACTGAGCGAGGCCAGGGATCGAACCCACATCCTCATGGATACTAGTTGGGTTTGTTTCTGCTGAGCCATGACGAGAACTCCTCAGAGCTGAGTCTTGATTTTATCAATGAAACAGGAAACCTGGGATTCACAGCCTGTTTGCCATGCTCACAGCTTATCAGCCATTTTTGACCGCAGATAAACATCAAGATTGTAAGAGTAACTTCTTTCCTCCTCCCGGGAAGCAGGGTCGCCTTGCCCTTCTGTCATTTCTGGTGTCCTGCCCTCCACAGCTCCCCAGAGGTGCTCCACACAGGCTCAGCTCATCTCCCTACCACTTGTCTCTGTGTCTGACATGAATGTCATCCGATCTGGTGACTTTAGTTGGTGCAGCCTGTGCCCCTGGGCTGCCATGTGCCAGGCACTGGGAAGCTGAGGTCAGCTACACATCCCTCGTCCCACCTTGAACTTCTACACCCTTCTCAATGTGTTTTCTCTGACCCTTCCCGGTCAAAGGGCTATCTCACCAGCAGGAGAGACAGCAGAAAACCATAGTTAAGGAGTTGCCTTCTTTCTCCCCACACTCTGGGTCCCTAATTTTTTTCTTTATAATAGTGGTAAAATATACATCAAATTTATCACCTTCGCCACCTTAAGTGCATGATTCAGTGGCAGTGAATACACTAACACTGTTGTGCAACCATACCCACCATCCGTCTCCAGAACTTTCTCTTCCTGAACGGCACCCCTGTCCCGTGAAACACTCACCTCCCCAGCCCCTCCGCCAGCCCCTGACTTCCACCATCTCACCTTCTATCTCTAGGACTTTGATACTCAGGGTCTCTCATGTTAAGTGGAATCAGACAGTATTTGTGCTTCTGTGTCTGGCTTGTTTCATTTAGCATCATGTCCTCAAGGTCTATCCTTGTTGCAGGGAGTGTCAGAATTTCCTTCCTTTTTAAGGCTGAGTAATATTCCAGTGTTGTGGGTGGACCACATTTGTGTATCCAGTCATCCATCAGTAGATACTTCGCCTACTTCCACCTCTGCCTAATGTGAATAATGCTGCTGTGAATATGGGTGTCCCTAAATATTTCCAATTATTTGTCAGCCCCTTCTCTCTGCCCCAGTAGGGGCCTGGCCTATTCTTATTCTTTTTAAACACACCTCAGAGCACCCACACACATACCTTTCCAAAAATTATTCTTTTGGGGAGTTCCCTGGTGGTCTAGAGATTAGCACGCAATGCTTTGACCTCTGCAGCCTGGATTCAGTACATAGGCTGGGGACGGAGATCCCACATCAAGCTGTTGCACACCTTGGAGTCCCCCGCGCCCCCCCAAAAAATCTGTTGTTTTTAACGAGGCTCAGTTCCTCCCAAACTTAACTTGGTTTTTGTTTTTGTTTTGTTTTGTTTTTTTTTTTTTTTTTTTTTGCTGCTCCCACAGCATGCAGAAGTTCCTGGGTCAGAGATCAAACCCATTCCACAGCAGTGACAATATTGGATCCTAAACCTAGTAGGCCACCAGGGAACTCCCAGAACTTAAAATTGAGGAGTTCCTGTTGTGGCTTAGCAGTGACAAACCTGACCGGTATCCATGAGGATGCGGGTTCAATCCCTGGCCTTACTCAGTGGGTTAAGGGTCTGACATTGCCGTGAGCTGTCGTGTAGGTCTCAGACGTGACTCAGATCTGGTGTGGCTGTGGTGCAGGCTGGCATCTGCAGCTCTCGATTCAACACCTAGCCTGAGAACCTCCATATGCCACAGGTACAGCCCTCAAAAAAAGAAGTGGGGGGGAGTCTTTTGTTTGGGAATAGATTTCAATTTATTAACAAATTTGCAAAGAGGGGTTCCCTGGTGGCTCAGTGGGTTAAGGATCCTGCATTGTCACTGCTGTGGAGAGGGTTCTGGTCCTGGCCTGAGAGTTTTTTTTTTTTTTTCCCTGAGAACTTCTGTATGCCTTGGGTGCAGCCAAAAAAAAAAAAAAGTTTTCAAAGAGATCTCTGGGTTTCCATATCCCCCCAGCTCAGTTTCCCCTGATGTGTACATTACTTTTGACTAAACTCCATACTGCACTCAGATTTCACCACACCCTGTTCCAGGATCCAGCCCAGGACCCCACATTGCACTTCGTGAATTTCACTCTCGAGCTACCTCCTTGCTGTTAGCATCTATTACAATTATGTGCTGTCTGGTCCTAAGTCTTTGAGAATCTGGACTCAGTAGTCATCCTGTGGCAGCACCTCACGCTCCTCCTTCAGATCCCACCCCCTTTCCTTACTCCTGATGATTCTTCATGAAATCATTTTCCCGATTTTTTTTTTTTTTTTTTAAGGGCTGCACCTGCGGCATATGGAAGTTCCCAGGTTAGGGGCTGAATCGGAGCTGCAGTTGCTGGCCTAGACCCAGTCACTGGCCTACATCACAGCCACAGCAACTCGGGATCCGAGCGGAGTCTGCCACCTACACCATAGCTCACGGCAGTGCCGGATCCCCGACCCACTGAGCAAGGCCAGGGATTGAATCCGAATCCTCATAGATGCTAGTCTGATTTGTTTCCGCTGCGCCACTAAGGGAACTTCATTTTCCTGAATTTTTAAGACCCTCCCTTCCCCCTTTACTCTCTAGAATCAGGTCTTTGAAATAAACCCCTCTTTTCTTCCCTCAAAAGTAAACTCTTAAACGATACGCCAAAGGAGGAATTATCTATAATAACAATAGGCGAGCATCTACTCATTATAAAACATTATCGCATTTTGGTATCAGCATATGAATTTGATATCATTGTAGAAAAGGAAAATGCCGAAGGGGGTGGGGAGAATGTTTCCTCTGAGTTATCTGCCATCCACCCCATTTCAGACATGGACCCTTCTTGGCCATTCATTTTTGTTACTGTTTGGTTTTGTCTCCATTTGAAGGCACCTATGCTTCCTAAGTTGCAAGCCTCCCTCATTCAGTAAGGTAACATTCACAAAATGTCAGGCTTATCCAGTGAAATGTAATTTCAGACCTGAGCTGTCAAAGAAATATTTTATCAAGATTAATTTTTGACCAGATTCGCATAAAGGATCACATGGTTTCCTCTTCTCTAGACACAAGCAGACGGTGACTTGGACGCAGTTCTCTAGCTGAGCAGACAAGGTTACAGTGGGCCCTCTATATTCACGTGTTCCACATCCTTGATTCAACCAACCAAGGATCAAAACTGGGGAAAAGTATTCCAGAAAGTTCCAAAAAGCAAAACTTGAATTTGCTGCTCATGGGCAACTGTTTACCTGGCATTTGCGTTGTATTAGGTACTGTAAGTAGCCTGGAGATGACTTAAGTATACCTGAGGATGTGCATAGGTTATATGCAGATACAGGTGACCGCTGAACAGTGTGGGGGGCAGGGGAGCAGGAGGAGCACTGACCCTCTGGGCAGTCAGAAAATCCAAGCATAACTTTCTAGTTAGCCCTTCATATCTGCAGCTCAGCTTCCTCAGATTCAACCAACCACGGATTGTATAGCACTATAGCACATATTGAGTGAAACACATCTGCTGTAAGTGGTCCTGTGCAGTTCAAACCTGTATTGTTCAGGGGTCAACTGTATATACTCCACCACTTCATATATGGGACATGAGCATCCTGTGATCTGGGACCAATCCCCCTTGGATACCAAGGGACGACCGTATTTAACATTCGTGCTAGTGACAGAATTTGTTTTTGCCTTGCAAATTGGCTCATTAAGGGCACATTCTCCCATGAGGTTGAGGATAGGAGGGGACTGCTGGCCCATGGCCAACTGGCCACTCTCTCAGCCAGGTATCATTTCTTCCTAGCCACACCTTTGCCCATTCCTCTTTTCCACCATGACCCCCAGGGGGCTTCTGCACAGAGTCCCCAGGACAAGGCTTTGCGTTTAGCCAGCTCCCAACAAAGCAGCTCCACATCCCTTGGGGCTGCACTGTTTATCATTCCTTGTTTCTCATCTTTTTTTTTTTTTTTTGTCTTTTTGCCTTTTCTAGGGCCGCTCCCACGGCATATGGAGGTTCCCAGGCTAGGAGTCTAATCGGAGCTGTAGCTGCCGGCCTACACTACAGCAACACGGGATCCGAGCCACGTCTGCAACCTACACCACAGCTCACAGCAATGCCGGATCCTTAACCCACTGAGCAAGGCCAGGGATCGAACCTGCAACCTCATGGTTCCTAGTCGGATTCGGTAACCACTAAGCCATGACGGGAACTCCTCTCATCTTTTTTTATACTTGTCACAGTCGTTTCCCAAATTAAAGTAGTATGTCATGAGGCCCTTGGGCATTTCTCCTTTTCACGGTAACCCTCTCTGAACATCTCAAAGCCTGCTTACTTATAAAAAACTGTTCCTAGCCTCCTCCTTGGCCACCAGAACTGCTTTCTGAGGTTTCCATTGTCTGTCACCTCCTGCAGCAAGTCTTCTTAAGAGGCTGTGCCCTTTGGCCTTCCCTCTGGGAGGTGAAGGGAAGGAGAGAAGAGGAAGGCTGCTTGCTCTTTCTTTCTGCAGAGGTGTCCAGTGAGGGAGAAGAGAAGGTCTGGAATTTAATGAGTTCTCAGAAAACAGAGCTTCTTTTTTTCACTGTGCTCAGGGCTGAATTGTGTCCCCCCCGCCCCCCCCATGGCCATGTTGAAGCCCTAACTCTCAGCATGAGGGTATTAGGAGGTGGAGCCAAAACAAAACCAAATGAAAAGGTAGGTGGTGCCTTTTTGAGATAATTGGATTCAACGAGGGCATGAAGATGGGGGCCCCATGATGGGATTAGTGCCCTTTTAAGAAGAGACACCAGTTAGCTTGTGAAGACGCAGGGAGAAGGTAGCCATCTGCAAGCCCTCAGCAAGCCCTCAGCAAGGGCCACATCTACTGGTACCTGGGTCTTGGACTTCTCAGCCCCCACGACTGTAAGACAAGTTTGTATTGTTTAAACCACCCAGTCTATATAATTTTATTATGGCAGCCCAAGTTGACTAGGACTTTGGGCATGAGTGTTCTTTTTTTTTTTTTTTTTTTTTTTGGTGGTGGTGGTGGTGGTGCTTTTGTTTCAAACTTTTTCTTTTGAAATCATTGCAGACTCCCAGTAAATTGCCAAGTTGGTATAGAGGTCAGGTGTTTCCCCACCAGTTACTTCTTTGTAACTATGATAGGGTATCAAAACCAGGAAATTGTCATCTGGACAACATGTGAGTCTAGTCCTAAGCCATTTTATTACATGTGCAGACTCCCACAACCACCACCCCTTTTAAGATCCAGGACTATTCTGTCACCAACTTCCGTGTTAGACGCACCCACTCTTCTGCTCTGTGCCACCATTAACCCCAGCAACTTCTACTCCATCTCTCTAATTTTGTTATTTCAAGAATGTTACATAAATGGAATCATATGGTGACCTTTTGAGATTGGCTTTTTTGTATCAGTATAATGCCCATGAGGTTCACCCAAGTCGCAGGTTATCACTGGTTCCTTTTCCTTACCAATTAGTATTCCATGGCATAGATCGACCACAGTTGTCTCACCATTTACTCAGTGAAGGACATTACTATTGTTTCCAATTTTGGCTTAAAGCATCTGCGAATAGTCCTGTATGGGTTTTTGTCTGGATGTAAGTTTTGCATTTCTCTTTAGGTAAATACCTACCCAGAAGTGCAGTTACTTCATTTTCATTACAAATGGCTCAGCTGTTTTCCAGAACGGCTGCACCCTTTTACATTCCCACCAGCAGCATATGCATCATCCAATTTCTTTACATCTTTGCCGGCATTTAGCTTCATCACTGTTTTTTATTTTAGCCATTCTGGTTATGATGGCTCGTGGTGGTCTAATTTGCATTTCTCTGTTGAACATCATATCCTGTGCTTTTTTATTTATTTATTTTTTTACCTTTTGTATCTCTCTCTCTTTTTTTTTGTCTTGTCTTTTTAGGGCTGCACCCAAGGCATATGGAAGTTCCCAGACTAGGAGCTGAATTGGAGCTACAGCTGCCGGCCTACACCACAGCAACACAGGATCCAAACCATGTCTGTAGCCTACACCACAGCTAACAGCAATGCTGGATCCTTAAACCACTGATTAGGACCAGGAATCAAACTTGCATCTTCATGGATACTAGTCAGGTTCATTTCTGCTGAGCCACAATAGTAACTCTTATCTTTTGCTCATTTTCTAAATGGATTGTTTGTGTTTTCACCATTGGATTATAAGAGCTCATTTATTATACATTCTAAATGCTTGTCTTCTTGGAGGACATGTGGAAGTTTCCAGGCCAGAGATCAGACCCATACCATAGCAGTTACCCCAGCTACAGAAGTGCCAACATCAGATCCTTAATCACTAGGCCACCAGGAAGCTCCTAAATTCTGGTCCTTTGTCAGATAAATGGTTTGCGAGTATTATCTCCCACTCTGTAGCTTATCTTTTTCATCCTCCTAACAGGTCTTCTACCAGCAAATGTTTTTAATTATGATGAAGTCAATTTAAAGATTTTTTTTTTTTCCTTTTGTGGATCAGACTTCTGGTGTCCATAGCAAAGAACCACTCAAGCTCCAGTTCCTGAAGAATTTCTCCTACAGTAGCTATGAAAAGCCTCATAGTTTTATATTTTCCATTTAAATTTGAAGTCCATTGTGAGTTCTTATGAAAAGCATGACGTTTCGTTTGAGATTCATTTTTATGCCTGTGGACATGGACAGTTGTCCTTTCTACTTTAACTGCCAGAATTATCCATAAAATGATACAAAATATTTTGTAGTGGAGTTCCCATCGTGGCACAAAGGTTAACAAATCCGACTAGAAGCCATGAGGTTGCAGGTTCGATCCCTGGCCTTGCTCAGTGGGTTAAGGATCTGGCGTGGCTGTGAGCTGTGGTGTAGGTCGCAGACACAGCTTGGATCCGAGTTGCTGTGGCTGTGGCGTAGGCCCGTGGCTACAGCTCCAATTAGACCCCTAGCCTGGGAAACTCCATATGCCAAGGGAACGGCCCTAGAAAAGGCAAAAAAAAACCCAAAACTTTGTAGTATCATGATTTGCAAGCATATAGCTTTGTTGGCATAAATCATATGTCCCTTGTATGATATTTATGCAGAAAACATATATTTGCTACCATATATTTCTTATGCTATATGCGAAGGATTTTCCACACAGATCTCTGGATCTCTCATTAAACGTTATTTCTCAACTTATCTTCGTTCCAGGAACAATTAATTGTAGGTGGTGGCATTATGGATTATTTCTCCTTTTACACCATTTCATGATTTTTAAGTTTTCTACACACACAGTCAAGAGGGTATTGAAAAAAAAATTTTAATGGTGTTTGCTGGGTTTGACGTAATTTGGGAGTGGGGGGCTTGTGTGTGTGTTTTTTTAATTGGGTAGTTTCCAGTTCACAAGGGGTCTTCTTTCTGGCTTACACTGATAAGCCCCACATGCCCCCCCCCCCACCTTTTTTTGTCTTTGCCCTCTGAGGCACGGAGTTAAGATTTGGGTGTTTGGGTTCTTTTTTTTTTCCCCTATATTTTTATTCTTTTTTGTGCTGTCTTGCTTGTGTAACATCAAACCGGAGCAGGGTAGAGAAATCAATGAGTTGTCTGGGAATCGATTGAGTCTATTCTCAGGCAGCCGCAAAGCCAGGAACTGTGAACTGAAAACTTCATTTTGTCTCAGATTTTCTTAATTGTCTCTCGAACACTCGCCCAGGGCCCTTGCTTGCTAGAACTCTCCAGAGACAGGCGATACCCTCAGCCGAAAAGTCTTCACCCACACAAAGAATGGGGGCAGGGACAGGGACCCAAGACCCCACCAAACAGGAGGAAAGGGACAGCTGTTTTGAAGCTTTTAGAACTGCTAGGAGGTTGGGGAAGGCTGTTCCCACCTAAAGATGCCCCCAGTCTGGTCCATATGTGTGCCCTTTTGCTGAAACCTGCAGGGACTTCTGGGGACTCTTGTGGCTCAGTGGGTTAAGGATCCAGCGTTGTCACTGCTGTGGCTCTGGTGGCTGCTATGGTGCAAGTTCGATCCCAGGACCAGGAACTTCTCATGCCGAAGCCATGGCCAAAAAGGAAAAAAAGCAGAGACCTCTGTGCCCAGGCTGGGCTGCCTTCCTTTTTTCTTTCTTTCTTTTTTTTTCTCTTTTTTTTGCCACTCTAGTGGCATGTGGAAGTTCTGGGGCTGAGATTGAACCCACGCCACATCAGTGACGTAAGCCACTGTAGTGACGGTGCCAGATCCTTCCTTAACTCACTTCGCCACAGAATTCCCAGCTGCCTTCCTAAGATGTTTCCAGTTGCTTTCCCATCTAGCAGCAAGAGGCATCTGTCATTTTGAATGTAAATTTCTTGGTTGGAAGTCAATATTTCTAGAAGCCAGGGTGCTTCAGAATTCAAGCCTGATTAAGATGGTCACCTAATATGTCATAATGGATTTCCTTCAAAAATGACTTTCAGGGAGTTCCTGTAGTGGCTCAGTGGTAACGAACCCGGTTAGTATCCATGAAGATTCAGATTCAGTCCCTGGCCTCACTCAGTGGGTTAAGGATCTGAGCATTGCCTTGAGCTGTGGTGTAGGTGCAGACATGGCTTGGATCCTGAGTGGCTGTGGCTGTGGTGTAGGCCGGCAGCTGTAGCTCTGATTCAACCCCTAGCCCGGGAACTTCCATATACCTCAGGTGCAGCCCTAAAAAGACAGGGAAAAAAAACGACTTTCAGGAGTTCCTGCTGTGGTACAATGGGTTCAGTAGCATCTCTGTGGCTCTGGGGCACATTTCAATCCCCGGCCTAGCATAGTGGGTTAAGGATCCAGTGTTGCCACAGCTGTGGCTCAGATCTGATCCCTGGCCCAGGAACTCCATATGCCACAGGGCAGCCAAAAAAAAGGGGGGAAAAAATGACTTTCAACAGGTTTGTGGCTATTAAGTTTTGTTCATGGGCTTTCCTCACGGGCCCTCATGCTTCCTGCAAGAGCTGAAGGGGTTGGGCTTGTGTATCAGAATTTATAGGCTGTGGGTCACTCGGGAGCCTAAGTACACTAGAAATTAGCACATTAACCCTAACTTCATAGTATGGACTTTATCCACATAAAGTCACACCTGTGGAATCTTGACAGCTGTCACACCAGCTTAGTCATCTAATTTGTTTATGGAGACCTCTCTTCAATTCAAGAAACCAAGACAAAACAGGCTTTAAAAAAAAAAAAAAAATTCAGAACAGGCTGCTGTCTGTGGCTGGGGCTGGGAACGGGATGTTTTTCCCTCCGGGCCAAGCCCTTTTTCCATTTTCACCGTTCACTTTTCATTGTCATCCCCACCTCTCCTCTGGGTGCCCTGTGCTGTGGATGGTCACCACGGTGGGCCGGAAGCATGCTGATCGATGTCACCTCCCAGCGGTGGGCAGACAGTGCTAATTAGGCACCAGAGTGGCTTCAGTGGCGGTGCAGACTGTGTGAGGCTGAGCACCGATCCCGTTGGCTTCTCAGCCTGGGTCCCAGTGCCCGGCCACTGCCTGTCTGCTCTGTTTAGTTTAGGAAAACTGTCTAGTTTAGGAAAACATGCTATCTAGGTTAGGAAAGCTGGCGAGATAAATACATCTTCCTGTCTCCATAGATCTGGGGCAGCTTGATTAACCCATACTGTGTGATCACTCAAGTTGTTCTCCTGCCGAAAGATGGCTCTTCCTCACAGGAATTCCGTTGAACAGGTTTAACTGAGATACAATTCACATACCATACGATCCATCCATTTAAGTGCTCCGTGCAATGGCTTTGAGTGTATTCAGAGTCACTGCAGTCAATTTTAGAACCCTCCCCCACCCCAAAAGAAACTGCATAGCTGTCACCTTCCAACCTCCCCCAGTCCTAGGTACCTATTAACCTACTTTCTTTGTGGATTTGCGTACTCTTCCTATAGATGGACTCTCACACATGTGGTCCTGTGTGCCTGGCCTCTTTCCCTTAGTGTGGTATTCCCCGAGGCCATCCATATTGTGGCATCCTTCAACATCTCATTACATCTTTGGCTGACTACTGTTCCAGTGGACGGATGGACGGCATTACTCTCAGATTCCAAATTTGCAAATGTACCTACTGGCTAAAATGTATCTATAACTTTTCAGTCAGTACTTGCGGGGGTTTTCACAGTCACTTGCAGAGACAGGTGCAGGGAAAAATGTGAGTCACTCAACACACACATTCTCAGCTGAGGCTGAACAGGCCACACCCTGCCTCCTTGCTTCGGTTACTGTAAACACGTGTCCTTTTTGGCGGTGTATTTTGTGCTGCGTTTTTTTGGGTTTTGGTTTTTTTGGGGGGGAGTTGGCTTTTTGTTGGTGGTTTGTCTCTTGAAAGGGGCCCCCAGGTATAGGGCTTAAGTGTAGTCCAGTGGTCCTGAGCACAGGGAGGCTGCCCCACATCTTACAGAGAAAATCTGTGTTAGAGGAGCTTCATTCATCCTGGTGCTGTTGGCCAGGAGGAGTTCAATTTAATGAATTAACAGTATGTGCTAAATAAGGAGTCTTTGAATAGAAACATACATGAAACAAGTGATGTTGGCAAAAGTGTAGGCCGAAGCTCCCAGGAACCTACACTTGTTTTTCCCTTGGGAGCCATGGTTCATAGCTATATGCATTGTTGCATTGTTGACTATGGAAGTACTTTCTAAGCAATCAGGAGACAGACAACTTTCTTTCATCTTTTCCCTTCTATCTTTCAAGACCAGCAACCTCAATTTTCAAAGAGTATGATACAATGTTAGATAAACAAAAGAAGATATAAGGGCTTCATTCATATGTGATAGTAAAAATCAAGATATGAGTCTTGGATATAAAGCAGTATGAATTCTCTTGTGGTGCAGCAAGTTAAGAATCTGGTGTGGTTGCTGCAGCAGCTTGGGTTGCTGCTGTGGCATGGTTTCAATCCCTGGCCTGGGAACTTTCACATACCACGGGCATAGCCAAAAAAAAATTTTTTTTTGGAGTTCCCGTCGTGGCGCAGTGGAAATGAATTCGACTAGGAACCACGAGGTTGTGGGTTCGATCCCTGACCTCTCTCAGTGGGTTAAGGATCTGGCATTAGCCGTGAGCTGTGGTGTAGGTCGCAGATGTGGCTCGGATCTGGTGTTGCTATGGCTGTGGTGTAGGCCAGTGGCTACAGCTCCAATTCAACCCCTAACCTGGGAACCTAAATATGCCACAGGTGCAGCCCTCAAAAGACAAAAAAAAAAAAAAAATTTTTTTTAAAGGGTAAGTGGTTATTTAAGATGTAATCATAGCAAAATATCCATGTGCTAATATTTTTGGATCTGAAAAGACAGGATTCACTTTTTTCTGTAAAGATTTAATCTGCTTAAAAGATAAAAAAGATAACATTAAAGATAATGTTGTTTTGGGAAATAAGCGAAGAAAAAATGGGAGGGGGGATTGCAGAACATCACCACCACAAATGAGAATGGACTGCAGCTTTTTATTCTGGAATAGTTCAAAACATAGAACTCCACCGAGCACCCCCCACCTGTCACATCTCACAAAACTATAGTCCAATGTCAAATCCAAGACACTGATATCGAGATGATAATTATCAACACAGGGACAGAGCTTTGCTGTTTGCTGGTTGTTTTGCTAGTTGTTTTTTTTTTAATTACTCAATGAATTTATTATGTTTATAGCTGTAAGGTGATCATCACAATCTAACGCTAGTTGTTACCTGCACTATTTTCTTTTGTTTTGTTTTTTGGCCATGCCTATAGCATTTGGAAGTTCCTGGGCCAGGGATCGAACCTGAGCCTCAGGAGTGACGATGCTGGGTTCTTAATGCACTAGGCCACCGGGGTACTCCCTGATCACTTTTTTTTTTTTTTGCTTTTTTAGGGCCACACCCACCACATATGGAGGTTCCCAGGCTAGGGGTCAAAGTGGAGGTGTAGCCACAGCAACACCAGATCTTAGCCACGTCTGTGACCTACACCACCAATCACAGCAACGCCAGATCCTTAACCCCCGAGCAAGGCCAGGGATCAAACCTGCGTCCCATGGATCCTAGTCAGATTCATTTCCGCTGCGCCACAACAGGAACTCCTTTCTAATCACTTTTTAAAATTTCTCAGGAACTAGTGATTCTTAGAGGGTGTTTGTGGTGACCTTTTCTTCCATGGGCTGTTGAATGAAAGCAGAATCCTCTGACTTTAGGCAAAGGATTCATTTCAGCATTTGTCCCATATTTGTACGTGCAGATCATAATTGCCTGGGTGGAGCTTAATGGGTATAGAAATGCCAGGAAGTGCATGCTCTGGACCACCGAGGCCTCAATTTATGATTTTCATCATTGCAAAGGGGTGTTGGCATGTGACTGACAGCCTTGTCACCTAGTCCACTCTGATAATAGTCATCCTTTGCCATTCGTGATCATGATGTCGGGATGTCTGAGGTCACTGACCAGATGGTGTCACACCACTTAGTGGTTCAGTCTCAGTTTACAAGCTTTCTTCTTACTCCTCTACCAGATGCTTTCTCCCCAAACAGACCCACCTGCACATTGGTGACTCCCCCCGCCCACATTTCCACTCAAGTTAAAACTCACTGAGCGTGCTAAATCCCACTCCCCCAGAAAAGATGGCATTTTCCTTGAAGACTGAGCCCACCCCAAGGGGCACAAGTCTCCCCGATGCTCAGCACCAGAGTCCCAGCTGCTTCCTTCACACGACATAGAGAAACCCATGGGTATGGGGCTCTGGGAACCCAGAAGCCAAGTAGGAAAGGCCACCAGGCAGATTTCTCTTCAGTGCTGCTGTTTGCTTAGAGCAGAGCTTTCAGATGTGGCTTTCACCTCAAGAATAAGTGAATTAGCCAAGCAGCCCATCTCAACTCAGCTTGACTTAAATGGGGGGGGGGGAACATCGTCCTAATTAACGACAGCCTGGCTTAATAGGAGCGGTGTCTTCCCATCATGGGGGAGATGTCAGTGTGTACAACGCATCCCAGTATTGCAGCCCTTAAGTTAATGAGCAGATGAGTGCGAACAACCCTTCGGAGGCCCTGTCACGTGTGAGGTCATCTTGCGATCACCTTATAAAATCGGATCAAAGCCTCTCGTCCACCTTGAGGTTCAAATTCTATTTGAGCAATTACAAACAGTGGCGCGTGTGGCTAAACATAAGAAACCCTGTGCGCTCTGCCTCAGAATTATCCTGACAGCCAATCTCAGATTCATCATGATCACGTGTAATGTCAGCACGAGCTCCCTGTTCCGTGATCTGAAGATTCTTTGCAGTGGGTGTAAATGGCTTTCTGCTCTTCACCCCCCTGCTAAGACAGATGGGTTGGGGGCATTATTGTGGTGGTGGTGGTGGTGGTGGTGTTTTACCAAAGGAGAAAATACTGTGCGATTTCCACACTAACTGGTCACAGTGGGGACCAATTTCCTGCCCTTCAGACCCGCTGCTTCAGCCAATACAGTAAGAGAAGCAGCTCTGCATTTCTAGAAGGATCACCCAGGGGTATAAAAACGGCACAGCCCGGCAGCACCGGGTCTCGGAGCCCCGAGCGCATGAGCATGGGGAATGCACATTCCAAAAGCGGGGACAGGGACGGCGCTCTGCGCGGCCGCCCCGAGCTCTCGTTCTACGGCTCCCTTCCCAGGAAGTGGAGCGAGAACGTCTTTTTGGATAACGAGCTTCTGACCTCCAAGATCTTGTCTGTGCTGCGGCCACAGTCAGAGCGGGGCCTGCGGCCGGGCCACCTCCGCTACCCGGCCCACTTCCTCAGCACCAACTCCGTCTTTGCCTCCGTCGCAGCATCCCTGAAGGAGCACCCAAGGGCCACCCTCCTGTCCGATGGCAGCCCGGGCCTGTCCAGGAATGTCGGCATGACGGTCTTGCAGAAGGGGGGTCCACAGCCAGCACCCAGCCTGGCGGGAACAGGGTCGAGACTCGGGTAAGTGGGGTCCTCCTTCTGCCATCAGGGGTGGGCGAAGGGAGGGAGCGGGGGTGTAGTGCCTCGGGGACCCCCAGCTGAGTGGCAAGATTCCCATTAACACCTGCTTTGGAGGTTTAGTCCTTTTCCTTTATCAAAAATGATGGGTTCTGGATGTCCACCGCCATTTGGAGCCAGTTCGCTTCACACTCCTGTAAAGCCCCTTAGACTGGGCACCTTTCTGTCCTGCAGATGAGGCTGGAGGTCCGCTGAGGTTGCCACAGAGTGGGGGTCCTCTTATTTATGCCTCAGTCTGGCTTTCCTAGGACTTCAAGGTGGTTCTCGTAGTATTGCATCTACCAACGTTCGGGTAGAAAACCTCATGTTTAAAAAAAGTCACTGCAGGGGTCCTTGCGTTAGTTGGTGGGGAGAGGAGCTGATCGTCTTTTTCCTCTAGAAAAGATTTTTCCTCCACCCTGGACTGGGAGGGAGGCTGCATCTGTCCTACTCTGTCTAGAAAGAATCCCGGGGTCCCAGTGGGCTCCGCTGGCCAGTGAAGGAAGCTTGTAACTAACACCCTTAGAACATACTTGAACATTAGATTAAAGTGAGTTTCGATGGCAGATATAGAGAACACACTTGTGGTTGCCAGTGGAGAGAAGGAAGTGGGGAGGGGTGGGATAGGGGCAGGGGATTAAGAGGTACAAACTGCTTGTAGAAAGTAAATAAGCTATAGGGATATATTGTACAACACAGGGAATACAGCCAATATTTTATAATAACTATCAGTGGACATAACCTTTAAAAATTGTGAATCATCATGTTGTCCACCTGAAACCTCTGTAATATCGGACGTCAGCTATAACCCCTCCTCCCCCAAAAAAGTTAGCTTTGATGGAACAAGCCCTGATGTATCATTGACATAGTCTCCTCATTTTCAGAACTGATCTGTGACAGAGTTAAAGCTTGTATTAATATCCAGAAAGTTCTCAAATAGTATCTAATCAGATTGAGTAACAACCTGATTTGCCTTTGTAGAATGTGTGTGTGTGGGTGTGGGTGGGAATAATTCAACTTTTCTAAATAATCGGTTTCATGATTTGTACTCAGACCAGTCACAGGAGAGATGGATGAAGCCGACTCTGCGTTTCTAAAATTTAAGCAGGCAGCTGATGACTCTGTTTCACTTACATCTTCGAATGCCGAGTCCATTTTTGTAGAAGGTACGGTCCCCTCGCGTCTTTGCGGGTGTCACGGGGTCTCCATCCATGGGGCGGGGTCGGACCCACATCCCAGAGTCCATGGGTGGGGGCGGCCCTGATCTCCAGCTGGCCAGCTGGTCTCCAGCCCCAGAGCGGTGGCCTCCTGTCCTCCCCTCAGACCCCTACACTGCCTCGCTGAAGAGTGAGGTTGAAGCAGACGCCCACGAGTTCGAGGCCGAGTCCTGGAGCCTCTCGGTGGACCCAGCATACATGAAGAAACAGAAGAGGGAGGTGGTGAAGAGGCAGGATGTGCTTTACGGTAAGGAGGCCTGCGCTGCTACACGGGCCCTTCACCTCCTTTTTCTTCTTCTTTTCCTCCTTTTTTTTTTTTTTTTTTTAAATAAGTTAATTCCATCTAGGACCCTGGGCTCCCCTACCAACCCTCCCTGAGACTGCGTGGCCTACTCTACCTGCCCCACTCCTCACCCCAGGGCAGTGCTGCCTTCCAGGCCAGGGAGGAGGTGGCTGGGGCGGGCTTTGTGAGAACCGGCCCGCAGGGACAGGTGGCTGAGTGCCCAGTCCTGACTCATCCTTACCTTGCTGGTGACCTAGAGAGGGAAGACCCCCTCCCACCCTCCCAGGGCCCATCCTAGCCGTCTCTGGTGTCCACAGACAGGCCCAGGTGTGGCCGTAGTGGGGGTTCTAGAGGCATGTCTTTCTCTCTGCACGTGACCATACACTGGCTCCTAGGTGGGTGCCTCTTCCCACTGGCGACCAGAGAACCTAGCCATGGGCAGCCGCTGCCTTGAGGCGGCATATTGTAGTCACCATGGAAACCACAGCTCCCAGACATTGCCCATCCTGGGCTGGGTACCACCCTGAGTGCCCCCTGTGAGTCCCTCCAGCTCCCCTGCCCCACTCACTAGTAGACACCCACTCCTTCCACAGTTCAAAGACTGAGCTCCCTGCCAGGGCCAGAGCAAGTCAGGGTGTGGGGAAGCAGAAGAGTAGGCAGAAGAGCCCCAGCCCAGCTAGGGACCCTGCAGAGAGGGCCAGGAGGGACCAGTCCACTGCTGCCATCTGGACAGCCCTTTGCTAGACAAGCACAGACAGCCCTGGGCCTGGCCAGCGCTGTTGACTTGTACCTTACAGCTTTGAGGCCTTGCCTTAAATGGCAGAAAAACTCCCTTACAAAATCTAATCCGTCTTGGAGTTACTCTTGTGGCTCAGTGGTTTATAAACCCAAATAGTATCTATGAGGATGAAGGTTCAATCCCAGGCCTCACTCAGTGGATAAATATCTGGCATTGCCGTGAGCTGTGGTGCAGGTCGCAGGCATGGCTCGGATCTAGTGTTGCTGTGGCTGTGGTATAGGCCAGCAGCTGCAGCTCCAATTCAGCCCCTAGCTTGGGAAGTTCCATATGCCCTGGGTGTGGCCCTAAAAGAAAAAAAAAAAAAATCTCATCCTTTTTGACCTTTAAGAGTGAATTCAAATCCTCACTTGAGCTCTGCTTTTTCTGTCAGTTGTAGTCTGGTCACTAATGTGCACAAATGTGTACATTTTGCATCCCGGGGAGGGGTGTTCATCAGAACAATCTTCTTGCATAAAACAGCCCGGAAACATCTTCAATTGACTCAAGGCATGAAACCCTCCTGTGAATCATGAGGTCCCAGTGTACATCCGGGTCCTCTGTTTCCTGCTGTCTCTTCTCCCCTCGCTGCCATCTTAAGCTGGGACCCCAGCAGGGCTGGGAGGGCCAGGAGGCCTGGCCCCTGTGCAGTAAGACCATCAAGGTGGGAGGGCTTCACAGAAACCGAGAAGCGGGCCTAGCACACAGCAGGCAGGCAGCACACCAAGCCGGGCGTCCACCCCGCACCGGTAAGTCCTGCCTGCATGTCCCCCCAGAGCTGATGCAGACGGAGGCCCACCACGTGCGCACACTCAAGATCATGCTGAAAGTCTACTCCCGGGCCCTGCGCGAGGAGCTGCAGTTCAGCCCTAAGGCCGTCAGCCACCTCTTCCCTGGCGCGGACGACCTGCTGGAGCTGCACAGCCACTTCTTGTCTCGGCTGAAGGAGCGCCGCCAGGAGTCCCTGGAGGAGGGCAGTGACCGCAACTACATCATCCAGAAAATCGGGGACCTCCTGGTACAGCAGGTGGGCGCGGCCGGGACCAGCCCCCGCCCTGTCAGTTTCCTTACCGTAAGAACATGCTCCCAAGGATAGCCGTCCTGACCCCTTAGAGCCACGCACACAGCCAGCAGTCTAGAAACAGGCCCAAACATTAGTCCAAACACTGTCCACTGTGTGTTCTGGGCTTTCATTTGTTTGCTTGGCTGAATTTTTTTTTTTTTTTTTTTTTTTTTGGCCGCACCTCTGGCCAGTGCAAGTTCCCTGGCCAGGGATCAAACCCACACCACAGTAGTGACAATGCTGGATCCTTAACGTGCTGCGCCACCAGGAAACTCCCTACTTTTTGGTCTTGCTGGCTGTGTTTTTGGACTGATGCCATCTGTGGCAGGTCTCTTGACCCCGTGCTGACTTCTTTTGAGGCCAGCTTGACAGAAGGGACCGTGTGCCCTCAGAGAGCCCCGAGCATCCTAAGCCAGCTTGCTAGGATTTGTTGGAAGCCCCCTTTTGCTTTTGAATCCTTCTAACATTCTTTGGCTTACATTCATTCTCTTCCTGGGATTTCAGGAAGCTTTCCGAAGCACTTGTGGTGTGTAAAAGTTTTCTGCTTTTCCCCTTTTGCACCTGGTGACGAGGCACATGTCCTGAACCATTTCTCTCCTTGAGAGCGAGCTAGACAAGAAAGTGAAATCCCGAGTAAAGTCAGCCCGTGTTTTAGCAGAGCCAGGTGACCGAGATGAAAGCATTCCCCTGGCAGTTTTCATGTTTCCTTCTAGTAACATCTTCATGGCCTTTCTTCAGTTTTCAGGTGAAAATGGGGAGAGAATGAAAGAAAAATACGGTGTCTTTTGTAGTGGCCACAACGAAGCCGTCAATCACTACAAGTTGCTGCTGCAACAAAACAAGAAATTTCAAAACTTGATCAAGGTAAAAAAAATAATTTTTTTAAAGTTAAAAAAGTCATTGTTTTGGGGGGGCTTTGTTGTTGCTGTTATTTTGTCTTTTTAGGGCTGCGCCCATGGCACATGGAAGTTCCCAGGCTAGGGGTCAAATCGACCTACGCCACAGCCACACCAGATCCAAGCCATATCTGCGACCTAAACTCAAGGCAACGCTGGATCCTTAACCCACTGAGCAGGGCCAGGGATCGAACTCACGTCCCACGGATACTAGTTGGGTTCATTACCACTGAGCCACAATGGGAAATTCAAAGATAAGGTTTTTGTGAGGCTTTTTGTCTTTTTTTTTTTTTTCCAGGGATGCACCTGCAGTGTATGGAAGTTCCTAGGCTAGGGGTTAAATTGGAGCTGCAGCTGCTGGCCTATGCACAGCCACAGCAACACCAGATCCTTAACCCACTGAGGGAGACCTATGGATCGAACCTGAGTCCTCATAGATACTAGTCGGGTTCATTACCACAGAACCATAACAGGAACTCCTCAACTTCATGATATGTTTTGGAGTGTTCCCCCTCCCCACAGAACTGTAAGCTTTTGGAGAGCTTGGGATTATAAATGACTAGTCATAAAGCAGTGATTTTCAAGTTTCTGTTTCGTTTTTAACCACAAACCCATTTACACAGGGCAGTGGGATCTGTGGAGAAGCCCAAGGTGGAAAATAAAGCAAAGCTGTACAGTAGAAAATTGACAGAACACTGTAAACCAGCTATAATGGAAAAAATAAAAATCATTTAAAAGAAAAGAAAGCAAAGCAAACCTTGGGCTTTGTTCATCCCAGGGAGGCCCTTAGATGACCCACCCCCGCCCCAGTGGACGGCCATCATTGCTCAGACTGTGGAGGTGACACAAGTGTCACTACGAGAGGCTTCCCTGTCCCAGGAACCAGCCTTCTGGAGCCACCTCCTCTGCCTCAGATGCTCTGGCAGGTGCAAGGCCTGCATTTCTCTAAGCTTTTGCCCCTCCCTTGCCTCCTCCCGTCTGGTCCCCATTTGTCCCTGCCGAAGGTGGAATGACCCACTCCTGTCTTCTGCCCAACAGTGAACAGGTGCTCATGGCCCAGAAGCTGAGTCAGCACGTTGGGCAAGGCTCCACCTCCCACTTCCTGGGAGTTGCTCCTGGTCAAGTCCAGGAGCTGTAAACTAGTTATAATGGAAAAAATAAAAATCATTTAAAAAAGAAAAGAAGGCAAAGTCTGCAGCAGCCGGCCCACTTCATCCCCAAACAGCTCCACCTCCTGTTGCCTGGACCCCAAGGCCTTAATTCTGCAGTGATACCCAGTGGTCTAGAGATCAGGATGATGGGTTTTTAAATTTCAGTCCATGGTCCTGGCCGTGGATGGACCTGAAAGGGAGGGGGTCTCTTGGTGATAAGCAGAGGGACAAGCCATCTGTCATCATGAACCAGAAACAGCTGGATAGTGGGAGGTTTCCAATGAGATAGAAGGAAGCAGGCAGCTCTCTGCCCCTGGAATCTCACAAATCCCACTGCCTCCTTGGGTCCCCTTAAAAAGGGGCCCTTGTAGTTCCTGTTGTGGCTGAGCAGGTGAAGAAGCCAGCGAGGATCCATGAGGATGCAGGTTCAATCCCTGGCCTACTCAGAGGATGAGAATCTGGCGTTGGAATGAACTGTGGTATAGGTCACAGACACAGTTTGGATCCTGTGATGCTGTGGTTGTGGCGTAGGCCAGCAGCTATAGCTCTGATTCGACCCCTAGCCTGGGAACCTCCATATGCCGTGGGTGTGGCCCTACAAAGGCCAAAAAAAAAAAGAATAAACTGAGAAATAAATGGATTTATTTAAAAAAAAAAAAAAAAAGTGGCCCTCTGTGATCAGTACATTCCTGAACCAAACACCAGAGCAGCGGGGGCAGGAAAGCAGAATGTGCAGTATGCTCTGGAGAGCACAGGAAGAGGCCCTTAGCCTCAAGTGACCAATTCTCGGGCTTTTAGCTAGAAGCATGCACCCTCCCAGCAGCCACCAGGGAGCCAGTCCAGAGACACAGGCCCATTGGGGTCTGGAAGGTTAGGGTCTGTGCACGTGCACGTGTGTGTGGGCCAGATCTCCAGGTGATACCTGTAGCCACCCCTGCCCTCCAGGCTGGCTTCTCCATAGTGGATTTTGCAGGAGGCCTCGTTTCCAGCAGGTGAAGCTGCCTCTGCTTTTCTGTATACAGCGGGTGGTCTCTGCTTTCAAGTATCTGGCAGAGGCGGAAAAAAAGGTCCCCCTGAGCTGAAAAAGGAAGGAGCCCACAGCCCTGCTGTCTCACCGCCAAGTGGTTTGGCAGGTGATAAGGTATCCACAGGGTGTGGCTTTGTTCTCTCCATTTTATAGAAAATCGGCAACTTTTCCATCGTGAGGCGGCTTGGCGTGCAGGAGTGTATTCTTCTGGTCACCCAGCGCATAACCAAGTACCCCGTGCTGGTGGAGCGCATTATTCAGAACACAGAAGGTATGGTAGCTCTCCCGCCTTGCCCATCGGTGCTTGGGGAATGGTTCTAGCCGTGGGTTAGACAGTCCACTCTGCCGTCTGTTCTGGTGCTCCGGCCTCAGCTGGGCTCGGGGATCATTAACTGAGCTGCCGCCTGGTGGACCCCCCCATGCTTGGGGTTTCCAACTCAAGAAAGACGGGATGCCTGGTCTTACCTGCCTGCTGTTCCCACCAGTCCCTGCGCAGGCTGGGCTGGAGCAGCCCTCAGTTCATATTGGAGAGGGGGTGAAAGGATGGAGATAGAACCCCTGCTAAGATCTCTCTTGGGATGACCTCTGTGTCGCACACCTGGAGCCGTGAAGGGCAGAGAGCCTGCAGCCCGGTGAGGGGATCCCGGAGGCGAGGGCAGTGCTGACCACACCTCCCTCATCTGCAGGGATTTGGGCCGAGGGAGAATGACCGAAGCTCCCCACCACAAAAGAGTGGAGTGCTTGGAGTGGGAGGAGCCAGCCCTGGTAATGGCAGGAGGAGGGAGTCTTACGGAGAGCTGGAGGGCACGGGGGAGTCTCTACCCAGGAGGGGCCAGCGATGCTGTGCAGGGCCTTTTTTGTAGCTTGATTTGCACCTTAGCTTCTGCCTTCTATAGAAGCGCTGTCTTTGGCTAAAAAACAAACAAAACAGAAACAGAAAACAAAATCATTGGACTGTCACACTTATTTTGGAGAAGCATTTACATCTCAGGAGATTCAAGTTGGAAGGTGATTCTCGAGGGCCCCCCGAGCAGTGGCCTTGGGACATACCTCCTCGGCCTCGTAGCATGTCCACCTCCACTGTGTTTGTGACCGCAAAGGAAAGCGCTAACTCTGCTGTGTGTGGCAGCTGGCTCCGAGGAAAACAAAGACCTGACTCAGGCCCTGAACCTCATCAGAGACATCATCTCACAAGTGGACGCCAGGGTCAGCGAGTGTGAGAAGGGCCAGCGCCTCAAGGAGATCACGGGGAAGATGGACCTGAAGTCATCCAGCAAGCTCAAGAACGGGCTGACCTTCCGCAAGGAGGACATGCTGCAGCGGCAGCTCCACCTGGAGGGCACGCTGTGCTGGAAGACCACGTCAGGGCGCCTGAAAGGTAAAGCCTGCCCCTGGTCACCTCTGGTGGGCACCATCTTGGGTTGGGAGGTGCCATCTTGGAGTGGTGGACACCATCCTGGAAAGGTGGCACCATCTGGGATCACTGGCACCCTCTTGGAGTCTTGGGGGCCTTCTTGGATCTGTGAGGGCCATTTTGGATTGCTGGGTGCCAGCTGACACAGAGCCACTGCAGCCCGGCTGCTTCATGGCTGAGAAAAGGTCCCATACTGATTCAGGACAAGCAATTGTAGCAGAATTACAGCAAGAGGGAGGTGGTCGAACCAGCACCCTCTTTCTCAAGGGATTAAGATGGTGTGGTTCACACAGGCAGGGCCGCCAGGTGGAGAGGGCACACCGAGTCATTGTCTTGTGAACAAAAGCCCCAGGTATCATGACACCCCAGGTTTAGCAAAGGCCCTGGGGTTCTAAACAGCAGTGAGGGCCCCGTGGGGCTAGAGGATGCCACCCAGGCTACAGACCTCAGTGTCCCACAGCATCCCACTGGCTGCTCAGGGCGAGCTCCAAGCCCTCCCTTCAAGCTCCGTGGTGCAGTTCCAGGCAAGAGAGCACTTGGGACTGATCCCAGAGTTTCCTGTCCATTTCATGAGCCTCTAGAACCATCCTAACCTTTACAGATGGTATCTTTGGGGGAGTGTTGCAGGCGGCCAAACGACAGACTCTGTTTGTCCCTAACTTGAGCAGGGGAGCCACCCAAAGACAGAGTTAACAGTTAAGCACCTGCTATGTGCCAGGCCCCAAGGTGGCTGGTGAGTGCCCTGCCCTTATGGGGCTCCAGTCCACAGGCAGAGAAGTAAACAGGAAACTAGTGAAAAGCGCAGCATGTGCTTTAGAGAAACCCAACAGACTGCCTCGCCTGAGAATTCTGGGAGGAGAAGGCTCCTGGTTGGGATGGGGTACGTGAACAGCTCCCCGAGAAGGCAGTGTTTGTGTTTCCCGCATCATGAGTGCTCCTGTCGGAAACACGGTTCAGGATGTGCACCAGCTGGTTCATGCAGGTTGCTGCGTGATGTCCCTACAGTGATAAGGCACTGAGCCTACTGCCACCAGAATGCTCAGACATTCGGGGATAAGAGCATTGCTGTGGTAGGAGGTGCAAGTGTGACCCAGAAGCGGGAAGGACATAGGGGTTAGTTCCCATTTGGGAAATCAGAGAGTGGGTCCCAGCCGTGCTCAGTCTGCTGTGGCTTCCTGCCATGCATCAGTATTAAACGTTGATACTAGTGAGTTCCCTGGTGGCTCAGTGGTTAGAGATCCGGTGTTGTCACTGCTGTGGCGTGGGTTTGATCTCTGGCCTGGGAATTTCTGCATGCTGCAGACGCAGCCAAAACAACAAAACAAAAATAAACAAACAAAAAAACCCACAAAACAAAAAAGTTGAAACCAGGAGGGTGATGGGAAGGGACTGAGGTCAAAGAGCACCCCTTGGGGAGTTCCTGTCGTGGCTCAGTGGTTAACGAATCCGACTAGGAACCATGAGATTGTGGGTTCGATCCCTAGCCTTGCTCAGTGGGTTAAGGATCCGGCATTGCCGTGAGCTGTGGTGTAGGTTGCAGATGCGGCTCAGATCCCGTGTTGCTGTGGCTGTGTGTAGGCCAGCGGCTACAGCTCCAATTTGACCCCTAGCCTGGGAACCTCCATATGCCACGGGAGCAGCCCAAGAAATGGCAAAAAGACAAAAAAAAAAAAAAAAGGCACCCCTGGGCTCCTGCAGAAGCATCGTGGTGCGGGCTGAGGCCTGCCTGGGATTCCACGTCTGCCCAGCAGGACCCACGCAGCCACAGGAGCCATAAGACATTTCCTTCTCTCTTGTCCCCTTAGATGTCCTTGCCGTCCTCTTGACGGACGTGCTTCTGCTGCTACAAGAAAAGGATCAAAAATACGTCTTTGCTTCTGTGGTACGTGTCCTATCCCTTCACACAAAGGGCTGCTCGTTCGAGGTGGCTGAATGCAGGCGGTGGCCAGTGCCAAGGCAGGGGACAGACAGCTGGAGAGCAAGGCGGCTGGAAAAGCACATCCACGTTGCCCCATCCTGGGCTTCAGAGTTGTGCCAACATCCAGGCCAGTTCCCTGTGTCTCCATGGCCCTCTCCTCCCTGGGATCTAACTCCTCCCTGAGGATGCGTGCTCAGGCAGCCACTGCCCTGTGAGCTATGACCACATTGGCCCCATAGCCCGCTGGTCCCAGAACACCCACATCACAGGAGCCAAGCTGGCCATGAGTTCAGGCAAGGGCTGAGTCAGCCTAACCTGGCGTCAGGCTGGGGCTCCATCCATCCTGCCTGGGCCGCATCTACCGGTGCCTTGGCTTCCTCCCCTGCTCATCTATGTGGCCCGCAGGTACCCACCGCCAAGGGGTCAGAGAGCCTGTTCACCTCCAGGTTCACCTGGAGAGGAAGGTGGCTTTACATCCCTTTCCCAGAGACGCCACTAGCTTCTCAAGAAGTTTCCGGAACTGGTCAAGCTGTTTTGCCAAACGGTTGTCTCGCCCTGACTCTAGCACGTCTCGTGTGTGCTGCGTGTTCACTCTCGTGAGCACAATGGGCCGTCTCTAATCTACTGTGCCACCTGCTCTGGGCCTCCCACCCCCCACCCCACACATGTCTGCATCCTGCTCGCTTCTCCCATAAAGACACTGGTCACGTGGGATCAGGGCCCACCCTGATGACCTCATTTTATAGTCACCTCTTCATAAAGACCCTCTCTCCAAACACGGTTACCTTCTGAGGTTAGGCCCTCAGCTTGGGGAGTTGGGGCAGGGGAACAATACTGCACATAACAACCAGTTAAAAAGGTGCCTTTTCCTGGTCGGTCAGAGCGTTTACCTCTTGGAGGATCCACTGCAGATTGGGAATACTGGTTGGCTCTGGGTGTCTGGGCACAGGATTGGGAGGAAGATTCTTGTGTCGTCTAGACAACCTCCTCTTGTATGAGTTGTGTACAGTGTACGTTCGTTAGTGATTCTAAAACCTCTGTTAAGCATGTCAAACAGACATATTAAGAGGATGTGAGGATATCACTGTACCAGTGGCTTTTTTTCCCCAGATGGTAAAATCTTTCTGCTTTGAATTGTTTGAGAATAGCAGGATGCACAGTACCCGCCCCCAGTCCCCTTCCCCTCTGGCTTATGGCTCTGGGCTTTTGGGGTGCGGCAGGTACAGGGTGACCCCCCCATCCCACCCATGCAGGACTCCAAGCGCCCCGTCATCTCGCTGCAAAAGCTTATTGTGAGGGAAGTGGCCAACGAGGAGAAAGCCATGTTTCTCATCAGCGCCTCCCTGCACGGGCCTGAGATGTACGAGATTTACACCAGCTCCAAGGAGGAGAGGAACACGTGGATGGCCCACATCCGAAGGGCCGTGGAGAGGTGAGGGGCCGTGTGGGCCTTCCCCCTATACCCCCGATGGCTTTGCCCTTGGCTTGTTTTGTGTGTGTGTGTGTGTGTGTGTGTGTGTGTGTGTGTGTGTGTGTGTGTGTGTGGTTTTTTGTTTGTTTTTTTTTTTTTTTTTTTTTTTTGGTCTTTTAGGGCCGCGCTTGCAGCATATGGTGGTTCCCAGGCTAGGGGTCGAACTGGAGCTGTAGCTGCTGGCCTGCAACACAACCACAGCAATGCAGGATCCAAGCTGCATCTGTGACCTACACCACAGCTCACGGCAATGCCAGATTGTTAGCCACTGAGCAAGGCCAGGGATCGAACCTGCAACCTCATGGTTCCTAGTCAGATTTGTTAACCACTGAGCCATGACGGGAACCCTGGCCCTTGGCTTTGATGGCAAGCAAATCAGCACTGACCTTAGAGACCTTGCAGGGGTGCAGGGGATTGCAGGCAGGGGGTCAGGAGGTCCCTTGGCCTTTCATTCCACATCAGTGCTCTGTCCATCCCCTCATCTAAGGGGGCCCAGATAGTGCCATTCCGGCTCCTTCCAACAATGGCCAAAAAGGCCCGATGTCTCTGGCCGGGAGAGGTGATACCTTCTGTGTCAGTGGGGTATCCACCTGACATGGTGGGCTGTCCCTCCTCACGAGGCCAGGGGATCCCTCAGGACCCCAGCCCTGTGGCTCTGTGATGCTTGGCTTCTGGTCCACTGGCAGATGGGGCCTGTGGTCCAGCACCTGCCCCCAGCCTGCTGCTCCCTCCCTTAATGCCTAGAAGCCTCCCGAAGCCTCAGTCTGCTCGGAGCTCCCTTGATACTCAACTCCAGCTCTGTTGGGCTGGCAGCCTCCTGTCCCTGTGAGGTCCCCAGGAAATGAACTGCCCCTTTTCCCCTCCCAAGTTTCGGCCAAGCATTTGAAACCTGTGACCATGGAGTTCCCTTGGTGGCCTAGCGGTTAAGGATCCAGTGTTGCCACTGCTGTGGCTGGGATTTGGTCCCTGGTTCAATGGGCTGTGTTTCTCTCCAGCACGGTTAACCTGTGGCAGGCTAAATCTCCACCACACCAGGGATGCTCTGCAGCTAGGTCTTCAGGCAGACCCCTCAGTGCTGTTTCAGTGGCGGCAGGCTGTCTGTCCCTTCTCCCTACAGCTGTCCGGACGAGGAGGAGGGGCCCTTCAGCGAGGCCCGCACCATGAGGCTGAGGGAATTCCAAGGTAAGGGGGCATCAGTCCGACCTCTGTGCCCACCGTGTGGTCCCTCATCAGGTGACAGGGCCCCTGGAGCCCTCGTGGGCCAGCAGTGGCATTTGTGTTCCATCCCATTGGGACTGGCCTTGGAGCAGATCACCATCCAGGTGATGAGGAATTTGGCTGTGGGCTGTCCTGTGTCCTGCACAGGACACAAGAACAGTTTGTAGTGCTCTTCCAGAGGACGTGGGGGAAAGGGAGAGGGGTTGCCAGGGTCCCTGAGCCCCTTCCGGACACACACTGTCCCTTCCCCAGACGCCTCCTGGGCCTCCACCTGGGTGCCCAAGTTCATGTGCATCAAACCCCAGGGAGCCTGGTAATAGCCCGGGACCCCACAACCTCCTTCTGGAGCCAAGCAGACCCAGACCATCCTGGCTTTGCAACCAGTGACACAGGCTTCCTCCTCCATTTGGATTTTTTTCTTGAAACTATGTTATTGAGATAAGATTCACATACCATACATACCTTTTTTTTTCTTTTTTTGGCCAAGGCATGCAGTGGCTTGATGTGGGATCTCAGTCCCTAGACCAGGGATTGAAGCCAGGCTGCAGCGGTGCAAGTGAGGAATCCTAACTTCTAGGCCCCCAGGGAACTCCCCAGGTCACCCATTTAAAGTGGGTCACGCGGGGGCTCTCAGTATCCAACACAAGGTTATGCAGCCATCCCCACAGCCAACAGCCAACACAGGCTGTTCTCATCACCTCAAAAAAGAAACCCCATACCCATCAGCGGTCACTCCTGTTCCCTCCTCCCCCAGCCTCTGGGAACCCCTTTTCTACTGTCTATGACTTGACCTGTTCCAGACACCTCATATAAGTGGGGTCATTTAGCCCTTCATCACTGGCTTATTTCACTGAGCATGATATTTTCAAGGTTCATCCAAGTGGCAGCATATGGCAGAATTTCCCTCCTTTTTTTGAGGCAGAATAATATTCTGTTGTATGGATGGACCGCCTTGTGCTTATCCATTCTCCTCCCCAGTTTTAACAGGTTCCCGTGAGATTTCAGGGAGGTCATTGCCAAGAGTAAAAGTCCTAGTACTTTGCAGTCTGAATCAGCTCCCCTCTTCTCTTTCACTCACCACCATCTTTATTTTTGAATTAGGTAACATTTAAGCAATCAGTACATAAAATTTGGTGATGTGTATTTTATTTCTCTTTGTGGAGAGAGGTGCACGTTTGAAGGTGTGAAGGAATAAAAACACCCAAAATCCCACTGACCCCTGAAAGTATAATGCTAACATAGTAGTCATATAAATTCAATAGTATTCATTTCATCCTCTTCACTTACTTCTACCTGATGGTAAGAAAATACACGCCCTGCACAGACACATCTCCATGGCCACCACAGAGCCAGACAGTCATCTCTCTCCTTCAACCATTCCTGGCAAGTCTTAGTGAATTAGAAATTGATGTTTTTCGGAGTTACCATTGTGATGCATCGGAAATGAATCCAACTAGTATTCATCAGCTAGTATCCATGAGGACGCAGGTGTGATCCCTGGCCTTGCTTAGTGGGTCGGGGATCCAGCATTGCCGCAAGCTGTGGGGTAGGTCGTATATGTGGCTCGGTTCCTCTGCTGCTATGGCTGTGGCATAGGCCAGTGGCTGCAGCTCTTGATTCAACCCCCAGCCTGGGGACTTCCATATGCCACGGGTGCGGCCCTAAAAAGAAAATAAAGGGAAGAAAGATATTTTCAGAGTTCCCTCGTGGCCTAATCTGGCATTGTCACTGCTGTGGCACAGGTTCAATCCTTGGCCTGGGTACTTCCATAAGCCACAGGCACACCCCCCCCCAAAAAAAAAAACCCCTAAAGAAATAGAGTTTTCTTCATTAAGATCTTCTTTCCTCTCTTGGACCAAAAGCCAACCTCATCCTTCACATTGGAAAGTCAGGGGCACTCCCATCAAAGTCAGGAGTGAGGCAGGGCCCCTGACTCTCCCCATTATTATCTTCACCGTGGAAGTTCCAGCCAGGGTAATAAGGGAAGAAACAGAAGGAAGAGACCATGATTGGAAGGGAGGTGGCAGAATTATTGTTTGCAGGTGACATGATTATTTGCCCAGAAAAATCAGTACACTCAACTGGAAGCCTATTGGAAATGGTAAAGTAAGCTCACTAATTTAGTGGAACAGGATGAATATATATGTACTAGCAATCAGTCCGAAAGTCTAAGATAGTAAGTCATAGTCATGGCAGCAAAAAAGGTTATAAAACTCAGAGACTTGTAAGAAGGCTTTCGAGACTAGAAAACTCTGTATCAGCCTCTCAATTTGTCCCAGACTAATAAAAATCAGCCCATTATGGTCCTCCCCCACACCTCCACTGTGTTTGATTTTAATCACTGGAGTCAACCAGGAGACAGGGCCACACTGGCACCTGCCTCTTGGGAATGTTAGACAAAGACAGCGGTCCACCTCGGGACAGAGCGTGGGTCAGCGGGGCCCTGCCAGGCATCCTCACCCCACCCCCAGCCCCTCTCCGGGGAGACCACCCCAGAGGAGGCCAACCCCCACCCCCACCCCCACCTCCACCCCCACCCCCACTTTGCAGAGCAACTGAATGTGAAAGACCAGCAGATCGCACAGAGCCTCAGCGAGAAGCAACAGATCTACCTGGAGATGGCCGAGATGAGTGGCCTCGAGGACCTTGCCCAGCCGCGGCTCCTCTTCCGGGGAGGAGACCCCCCTGGGAACCTGCAGGGGGAGCTGATTCTCAAGTCAGCCATGAGCGAGAGTGAGTAGCCACAGCACTGAGGCCAGGTGCGGCCCCCAAGCCCCCTCCTCCCTGGTGGGCTCCTCGGGGCACTCCAGGCCAGGCCCTCACATCACCCTATCCAGGCGCTCCCATCTGCCTCTGTTCTCCTAGAGTTGGAAAGACACAATCAGGTGCCAGCCCCTACCTGCAAACTTAAAGTACCGTCTCACACTCACTCAACAAACATTCCCAAGGCCTGCCACACATGAGGCTCCATGCTAGGCCCCAGGTTCTCCAGCTGAGACAATTCCTCTTCTTTCTAATATGTGGGTCACCTCCAGAAAAATGCACACATATGCATTTGACCAGTCATTTCAGGGATTCCTGGCCAGTAAGCACAGTCAGGGTCCTTGCAGAGACCCTGGCAGCTTCCATGCAGCCGCCGAGTCCTGCGCCAGGCCTGGTGACCAGTGCTCATCCAGCCCAGCAGGATGGCCAGGACTCCTCTTTCAATGGCAGATGAGACAGACGTAGCCTTCCCTCCAGAACTTTCCATCGGAGTGAAGAGAACCCAGGCCAGAGGGCTCCCTTGTGGACTCTGCTTGTGCTTAGTCTCCCTCTGGCCACACGGACATTCTTCCTCCTGTGTCTCCAATCACCACTGTTCTTGGGCCTCAGAGACCCTCTCATGTCCCGTGCCTTGGGCTAGAATGTTCTCCCACCTCCTCACCTGGCCGAAGCCATATTGTCCTTGAGCACCTTGTGTGACCAGCCCTGACCTTCTGTAGACTCAAACTGGCATGTCCTGTGTGCATTACCTGTGCAGGGAGTGCACAGGGTCAGAGAGGGACCCGGCGCCCTGCTCCAAGCCCACGGTGGGCCCTCAGGGTGACTTGGTCCCCCTTCCATCTCCTTCTGCAGTCGAGGACATCCAGAGCCTGATCTGCCGGCAGCTTGGCAGCGCGGAAGACGGGAGTGGCTGTGGGGTCCTGGCCCGGAGAGTGGAGAGCTCCGGGGGCCACGACAGCGCAGGCAACCCCGGCAAGAGTGAGTGGTGCTGCCTCCCAGGGTCAGAGCTTCTCAGGACCCGGGGAGGTCAGAGGCGGTGGGGAGACCAGTGGTTTCTCAGAACGTTCCCTTCCCCTGGGGTCCTTGGCAGAGCCTGGACGCTTGCTGTTCAGCATCTCTCTTACTGCTTTCCCTCAACCTATAAACTCTCCAGGGTTAGGGCTCTGGAGCTTCCCAGGGTGATCAGTCATGTCCTCACAGCAGCGCTCAGACCAGTTCCTGCTGGTCTCTGAATCCCAGATGCCACCCTTGGAGTCCAGACCCCAGGGGACCCGCAGCATCTCACGCACCTGGCTTGGGTTTCAGATGGCAGTTATCAGAAGAAAGTCTGCAGCAGTGACCCAGGTCCCCGAGACCCACAGGGCCCCGCGGGCAGCCCAGACTGGAAGCTCGGCGACACCCCAGGGGCCTCGGAGGAAGCGCCGCAGGCGGTACGCTGCTTCCTTGGGATGTTTCTGGACTCAGTGCACAGTCAGCCCAAGTCCTTTACATCATCGTCAGTGAGGGAGAACAGCCTGTGCTTAGCGTGTCTAGTTTCTCTGTGTCGCAGCAAATATTGAGCAGCACCATCTCATTTTACAGTGCATGGTAGTTAATATGCGGAGTGACAGGTGGGCCGGTGAGCCTCCCGGTTTCTCCGGCAGGCCCCGGGAGGGTGGGTGGTGTCCAGGAGGGAGGCAGGGGAGGGGCAGGCATAGGGCAGCAGCCAGGGCCTCATCAACAGATGAGAGACACTAGACGGGGACCACAGCTTTCAGTCTGCACAGGGGTCCTCAGGCCCACAGATGCCGGTGTCACCGGCCGGTCCCTCCCCTTTCACTCAGGAGGCCCACCCCTGCCAAGCCTAAGGAGTCAGAGGCACACTGCCTCTGGCCACCTCTGAGGTCTGAGCTCCTCCGAGGCTCCCACAGGGCAGGCCCACGCCAGCAGCCCTCACATCTCACTGTGGCCACCTTGAGCCCTCGTTTCCAGACACCGAGACTGGCACAAGCAGATGACCAGGCAGGGCCTGTCCCATGCTGAGGAGACATCTTAGCAAAAGTAAGCAGGTCTGACTTCAGGTGGACTGATCCTTAGAAACTCCCTTTGTATTGATGCTGTCTCCACAGGGAGAGGTGCCAGGTGCAGAGCCCGGGCCCCGGCTGCCTGCTGTCCTAGAGTCAGAGGTAAATTCAGGGCTTCTGCATGGATGTCCATTGTCACCCCCTACCCCCTGCCCCCTGCCCCAGATGGCACACACGCCCAGTAGGGCGTTGTGCAGAGAGCTAGTGCCCCTCTCCTCTCTGTAGCTTGTCCATCGGATCCAGACGCTGTCCCAGCTGCTCCTCAGCCTCCAGGTATTACACCTTTGGGGAGCGTGGCGAGCCCCCAAAAGTTTAGAGAGGGGCAGGAGGCCAGGCTCTTCCTCACACCGGCCCTCCGCTCCCCCAGGCCGTCATTGCCCAGCAGGACAGCTACGTGGAGATGCAGAGGGCCACCATCCAGGAACGTGAGAAGCAGTTCCGGCTGCAGTCAACCCGAGGGAACCTGCTGCTGGAGCAGGAGCGGCAGCGCAACTTCGAGAAGCAACGGGAGGAGCTGGCGGGCGTGCAGAAGCTGCAGGGCCAGCTGCGCCTGGAGCAGCAGCGCTGGGAGCGCGAGCGGGAACACCAGCGCCGGGAGCTGGACCTGGCCTCGGCGCGCCTGCAGCAGCGCGAGAGCGAATCGCAACAGCTGCAGGAGCGGCTGAGCCAGGAGCGCGAGGAGCTGGAGCGCCAGCGGGAGGCCTACCAGCATGACCTGGAGCGGCTGCGCGAGGCCCAGCGCGCGGTGGAGCGGGAGCGCGAGCGGCTAGAGCTGCTGCGCAGGCTCAAGAAGCAGAACACGGTGCCTGGGGCGCTGCCGCCTGAGGCCCTGGCAGAGGTGAGTGCGTTCATGTAGATGAGCGTGAGTTGTGGGTGTACGCGTGAACGTGACAGTCTTACCGTAAAAATGTATGAGGATGTGTGTGGTGTGTATGTCTGCGTTTTGGGGATAGGCGATGAATGGCGGCTCTGTAGCCAGATGGGACCCTCCCAGCTAAGAGGCTTAAGTCACCGAGCAGGTCAGGTCCATCCATCTCCAGAGGCCCCGCCCCAGCCGGGAGCCTGCAGATGCAGGGCGAGGCTGGCCAGTGGCTTCATCGTGCAAATCTGCCGGGGGGCATGGCTCTTTGGAACCCGCTGAGGGCTTCCAGCAGGTACAATGGCATTGGGATGTGTCTTCTCTCCCTCTTTCAGGCCCAGCCCCCAAGCCACACTCCCAGCTTCAACGGGGAAGGGCTGGAAGGGCCCGCGGCCCTAACCAAAGCGCCAGGACCCCGAGTGAGCACGCTGCTGTCTGGCGCTGGGCCAGAGTACCTGGATCGCTCAGAGGTTGCCCGCAGGGATAGTGCCCCGGCTGAGGGCCGGCCAGCCAAGAGTGATGTGCCCATCCAGCTGCTCAGTGCCACCAACCAGATCCAGAGGCAGGCAGCCGTGCAGCAGCAGATCCCCACCAAGCTGGCCGCCTCCACCAAGGGTGGCAAGGACAAGGGCAGCAAGAGCCGGGGCTCACAGCGCTGGGAGAGCTCAGGTGAGTCGGACTGCCCCGGCTCCTCACTTCTGGAGGTGGCGCTGGGAAGAAACCTCAAGGCGCAGCTGGTGTTGTGGCTGAGGTCTTTCACTTCAGGAAGCAAAATAGAAACCTCAATTCCCTGCTCCTTTTCCTGCCTTGGCCCTCAAAAGTGGGATCCAGGACAAGGGAGCATCTTGGTGATTCAGAAAGGGGCCTTGGAAATACTTGGGGAGTCAGGTGCCGTGAGCGGGGAGTCACATCAACTGATGCCAGTGCACCCCCACTGAGCTCCACTCTGCGCTGGTCCACGTTCAGTGGGTCCACTGGTGTCCTCACTCCACAGAGGACACACTGGGCACTGGGGGATGTGTGGAGGAGCAGGCGAGGCCCCCAGCCGAGATCGGGGTACTCTTGTACCTGGAGCCAGGTTGAGTGCCCCAGGCTGCGCCTTCTGCCCTCTTTCAGCCTCTTTTGACCTGAAGCAGCCACTGCTTTTCAACAAGCTCATGGGCAAAGAGGAGAACACGTCTCGGAACCGCCGCTCACTGAGTCCTGTCCTGCTCAGCTCCACACCCCCCTCAGGTGAGCCAGGCCTCCCCCGGCCGCAGGGCCACGAACGGTGCCCAGCAGCTGCTGACCCCCACAACCCCCCTCTCTCTTCCAGACCCCTGCCTCCCAGCCCCAAACCCAGCCCCGGCTGACGTCCCCGCCGAGTACTTCTCTGTCAAGGCCTGGGGGGCAGCCTTCCCACCCGTGGCCCTGTCCTCCACACCACTGGACAAGGAAGAAGCCGGCAAGGAAGATGTCATTTTCTTCTAGAGGCTGTGGCTCAAGGTGCAGACCCCTCCCTGTGTTGTCGACCATCGTGCTCTCTGGGGACCTGTGCCACTATCCCTCTCCCCTTCCCAAACAGGCCTCTGCCGCCAACTACTGGGCTGGGGCTGGCCTGCCATCTGTAGGATTAGCAGTGGTGCCCAGGCAACTTTGAAAACCTATTTTTTAATACAAAAAGAAAAGGTTTTAATTGAAGCTGAACCGGAGCTAACCCACAGAGCTGTAATCGCAGCGCCCCCGTGCAGAGAGGAGAGACCAACACCAGACTGTCTTTCCAAGATAGTGACCGAGTGTGGTGGTTCCACAAGGAGCACAGTGACAGGCCAGACCCTGACCTGAGGAGGTGCTGCCCCCCAGGTCAGGCACTACGGCCACTAGGAGACACTGGAGCATGTCACTGTGGCACCAGACGGGGCCCGGTGATGTTGGCTCTGTCTGTCCACAGAATCAGGCAGAATCGACTTCCAAAGCAGAGACTTGCGTGGGTTCGTGGTGAACTTCAAGGCCAGGATGCGAGCCCAGGCAAGGGGCAGCACACAGCTCTCCCAAGGCAGGGCGGCTGGAGAGTCCAGCCAGTAGCTCGCTGGCTAGCTCTGCAGGCCCTGTAGAGGCAGACACTCGCTGTGAAAGGGGCTGATCTGGAAGGGACTGACTGCAACTCATTTTCATCTTGTGAAGGTTTTCAAAACCTGCTATTGTCACACTCGGTGCTTTCCCGAGGGGCCTTACCAAGGTGGCATGGTTCCACGGGCCTCTTGGACACTGGGCACCAGGGAAGCCAAGTCTAGAGCTTCAGCCAGGGCAGCACACCCTCTGGAGGGTCCCAACCCCAGGTGGAGGGTGCTCAGTGCCTATGAGATAGGCCAGTTCTTCCAGGGTCACCAGGGGGTAGCCCCCAGGGCTGGTGTCCCAGGACAGGGGCAGATGTTGTAACAACTCCAGCAGTGGGGTAGAACACTAGAGGGACCACATGTGGCCTGGTTGGTGGCTGTTGCCAGTGAGCGCACAGATGGCTGCCACGAGGGCACCTCATGTCCAGTGGGTTGTCGAACCATATTGTCCACCCTACCCCACCCCACCCCAGGAGGGCAAGGGCTACCAGTCCAGCTGCTCAGCCATGGGTGTCTGGAATGGTGTCACATGTCCAGGAACAGCCTGGTGTGGCAGTGGAGTCAGACCCGTGTTCTGCCCTGGCCAAAAGCAAGGCTGGGTGCCAGGGTGGGGAAGGGGCACCCCAAGTCCCTCATGGGACTTGGAACCCAGTATCTCTGGAAGCATTGGTGGGAGGTCTGGGTCCTGGGCGACACAGCCAGCCGGTGACAGGGAGCTGACAGTGGTGCCCGGCCTCTCCCAAGCTGGGCTCTGCCTCCTCGGGAACCGCCCTGACCTCACCCTTGGCCACTGGCCTTTGGCCCCAGCAGAGAGCAAGGAGCAGCGCCCCGCCCTGTGTACGTCCGGACTATCTGTGCCATGTCTGTGATCAGTGTTTGTGTTTTGTACTGAGACTGAGATTCACTGGAGCACTTTAGAAAAGTTGACTTGACTTTAAGTTCCTGTCCCGTCATGAAGAGGAGCTTCCGGGGCCATGCACCTCCACCCACGGGCTCTGTGCAAACCCTCCAAGATGACTCCCCGGGTGATAAGCAGTTCAAGGCCACGGGGTGGGAGCCATCTGAGGAGGTTTCTGGGTGGTGCCAGCAGCAGGGCGGCGCCCTGGGCACCTCACCAGGACCCAGAGGTCACTCGCGGGTAGAGCCCAGTCTTATTTGTCAAGTTGGGGGCCGATGTTCCTGTTTCTGGGGGATCTGTGCACGTTTTTGTTCATCGTGACTGTGATCTTAGTCCGCCCACAATTGTTTTTCCAGTGATTGCAGCATCTCCTCACTGCAGGGCATTGCAGAACCGCCCTAGAACTTAAGACCTGACTCTAGCAATAAAGTGTCCAAGATGAGCAGACTGAAGCGGCTGTTCTTTGGGTTTTTGTTTTAGAATCACCTGCCCAAGAGTTGGTGCTGTACTGCTATGTGCTGGTAGGGGTCCCCTGGGACCCCAGGCCCAGGGCCTGCCTGACAGCCAGGCTATGCTGTCCCATCCCTCCTGGGTGGGCCCAGGTCACCTCTCCTGCTGAGTGCACTGCTCCCCCTGCCCCAAGGCTAGAGTGGGGAATTGGGAACACCTCCCAGACAAGTGACACAGCGCCCGCCCCCCACTTACCACCAACTCAGACTGGTGATTGGAGCCATCGCGCAGAGAGCCCAGGGCCTGCTTTGGTCTCCGTGAGGAAGCCCCAGGCAGTGATTATATCTGGTCAGCATCCAGGTATAATCACTGCCTGGGACTTCCTCACGGAGACCAAAGTGGCCCCCAGGGGAAGCCAAGGTGCAGAGTACATAGCCAACCAGCCCTGGCTGGGTTCCGTCCCATTTAGCCCAGTCCCTGTGGTCCTGGGATGTCAGCATCCTCAGTAAGGGGGGGAGCCCTGCTGGCTTCTGGGTGCTCCAGGGCCCACCAGCCTCTTTGCTTCCCAAGCAAGTCCTGCTTAATAGCCAGAGATCCTTTGGGGCCTGGTCACCTGGAATGGTCCTGCCCTCCCCGCAACCTGAAGAGGCAGCCCAGGGAGGGGCACTGGGCAGGGGGTCTGATCACATGACAGGTAGAGCTAGTGCCTACAGGGCTGCCAACCTGTCGGGTGGGGTACCTATGATCCAGGTGTAAGTCACTGGGCCTCCAGACAGGCAGGCAGTGCTGTAACCCCACCCTCATCCCACCGGTGCCCCTGGGTGCTGGGAAGCCAGAGCACATTCCCACCACCAACTCAGCCCAGAGGGAGCCCCCCTGACAGGTGGATGGGGCAAGGGGCTCCAGCCAGGCACCAGGTGAGGTCCCTGCATCCTGTGCTGCCTCCAGCAGCCCTCCAATCCAGCTGTTCCCACCAGGTAGCTTCCTAGTAAAAGAACAAAACGCAGTTGAAACCACAGGAGGCTTCAGGAACTGTAAACATGGCCTTTTACATTGGCTCTTCTGAGTGTTGTGAGCCATGAGGGAGGGGCACCCTTCCCTCTGCTGCCAGGACTCTGATGGGATGTGGAGAGTTACAGGACGGGTTAAGAGCAAGGGGTGGGCGTGAGTGGGCGACCACCTGCCGACCCACAGCATTCTCAAACATCAGACTGGATAACAAGCTTGTCTGGTCCTGCCGTGCTCCCCATGGGCTGGGAGATGGAGCTCAGGCATCTCCAGGGATGCTCAGAGCCTAAGACTTGCTCAGACGGGCCCTGAATGGACAATGGCAGCCCTGGGTCCAGCCCCTCCCCGTCCCAGGCCCACAGGAACGCCAATCTGTTGAACCGCCCAGGGCCAGTAGCCTGCTGGCAGAGGCGAAGCGAATGTGCTGGCCAAGGATGTTCCAGAAGGCAGAAGGGGAGGCATGACTTCCTACCAGAGCTCCAGCCCATGGGAAGCTGGACCCCGGCTTGTTGCCATGTCCAGAGGAGCCCCTGCACAGCCTCCCTAAGATAAGGCACAGGGGCACCCCGGCCCCTCTGCAGAGAAAGAGCAAGTGGCCACAGACAGGAGGGCCCAGAGTTCGGGAATAAGCTCACACCCAGCCTGCAGCAGCCCCACAGCATTTAATTGACTCTCACTCAGACCTTCCTCACGCCCCCCCTGGTGCAGGCCGCCTGTCCCTGCTCCCCCGCTCCCTTTACTGGATTCAGTACTCCAGCCTGCGATGCCCTTATCCACTGCACAGACTTCGTGGGATCTTTCCGCTCTGCCCCGGAGGACGCTGGTCCTGGGGGGCCGCAGGTGCACCTGGCCTTGATTTGCTCCATGAAAGACCCGGCTCCCACCCGGGCCATCGTTGCCCTTGGGAAGGGACACTCATTGGGCTTCCAGCCAAGTCCATGGGCACCTGGGTCCCATCAGGGGTCAGCGTCAGCCTGGCCACCGGCCTGGGCTGCCTGGTACACGCTGAGGAGGGAGGAGATGGTACCCAGGAGGCCCACCACCCACGGGGGCAAGCAGCCAGACCACAGGATGCCCGGGGGTAGCCAGTGCACTGCGTTGGCCAGGTCAGCCAAGTTGCTCAGGAGGGTCAGCACCTCCGACCGGATCTGGGCCTCCACGGCCCTCTGCTTGCCCCAGGGCCGCCAGCTGTGGGAGGAGAGATGGCACTCGGGTAGGAAGAGGGCCCACAGCCTGAGCCTCGGATCCAACCCCCCTAACCCACCTCCACCCCCGCCCCCGACCCCCAGGGCCTACACCCATTGCCGCCCTAGCCCGTGTTCTTTCCCAGGATGAGACAGGACCGACCTTGGTCCTCAAGACAGACTCTACCTCTGCTCATCCTCCCTGATGGGGATCCGGCCGTGAAGGCTCAGCCCTCGAGTCGTGGCTCTGCATTTCCTGTCTGTGAGGCCTCCAGCTGGCCTTGGGTGCCCCATCTGTAAAGGTGCTATCATCCACCCAAGGTTGCCCTGAGGCCCCTCAATCTTGCCCACATCACACCCCAGCACGGGGCCTGCACAGGGCAGGGTTGACCACTGGTGACTCTGGACACTCCCTGGCTGGAAAACCCACGGGGGACCCCAGCCTGCAGGAAGTCAGCCTTTCTAAAACTGGGGTGAAACCCTGGACATCATACCTTGGGGAGGCTACCTGGGGGCTCCTCAGCCTCCGTCTCAGCTTCAGGACCATCCACAGGGACCTGCAACACCGCAGAGGATGGGGTGGGAAGAGCAGGCTGGGGGCTCAGGCCCAGGGGGGCTCCCCGCCTGCCACTGGGCCTCAGGTTCCCTATAAACTTTGCTGAACAGGTGGTTCCAACCATCCCGCACCCTCCTGGAGCCCCGGGCTGCTGGGGACTTGTTCAGAATGCAGACCTCCCCTCCCCCATCTGCCCAGGTACATCCAGTGCTTCCAGCCAGCCAGGCTCCAGCCCAGCCTCTGCAAACCACTGGCCCAGAACCACAGCTCAAAGAAATACTGGGCCACATGCAGTGTTTATGGCCCAGCCCACAGGCCACTCCTCTACAGATAAGAATACTGAGGCAGGCCCCCACCTGGACTGGCCTGAGAAAGCTGCTTCCCCTCCCACACGTGCACCCCTGACACTGGCTGGACTTGTCTAAGGTGAGGCTAAATGACCTTCTCTGTGTGAGAGCTGGTGACTGCAGCCTGAGGTGGTGGCCACCAGACGGGCATCCCCTAGTGTTCCCTGGGGTTTCTGGGGGGCCGCATGGTGTCTGTCCACCCCGGCTGCTGTGCCTGGCCCTTGCGCCCTGCAGCCTGGGTGTGCTGGCCTGGGTCAGACTTCCTGACTGGGGTCCACCTCCCCGGCCACTGTGTGCCCCCCCACTGGGTGACATGTCCCCTGAGGGTATATAGGACAGTGAATCTGTATCAGAACCACCTGGGGGACTCGAGCAAAATGATGATTCCCGGGATTCCCTGGACCCAAAGAATCAGAACCGCTGGCCTATATTTCAAAGGCCTCCCAGGTGACTCTCTGGCACCCTGGGGTCTTAGGGATACCTGGTCATGACGAGCACACACCAAATGCTCCCCGACCCCCACGCCCCTGCTCACGCCAAATACTGAGAAAGGCTGTCTTTTCTAGATGCCCGAAAAATAAATGGAATAATAGGTAGGACATATTCATCCTAAAAATACGCTTTTGAAGGTGGCGAAAATACTCTGTGTGATGCTGCAGTGGTGAATCATGTCATCATTCGTTTGTCCAAATTCATAAAACATGCAACACGAAGAGTGAACCCTAAAGTTAACTATGGACTTGGGGTGATAATAGTGTCAGTGTCAGTTCATTGACTGGCCTGTAACAAATTGCTCTGGTGCCACGTTGACGGTGGGGGAAGCTGTGCGTGTACAGGCAATATGTGGACACCCGCTTTACTTCCGGCTCAATTTTGCTGTGAATCTAAAACTGCTCTAAAAAAATAAAGTCTCTATCAAAAAAATTTAACAGAGGCAGTTCCCCAGTGGCTCAGTGGGTTAAGGATTCAGTGTTGTCACTAACGTGGCTCAGCGTACTGCTCTGGCGAAGGTTTGATGTCTAGCCCCAGAACTCCTGCATGCCGCGGGCACAGCCAAAAATAATTAATTAATTAATGGAACCAAGAATGCCCCTGAAGCAGGAACAGGAAGTTACGAGGCACCCTAAGGAGAGGCCATGAGCCGTGGCCCCCAGGAGGTTTGGCCTCAGCGCATACAGCCCAGGCTCTGGACCTCACAGAGAAGGATGATGCCAAGAGCCACAGGCCTCACTCCACAGACAGGCATGGAGAGGGGAGCTCACAACAGGCAGGAGCCACGTCTGTGAAACAGGAGAGCAGAAATAAGGAATGTGTCGGCGGAGCATCAAAAATCAAAGGCTGGGTAGGAGTTCCCGTCGTGGCGCAGTGGTTAACGAATCCGACTAGGAATCATGAGGTTGGGGGTTCGGTCCCTGCCCTTGCTCAGTGGGTTAAGGATCCGGCGTTGCCGTGAGCTATGGTGTAGGTTGCAGACGCGGCTCGGATCCCACGTTGCTGTGGCTCTGGCGTAGGCCAGTGGCCACAGCTCCGATTCAACCCCTAGCCTGGGAACCTCCATATGCCTCGGGAGCGGCCCAAGAAATAGCAACAACAACAACAAAAGACAAAAAAAAAAAATCAAAGGCTGGGAAGAATCACCAGAGTATAAAGAGTGGGGGTCTCTGGGTGGGACTGCGGGCAATCAGAATCTTCCATCCTGGGGTTTGGTCATTTTCCAGGCCATCTCCGATAAACAAATAATTGGGGGCATGGGGGAGACAAGGGCTACTGGAGTGTATGCCAAGGGACAAGTGACAGCAGACAGGAGCGCTGCCCCGCCACACCCGGAGGTCAGGGGTGGCCTCACCTCCCTTCGAGGAGCTGAGAGACCTTTGCTGCCATGAAACATGGGCACTGGAGGGGCCCTGCTTCGCCCTTGCTTTCTGGGACAGGAGACTCTGAACTCAGTAAGTTTGCAGAGGAGAAAATGGGAGGAAACCATTATTTTTTTTAATTCTAGAAACCTCACAGTTTTTGGAAGCCGGGGCCAGTCTGGAGACTCCTGGCTGTTTTATCCGAGGATGTTTGCTGATGACAGTGCAAGCAGAACTTAGGGACTGGGGTAAAGGCAGCCACACCAGCTACTTCCGTTCAGGCTCCAGAGTTATTTCCTGGGTTTGACCGGCACAATCATGGCCCCACAAAGATGTCCACATTTTTTTTTTTTTTTTAGGGTCATACCCTCAGCATAAGGAAGTTCCCGGGGTAGGGGCTGAATCAGAGCTGCAGCTGCCAGCCTACACTACAGGCACAGCAACACCAGATCAGAGCCGAGTTTGCGACCTACACCACAGCTCACAGCAATGCCTGATCCTTAACCCACTGACAGGGCCAGTCATTGAACCCAAGTCCTCATGGATACTAGTCAGGTTCATTAACCACTGAGCCATAGCAGGAACTTTTTTTTTTTTTTTTTTTTAATGTCCACATCCTATCTCCACGATTATGATGTGAATTCCCTTACATGGCAAAAAAAAAAAAAAAAAAAAAAAAGACTTTCCAAATTGTTAAGGTCTGGAGATGGGAGGTTATCTGGGTGGGCTCAGTGTCATCACAAGGACCCTCATAAGAAGGAGGCAGGAGGCTCAGAGTCAGAGAAGGAGATGTGACAGCAGAAGCAGAGGCTGGAGTGAGGTGCTTCAGAGATAGGGGAGGGGACCAGGCAGCAAGGAAGGCGGGCGGTCCCTAGAAGCTGAAAAAGCCCGGTGCTTCTCTCTGGAGCCTCTAGAAGGAACACAAGCCCTGCCCACACCTTGATTTTAGCCTAGTGAGACCCATTTTGGTCTTCCAACCTCCAGAACTGTTAAGATGATCAAATGTGTGTTGCTTAAAGCCACTAAGTCTGTGGAAATGTTTCAACAGCAATAGGGGAACAAATACAATGGGATGGTGACAGGAATTGGAAAAAGCAGAAGAGACAAAGACACATGTGCCTCCAGCATGTCTGACAGCCCTGGGGGATCTCGGGGGTTCCCTTCCAGGCTCCTGGAGGGCTGGGCGGTGACACCGCTTACCTAGCAATCCCTAGGAGCAGGGAGAGGCCCCAGAAGGTTGTGCTCAGTGTCCACCACCGAGCAGAGTCCACGTGGAGGATTTTGGTGTCAGCAGCCCAAGCAACGTGCTCACAGGGGTAGTAGAGCTGGTCGGCCAGGTTGCCCAGAACAGACACACAGCGGACAAAGACGTCCTCCTCCTGCGGGGCCAGGAGAGAGGCGGGGGGTGGGCCTGGGGTTGGACCTACCCACCGCCCATTTGGAGGGGGAGTCAGGCCATGCCAGGTGGCAGTCCCAAGGCAATGCCTAGGCCTGGCAGGCTGGCCCAGGGCTGACACCGCAAGAGAAGAGAGGCCTGACTTCTCAGCAGTTGGGGCGACATTGCCCACTGGAGCAGTGGGTCTCAATTCAGCCACACAGTGGAGCCACCGGGGAGTTCGAAAAACCCCACACCCAGCCCCCAACCCCAGATTCCGCCTCAACAGAGCTGGGGTACACCCTGGCATTGGGAAGTCTCTTTTTTTTTTTTACTTTTTAGGACCATCGCCGCAGCATACAGAGGTGCCCAGGCTAGGAATGGAATCAGAGCTACAGCTGCCGGCCTATACCACAGCCACAGCAAAGCAGGACAAAAGCTGCATCTGCAACCTACACCACAGCTCACAGCAACGCTGGATCTTTAACCCCTTGAGCAAGGCCAGGGATCAAACCCACAACTTCATGATTCCTAGTTGGATTCATTTCCTCTGCATCAAGATGGGAAATCCAGGAAGTCTTTTTTTTTTTTTTTTTTTTTTTTAGTTTTCCTTCTTCAGCCATAGCCATGGCATATGGAAGTTCCCAGGCCAAGGGTGGAATCCGAGCCTCCACAGAGACAAGCCAGATCATTAACCCACTGGGCCACAGCAGGAACTCCAGGAATTATTTTTTAAGTTCCCAGATGACTCTCGCATAGGACAGCGTGGGACGTCCTCCATCAGAGCCTTCCTAGTTCCTGTGCAGGGTCTCCAGGCAAAGCTCTCTGGTACAGGACCCTGAGCAGGGAGCAGGGGACCCAGCCCTGCAGCAAAGCTTGACCAGGCAGACTGGGGTACCAACTCCAAGCAGCTACTATGCTGCAAGGCTTAGGTCACCTCCCCCAAATCAGCCCCATAAATAGGCAAACTGAGGCGCTTAGGGTGAGCTGCCACCTGCCCCATCTCATCCAGGGATGGGCCTCAGGGCACTGAATTGCAAATCCCACACTCTCCAACCCTGAGTTCTGAACCTGGCCTGTAGCCAGCAAGGCAAGGCCAATTGAGGCAGCAGGGGCCTCTTCCCTGTGCTCCGCCCCTCAGGGCCAAGCCCCCTCCAGGCCGCAAAGCTGGTTGAGTCCCCAGCCAAGGCCCTCACTTCCCTGCCTTTACCTCTGTCTTCCCAGGAATCCCCCCAAGGCCCACCAATGCTTGCTTCCCCCCTTTTTCCTACTGGCCAGCCTTCCGTTGGGTTTGGAACCTCACTCCATCTCCCCCATCCTGCCTGGGGTGTTCTGGCACACTTCACCCCTCCATGACCATAGGCCTCCACCCCCACCCCAGTGTGCTCATTCCTCCACTGTTTTCTGAGAAGCATCAAGGTCCATACCCTAAATGGGGGAGGAGGAGAATCCCACGGGGGTTGGGGGGGCATAGACATATAAAGAGAAGACCCAACAAAAGAGGTTCTTGTCTGGCCAAGGGATATACAAGATGCAAAGAGCCCCCCACCCCTTTGCCTGGGGACTCGGGAGAGTTTTCACAGAGATGGGGAGTGGCAGGAGATCCTCTGGGGATGCAGAGGAAGCATACCCTAATCAAAGAAGAGGTCAAAGAGAAGGGTGTCAAAACAGGAGGGTTCAGGGAAACCCTTGAGATTTGGGATGATCGAGCCATGGGGCTGGGGCAGAAGGGGAGAGCATCTGAGCCAATGGCTGAGAAGACACCCCAGGAAAGCAGGGGGAATGGGGCAGGGCAGCCCAGGAAGCAGGTGTGACTCAGCCAGGCTGGCCCAGGGCAGCTTCTCATCCCCTGGGGGAGGGGACAAGACTGCACCCCCTGTCCCCCCACACACACACCACAGGAGGAACGCTGCTGTAGACCCACCAGCACTCCTGTGGAAGGATGCAGTTCTAACAGCAGAATGTTGTAAATATCGCCATGTCCAACAGGGGATCAGTTACATAAATCACCATCCGGCGACATGGCAGAGTATTACGTGGCCCTAAAGAAGAGTTCCTTTCAGAATTCCCGTCGTGGCGCAGTGGTTAACGAATCCGACTAGGAACCATGAGGTTGCGGGTTCGGTCCCTGCCCTTGCTCAGTGGGTTAACGATCCGGTGTTGCCGTGAGCTGTGGTGTAGGTTGCAGACGCGGCTCGGATCCCGCGTTGCTGTGGCTCTGGCATAGGCCGGTGGCTGCAGCTCCGATTAGACCCCTAGCCTGGGAACCTCCATATGCTGCGGGAGCGGCCCAAGAAATAGCAACAACAACAACAACAAAAAAAGAGTTCCTTTCTGATTGATATGGAATGACCTCTAAGTTGTACTCTTAAGTGAAAAAAGCAAGTGGCAGAAGAGTGTAAATGGCATACAACTATTTATGTGAGCAATGCATATCTGCCTGAGGAGCTAAGGGGATCTCATGAAAGAAACACAAGAGGCTGACAATTGTGGCTGCCTCTGAGGAAGAAAACTGGTGGCCATGGGAATTGGGAGGGAGAGACTTTTTTTATTACATAGTCTTCTGTATGTGCAAATGTATTAACTATTGATTGACTGATTCTGGCTGCGCCCATGGCATGCACAAGTTCCCCAGTCAGGGATCAAACCCGCACCACAGCAGTAGCCAGAGCCATAGCAGTGATAAGGCCAGATCCTTAATCCGCTGAGCCACCAGGGAAGTCAGCTATTTTTCTTTTTCTTTTTCAGGCCGAACCTGAGGCATGTGGAAGTTCCCAGGCTAGGGGTCGAATTAGAGCTGCAGCTGAGGCCTACCCCACAGCCACAGCGATGCCCAATTCAAGCTGCATCTGCAACCTATGCTGCAGCTTGTGGCAGTGTGGGATCCTTAACCCACTGAGGGAGGGCAGGGACTGAACTCGCATCTTCACAGATACTAGTTGGGTTCTTAACCCACTGAGCCACAACAGGAATTCCACAGCTAATTTTTTAATTGAAACTGAAATGAGAACATGTCTCCCCCTCCAAAAAAAGTAAAATTGAAAATAATCATAAAATGCTCACAGAGTTGCCTTTATAAAGACCAGACCATAAGACGCCAACTTCACAGGGTCCACACCCCCTCCCAACAACCCCACGCCCCCTGTTACCTCTGCCCCAAGGCCGTACTGCTTAGTGTAGACAAACATGGCCAGGTCATCAAAGAGTCGCAGGATGGTCCTGCAGTGGCTGAGTTGGGAGGACAGTACCAGCAGGCGCGTCCCCACTTCTGACCTGGTAGCACGCTGCTCCACCAGGACCCCGCCCACCAGCTGGCAGCAGTAACCCAGCGTTCGGATCTGTGGGAAACCAGAAGTCGTCAGCATGGCCGTGCTGCAGGACTGATTTGGATCACCCCTGACCTGGGCCCTGTGGGATCAAGTGGGAGGAAGAGTCTACATCAACAAACTTCTGATAAAAGCCAAAAGTTTAAAAAGATACTTGTAGGTGGGCCAAATGGAGAAACATGACATGACTGGCTAAAAGGCACTGTGGAGGCTAACGGAGGGCTGGCCCATGTTTGCTGAGGGGCACAGCCTTTGGAGACATATGTGATGGGGACAAGAAAAAGAAACCCCCACTTCCCACCTCCTAGATCCTCCTTTTCCCAGCAGACAAGAGGTCTATGTGGAAATGGATATATATTTGTATTTGCCTGGCTGGACCAACATCCACGGCTGGGCTGGGGATTGGGGAGGTGACCGGGCCTAACCCAATGGACAAAAGGATAACCTGCTATTACTTTAGTGAGAAGGAAGCCACTTAGTGGGTGATTTGGGGCATTGTGAACTGTGTCCACCCTTATATATCTTTACTTCATCTGCTTTTTTCTTTTTTTTCATTTTTGGCTGCCCCGTGGCACATGGAGTTCCCAGACCAGGGATCAGATCGGAGCCACAGTCTCTACCTAAGCTGCAGCTGCGGCAATGCCAGATCCTCAACCCAGTGTGTCGGGCTGGGGATTGAACATGTGTCCCAGCGCTCCCAAGATGCCGTTAATCCCATTGCACCATGGGGGAGTTCCTCATCTGCTTTTATTTATTTATTTTTAGCTTTTTAGGGCTGCACCCATGGCATATGGAAGTTCTCAGGCTAGGGGTTGAATCGGAGCTACAACTGCCGGCCTATACCACAGCCACAACTCAGGATCTGAGCCGCATATGCAACTTACACCACAGCTCACAGCAACACTGGATCCTTAATCCTCTGAGTGAGGCCAGGGATCCGCATCCTCATGTATACTAGTCGGGTTCATGGGCTCATCACCACTGAGCCACAACAGAACTCTCTCATCTTTTAGAAGTTGCTTTTTTAATTGTCCTATATATTATTTTCACATATAATTCCTTTTCAGCACCCTTGTTATGGCAAAATGGTGCAATTTAAATGTCCAGCCTGGGGCATTTGTTAAAACCTGAATACCCACTCATAGGGGATTTGACTAGAACCTAAATACCTGCCACTGGTACATTCCCGGAGACTGATTGGGATGAGCTCAGAGTCTGACCTCGGGGCCTGGGAGAAACAATCTAAATGCCCAACCAGGAGTTCCCGTCGCAGCTCTGTGGTTAACGAATCCGACTAGGAACCATGAGGTTGCAGGTTCGATCCCTGGCCTTGCTCAGTGGGTTAAGGATCTGGCACTGCTGTGAGCTGTAGTGTAGGCCGCAGACGTGGCTCGGATCCTGAGTTGCTGTGGCTCCAGCGTAGGCTGGTGGCTACAGCTCCAATTGGACCCCTAGCCTGGGAACCTCCATATGCCGCGGGAGCAGCCCAAAAAGTGGCAAAAAGACAAAATAAATAAATAAATAAATAAATTTTAAAAAGCCCAACCAGAGGTCATATGGTCAAACCTCAATATCCAGCCACAGGGAAAGGCCTGCAAAATCTTAAATCCCTATGTGAGATTTTATTATTATTTTGGCCGTGACCGCAGCATGTGGAAGTTCCCAGGCCAGGGACTGAACCCAGCCACAGCAGTGACAATGCTAAACCCTTAGCCACTAGACCACCAGGGAACTCTCCTATATGATTGTTTGGATAACCATGGGACAAACTACAGTGGCCTAGTCAGATCCTAAAACATGGGCCTGTTTGGCATGGAAGTGTCCAGCCAGGTTGAATCTGCCAGAACAACCTAAGTGTCCAACTATAAGGGGGTTTGGTCAGAACCCAAATGACCAGCCATAGGGGGAGCCCTGCAACACCCTAAATCATATGATATTGTTTGGATGCAAACTACTGCAGTGATCTGGTAGGATCCCAATGTGCAAACGTCAGGATCTGGCTGATATTGTAACCGACCAGTCACGACGGGACGGCCGGAACAATCTAAATGTCCACCGCTAAGGGACAGGGTTGGAGCCCAGCTCCGACAGGGCCTCTGCCATGGGGGACCTTGAGTGACCCCGCTCCCTCTTTGGCTTCAGTTTCCCAGTCTCTGAGCTTTGATCCGACTTCGGGACCTCTGGCCGCGTTCCACCCCAGCCTCACCAGGCGGTCGCGGCCCCTGTACGACTCCAGCGCCGACGCCAGACCGCTCAGGGCCACCATGGTGCCTCCGCTGTGACGTCACCGTGACGTCTGCGCGGCGCGCCAGGGGGCGGACTCGGCGCGAGGCCGCGCTCCCGGAATGTTCTGCGCAGACGCGGTCGCGACTCTTTGTTCCGGAACCGGCCCTTTGTCTGTTTCTGGGAGAGACAGGGTTTGCAATTCTGGGGCTGGCACGTGCGCGCTTCTCCGGGTTTGTGCACCCTGGCGGCCCTCGGAGCTCATGGTCGTCTGCCCGCCCCCCAGGCAACCTGTGTTTTCCACGTTAACCAACCACACACACATTAAAAAAAGGAAAAAAAATCCAAACAAGAGCATCGACCTGTTTGCTGTGGTCCAGGAAGGGAGTTTTCTTTTTTTAATTTTTCTGCTTCCCCCTTTCCGCATTGTCTGTTTGTCTATAGGGAGCATGGGTTGTTGTTGTCCTTTCACATAAGACATTTTTAGAAAGTTAGGGAAACGCTACAGAATCAGTCTAGAAGAATAGACAAGAGTCAACAGTTCCCTAGCAGAGTGGCACCTGAGAGGAAAACTGGGTGGTTGGTGTTGAGTGAAATACAAACCCACATCCGTGAGAGCTGTCAGTTTCAGTTTTACTTGTGGACTTACTGAGGACGATAGCCCAAGAGACAGCCTCTCAGCTCTGAGGAGCTGCTCAGAAAAGATGGGGGGAGGGAGGTCAGTACATAACGTGATTTTGGAGAAGGTTATGTGTAATCGAGCACACATCTCAGTAGAAGGTTGCAGCTGGTCACTGGGAACAGATAGCTCAGATAAGGGTGTTAGTGCTTTTCCTAGAGGCCAAAATCCAGGCTTACAAAAAAATTTGTCCTGAAAATACCTAACTGAAAGCCTGTCCTGCCACTTCTCCCAGAACACGAAGAGACTTATTCCTGATCTCCACCCCGAACTCCTTTCAGGGTATGTGAAGATCAGCGACTGCAGTAGCCAATAACTCAATCCTTGTAGAGCCAGATGGCAAGCCACATTCTTTAGCTGTCACTAGGAAGAGATTAAATGTTCACTTTTTTTTTCTTTCTTTCTTTCTTTTTAGGGTTGCACCTGTGGCATGTGGAAGTTCCCAGGCTAGGAGTCAAATCTGAGATGCAGCTGCCCGCCTTCACCACACAATGGCTACGACATTTTCGGTTCCCACCAGCAATGCACAAAAAGTTTCTCCATATTCTTGCCAACACTTGAACTATCCTTGGAGAAGTTCCCAGGTCAGGGATCGAACCTGAGCGGCAGCAGTGACAATGCTGGACCCTTAACCAGCTAGGCCACCAGGGAATTCCAAATTTTAATAATATCCAATGCATTTTCTTTTTTTATGGCCACACCCATGGCATACAGAAGTTCCCAGGCCAGGGGCTGAATCTGAGCCACGGTGACCCAATTGCAGCAACTGCAGCAACGCCAGATCCTTTAACCCAATGTGTGGGGCTGGGGGTCAAACCTGCACCTCCACAGTGACCTGAGCCACTGCAGTCAAATTCTTAACTCACTGCATCGAAGCAGACACTCAACTGATTTCCTTTAAAAAAAAAAAAAAAATTTCCGTTGTGGCTCAGCAGTAATGAACCCGACCAGTATCCAGGAGGCCGTGGATTTGATCCCGGGCCTCACTCAGTGGGTTAAAGATCCAGCGTTTCTGTGGTCGTGGCGTAGGCTGGCAGCTACAGCTCCAATTCAACCCCTAGCCTGGGAATTTCCACAGGCTGCAGGTGCAGCCCTAAAAAGACATACATACATACATAAGTAAACAAATAAATGCACATTTCCTCTTTTTTTTTTTTTTTTTTTGGTCACGCATGCAGCATGCAGAAGTTCCCAGCCCAGGGATCAAACCCACATCACGGCAATGACAAGGCCAGATCCTTAAGCTCTAGGCCACCAGGAAAATCCCACAAAAACAACTCCTCTTGATTTTGACTCCTATTACTCTTCCAGCCTCATTCACTCCTAACCAACCACATTTCCTTCATCTTGTTCTTTGCAGCTGCAGTGCCCACCTGCCCCAGGACCTTTGCATATGCTATTCCCTCTGCCTGTAAGGCTCCCTCTCCAGAGATCCACATGGCTCCCTCTCTCACCTCCTCCTCCTGTTTCCTCAAATGTCATCCTCTCATGAGGCCTCCCTGGCACACCCTCCTGGGCACTTCCTACCCACAATCCTTGCTGCCTGATTTTTCTTCTTAGCATGTAACACTATCTAATGTAACTGGATACTCTGCTTCTTAACCTAGTCATCTTGTTATAGTTATCCGGTTATTTGTCTCTCCTCAACGGAATGTGAACTCCACCAGGGCAGGGATTTTATTTTTATTTATTTATTTATTTATTTTTGCTATTTATTGGGCCGCTCCCGCGGCATATGGAGGTTCCCAGGCTAGGGGTTGAATCGGAGTTGTAGCCACCGGCCTACGCCAGAGCCACAGCAACACAGGATCCGAGCCGCATCTGCGACCTACACCACAGCTCACGGCAACGCCGGATCCTTAACCCACTGAGCAAGGGCAGGGACCGAACCCGCAACCTCATGGTTCCTAGTCGGATTCGTTAACCACTGCGCCACGACGGGAACTCCCAGGGCAGGGATTTTAATCTGTCTTGGTCACGGCTGTATCCGCAGGGCCTGGCACAAAACAGATTTCAATAAGCGGTGCTGCCTGCAGAGCTCAGCACCCCCATCCAAAGCTCTCTGTTCATACTCTATCCACATTGTCCTGCAAGGTCCTGCCCACTCGAGTGATTTCCCTAGCCACCCCTTCTCTGGCCTCTGCCCCATCTCTCTCCCATGCTGCCCTGTCTCCTGTCCCCACCCACCCCCTGCATTTCCCCTGCTGATCCCTTAAGCCCCTCACACTCTGCAAGGCCCAGACTGACATTAGCATCATTCTCAAACATCTTTCCTTCCGAACCCCTGTCTCAGCCCCCATCCCCCGCCCCTGCCCATCACCAGCCATAGACCTGGACATCACCCTCACTTCTTTCCCACCACACATGCTTCCCATGTCCCAACAGCCACCAAAATGTCCCTTGAAGGAGTTCCCATTGTGGCTTAGCAGGTTAAGAACCTGACATCGTGTACCTGAGGATGCGGGTTTGATCACTGGCCTCGCTCAGTGGGTTAAGGATCCAGTGCTGCCATGAGCTGGGGTGTAGGTCACAGACTCGTCTCTGATCTAGTGTTGCTGTGGCTGGGGCAGCTGGCTGACAGCTGTAGCTCTGATTTGACCCCTAGCCTGGGAACTTCCATATGGTACAGGCGAGGCCCTAAAAAGGAAAAAAAAAAAAATCCAAGCCAAGCCCAAGGCCTGCAGAGGGAAAAGGGCTTCAGGTTGCAGTCTGCCTCTGCATGAGTAGCTAGGTCCCTTCTCTTGAGCCTGTACTGTCCGCAAGGGCCTTGTAAGAAAGAGCACAATGCATTTCTCTGCCTACCTGCTGAGCACCAGGCAGGTTCTTAGAATGGATTCTAAAGCACCAGGAAGCCAGCAGTGAGCCTCACTGGCAGATCCCAGCCCTCCCAGCATTCTCTATCATCTGGTTAAAGCTGAGCCTGACCTTTGGGCAAGAGACAGGAACAAGCCTGGCATTCACAGCTGGCCTTGTTGGTGCTGGGAGCTGGCCAGGCGATTACAGCCAGGCACTGGTGTTCTCTCTCACTGGACACGATTTCACAGAATGCCTACCTCGGACAAGGCCACTCTGTGACCATGGTGAAACAAGACAAAACATGAACACTGTCCAAACCACAAGAGCAACCAGACATTTCCCAGCTAATCTGCGAACTGCCGTTCCTTTACCAATCATGGCTTTAATCTTGCTTCACTCCTTAGATGTCTGGACCAAAAGTATTCATTCAGTTCTCCCCAGGAGAGCGTTACCTCGTCCCCTTGCTTCCTGATAGCATCCAAGATCCACCTCCGGGTCCTCCTTTTCCCAGCAGCACGGACAAGGTCGATTTCCATGAACTTGGCTGAGCCAAAGTTCCCCGCTGGGCTCCAGGCTGGGAAGCTGGTCAGGGGACCTCAACCTAGTGGACAAAGTAACAATTTGCTTGAACTGAGTGAAAAGGAATCCACTCAGTACATAAGTCCTGGAGCTCTAGCTCAAAGTACAAATTACAGACCATAAGACTGTATTATAAGCATTAATCTTGCCAAGAGACTGGATGTTAATCATTCCAGACAACAGAAGAAATGATAGTTATGCCATGCCATAGAGGTATTGGTTAAGGCTGCAGTAGCAGGAGGTCCCATTGTGGCCCAGCGGAAACAAATCCAACTAGTATCCATGAGGATGCAGGTTTGATCCCTGGCCTTGCTCAGTGGGTTAAGGATCCGGAGCTGCCATGAGTTGTGGTGTAGGTCACAGATGCAGCTTGGATCCCGAGTTACTGTGGCTGTGGCGTAGGCCAGCAGCTGTAGCTCCAATTCGACCCTTAGCCTGGGAACTTTCATATGCCAAGGGTGTGGCCCTAAAAATAAATAAATAAAATAAATGTCAGGTAGATTAAAAAAAAAGACTACAATAGCAACCCTGTTGCAATATAAATGTATCAAATCAATAGGTTGTACACCTTAAACTTACACTATGTTATATGTCAACTATATTGAGAGAAAGAAAGAAGGAAAGAAAGAAAGGATGGAAGGAAGAAAGGAAGGAATGAAAAATTACCACTATGGCTCAGCAGGTAATGAACCCAACCAGTATCAATGAGGATGCGGGTTCGACCCCTGGCCTTGCTCAGTGGGTTAAGGACCCGGCGTTGCTGTGAGCTGTGTTGTATGTAGGTTGCAGATTCAGCTCGGATCTGGCATTGCTGTGGCTGTGGTGTTGGCTGGTGGCTGTAGCTCTGATTCCACCCCTAGACTGGGAACTTCCATATGCAGTGGGTGCAGCCCTAATAAAAAAATAATAATAATAAAATAAAAAAAATTTAAAAAGGAAGGAAGGGCAGGATGGAGGGAGAGATGGAGAAAGGAAGAAAAAAGAAAAGAAAGATCCCATTTCATTATCTTTGAAAAACTTATGGTTACCAAAGAGGACAGGGAGGAGGGTGGGGGGTGGGGGTGGGAGGTGGACTGGGGGGTTGGGACTGGCATATGCACACTGAGGTATATGGAATGATTGGCCAACAGGGACCTGCTGTATAGCACAGAGACCTCTACCCAATATTCTGTGAAAGTCTATCTGGGAGAAGAATCTGAAAGAGAATGGATGTGTGAACACGTATAACTGAATCACTTTGTCGTACAACAGAAATTATCACAACTTTGCACATCCTTGTACATCACCTGGACTTCAAGAAAACTTTCAAAAATGAAAAAAAAAAAATCCCAGAGTTCCTGTCGTGGTGCAGCAGAAACGAATCCAACTAGGAACCATGAGGTTGAGGGTTCAATCCCTGGCCTTGCTCAGTGGGTTAATGATCCGGCATTGCTGCGAGCTGTGGTATAGTTCAAAGATATGGCTCAGACGTGACGTTGCTGTGGCTGTGGTGTAGGCCGGCAGCTGTAGCTTCAATTGGACCCCTAGCCTGGGAACCTCCATATGCCGCAGGTGCAGCCCTGAAAAGACAAAAAAAAAATCCTGTTCAGTAGGTGATTTGGGACATCATGAACCAGGACAGGTTTACCACCCTTATATCTTTATATCATCTTTTTTTTTTAATTGCTTTCTCTTTTTAAAAATTGTTGTATTGTGGTAAAATATACATAAAATAAAATTGACCATTTAATCATCTTTAAGTATTCAGCATTAAGCGTTAAGCGTGTTCACGTTCTTGTACAACCATCCCCACCATCCACCTCTGGAACTTCCTCTTCCCAGACTGAAACTCTGCCCCATTAAGCATCAACTTCCCATCCCCCCATCCTGTTGTGTTTTTCAATATTATTTTTTATTTATTTTATTTTATTTATTTATTTATTTATTTTTGTCTCTTTAGGGCCACACCCATGGCATATGGAGGTTCCCAGGCTAGGGGTCGGATCAGAGCTTTAGCCACTGCCCTACGCCACAGCCACAGCAATGCCAGATCCAAGCTGCATCTTCAACCTACACCACAGTCCATGGCAACACCAGATCCTCACCCACTGAGTGAGGCCAGGGATTGAACCTGCGTCCTCGTGGATACTAGTCAGACTTGTTTCTGCTGAGCCACGGTGGGAACTCCTCAATATTATTTTTATTTGTCAGAACACCTCAAAAAATGAAGTCAAGTCTCCAACACAGTGCAAAACCCACCTCCCTTTCTTTTTGTTTTTTTTTTGTTTGTTTGTTTGTTTGTTTTTTGGTGCACCCACAGCATGTGGAAGTTCCTAGGCCAGGGATCAGACTCACACCACAGCACTAAACTGAGTTGCTGCAGTGACAACGCCAGGTCCTTAACCCTCTCTGCCACAGCAGGAACTCCAAAAACCCTACTTCTTAAACCTCCTCAGAAGCATCTAATACAAAACCAAGCTGATGTGTCCGTGGAATGCGTTCTCCCCACTGCATCAAGGAACAAGCCCTATGTGTTCAACTACTGTGTTCCTGGTGGTCATGAGGCTGGAGATGGGAAGCACAGATGCCTCTAAGGCTCCCTGGAGCGGCACTCATCTGTGCAGTGACTCAGCACTGAAATGGTTGCCACTTTCAGCCCCATTTTCCAGATGACCAAAGCAAGACTTTGAGAAGTCAAGTCACTGGCTCCCTGAAGCTCTCAGGACAAGGACTCTGCCAGCCTCATTCTTGATTTTCCTCCCAGCTAAAACTGGAGTTTGCTGGGAGACCATTGTGACAGCATTGTCTGGGGCAGCTCCCTGGGTCACAATGGGCAGAGGTGGACCGCACTTGGATGCAGCCTTGGATGGAACATCTGAGCATCCTCTGGGAGACTGGAGACAGAGAGGGTCTGGAGGGTCAGGCCCATGCCAAACACGTTTTCTAAGACTCATTAGGTCCCATGCCCCCCCCCTCGAGGTATGTACGCTCTTCTCCTTCCCGATGAGGAAACAAAATGAAGCTCCCAGGAGCCCAGTTACTTATTCCAAGGGGACACAGCTGGCAATTTCAGTTGTCAGATTCTCCCATAAACTATGTGAAATCTTCCGGACCCACAGCTAGTTTAGGGGTTGAAATGATTGAAAAAGCAAAACAAAAAACAAAACCCCCTAAAACAAAAAAAAACTCCCCAAACTGTGGTTTCGTTAAAATGCATGATGCATTGACATGAGCAAACAGTTGTAGGCTAAAGTGGTCTGGGAGGGCTTCCTGCAAGAGCTGAGCCTGAACCAGTGGTGTTGGTGGCATCTGAGGGTCTGCTGCCTGAGGGGCAGAGAGGAGGGAGAGGGGGACAACTCAGCTCTGAGCAAAGGTCAGAAGGTTCTAGTTGGCTAAGTGGGGTGCTGGGAGCCCAGAGCTGAAGGTCAGAGAAATGAGTGGGGGGTGTGGAAACCACAGACGGCTTGAGAACAGGAAGAAAAGTCAGAGCCCAGGACAACTGCAGAGGGCAGGAAGATTAGTGAAGAGGGGTGGTGAAATGGGACAGTGGCCAGAGTTAGAAAGACAAGTGGTTTCCCAGACATCAAAGGGAGCAGAGCCTGGCCTTGACCACTGAGAGTGAGGACAGTGGGTTCCGGTAACAGACAGACTGCAGTACTTAATGCTACAGTTCTCTCTTTTCCTCTGCCTCAGCCTCAGGGCCTTTGCACTGCTGATTCTTCTGCCCAGAATGCTATTCCCCCAAACACCTAAATGCCCTGCTATCCCCCCTTTCAGGTCATTGCTCAACTATCAACTATCAATGCCTTCCCTAACTATTTAAACCCTTCCACCCTAAACCCCATCCTTCTACCCTGTGTGACTTTTCTTCCCCCCACAGCACTTATCACCTTGTAACTTACTCTGCAATTCATGTGATTACATTCATTCATTATTGTCTGTCCCCTCAGGGCCCCATTATGATCTCCACAAAGGCAGGCTCTTGGTCTGTTAATAACGGACCCTCTCGGAGGGCCTACAACATGTCTGGCACACTATACGTGCCAAATGAGTAATTTCGGGGGACAGGCACTGGGGCTGCACCTGTTTCTTATGATGTCCCTAGCCCAATGCCTGGCACAAAGAAAGGAATAAAAGGCAGCACTGTCCCCTGGGGGCACTTGCTCAGTCCTGTCTCCGCCCCCTCGCAGGTGGCGCTGGGTTCCGCGTTGGCCACAGGCGCCCTCCTTCCGTGCCCAATGTCCCGGCTGGACTTCCTGAAGGCCTCGCACTTTGCTCTGGGGCCCGACACGCGGCTGCAAGTGGGCGCCACGCAGTCCACTTCGCACCGGGACTTTCCCGCCTACCCCGGCGTTACCCCCGGGCCGCTGTGCCAGCCGCCGCCCTGCACGTCCCTCTTCCAACGAGACACGCGCGGGGGAGGCCAGGAGCACGTGTCGGAGACGCACTGCAGGTACGCGCCCCCGTCAGCGCAGCCGGCGAGAGAGCTGGAGCGGGAACTGACGCGGGAGCGCACGCTCACCATGCAGGCCAGCCACCTGCACGTGCATGCGGACGCTCGCTCCCGCACCGGCCTCTCCACCATGCGCTCAGACTTTGGCTGGCCTGAGCCGCCGGCACGCGCCAGCGAGCAGATCCGCGGCGCCCGCCTCATCTTCGACCGCGATTCGGTGCCTCCGGGCGACCGAGCTCAGCTGCGCCTCCCGTCCACCACTTACCAGGAGTTCTTCCCGCTCCGCGACGTTTGCCTGAAGCCCCGGGACCTCAGCTACCACCTCGGTGAGCACGCGCCCGGACGCCCTAGGCGATTCGCCCAACCCAGAGGTTCTCCTGGATTGAGCAAGGATTGTGCGGCCTCCCCCCGTGGACATTTGGCAACGTTTGGGAGTCGGTTTTGTTGTTGTTGTCGCCGTTTTATTTTGTTTTTCTTTTTTCTTTCTTTCTTTCTTTTTTTTTTTTTTTTTTTTTTTTGTCTGTCTGTCTTTACGATCCGGGTGAGAGGGAGTGGATAGAGTAGAGGCCAGGGATGCTGTTAAACATCCTACCACGGAATTCCCGTCGTGGCGCAGTGGTTAACGAATCCGACTAGGAACCATGAGGTTGAGGGTTCGATCCCTGCCCTTGCTCAGTAGGTTAAGGATCCAGCGTTGCCGTGAGCTGTGGTGTAGGTTGCAGACGCGGCTCGGATCCCGCGTTGCTGTGGCTCTGGCGTAGGCCGGGGGCTGCAGCTCCGATTCGACCCCTAGCCTGGGAACCTCCACATGCCCTCGGAGAGGCCCTAGAAAAGGCAAAAAAGACAAAAAAAAAATCCTACCACGCATAGTACAGCACCACCACAGCAATGAATTATCCAGCCCCAAATGATAGTAGTGCAGAGGCTGAGAAAACTTGGAACCTCTTGGAGTCTCAGTTTCTGCATCCAAGGGATGGGCAAATCTCCTGAAACTCTTCCGGGTGGGCAGAAGTCATGAAGGCTGGCTTGGGGTCAGACAAATGTGCCTAGGGTCCCGCTCACCACCACCCTAATCTGGACAACTTGGTAGTTGTGTGACTCGGAGCCAGTCGACCTCACCAAGCCTCAGTTTCCTCATCTGCAAAGTGGGTGCAACAGGCTCTCACTTTATAGTTGCTGGTGAAGCCAAAAGAGCCCAGAGTGCATGGTGCGTTTGCCATATAGTGAGCACTCAAAAAAAGGTCGCTGTCATTCATGTGATTTTCCACTTCTGTGACTCCAGGGGACCTTCTGGTGGACATCACTAGTCAGAGACTCTCCAAGCTGGGCTCTCAGGATTGACTCTGTTCTGGTTCTGAATTTCTATGATTTCTGGCAAGTTATTTGACCTCTCTAATCTTCAAGGAGGTTATAAAGTGAGGAGGGGATAATACCAGTCCCTCAAATGAGGTGCAAACCCTTAACTTAGGTACCTGGCTCAGTGCTTGGTAGTAACTTTTTTTTTTTTTTTTGGTCCCACCCGCAGCATGTGGAAGCTCCCAGGCCAGGACCCAGGAACTCGTGAGCCACAGCAGTGATAATGCTGGCTCCTTAACCCACTGCACCACATGGAAACTCCTTGGTAGCAATCTTTTTTTTTTTTTTTTTTTAGGGCCACACCTGCAGTATATGGAGGTTCCCCTGCTAGGGGTCTAATCAGTACTGTAGCCACAGGCCTACACCACAGCCACAGCAATGCAGAATCTGAGCCAAGTCTTTTTTTTTTTTTTTGTCTTTTTGCCTTTTCTAGGGCCTCTCCAACGGCATGTGGAGGTTCCCAGGCTAGGGGTTGAATCAGAGCTGTAGCCACCGACCTGCACCAGAGCCATAGCAACACGGGATCCGAGCCACGTCTGCAACCTACACCACAGCTTATGGCAACGCCAGATCCTTAACCCACTGAGCAAGGGCAGGGATCGAACCCACAACCTCATGGTTCCTAGTTGGATTCGTTAACCACTGTGCCATGATGGGAACTCCTGAGCCAAGTCTTTGACCTACACCACAGCTCATGGCAATGCTGGATCCTTAACCCACTGAGCGAGGCTAGGGATCGAACCGGCATCTTTATGTATACTAGTCGGGTTCTTAACCCACTGAGCCACAATGGGAACTCCCTTGGTGCTATTCTTGTTCTTATTGTATTTTATTTATTTATTTATTTTGGTCTCTTTAGCTATTTCTCGGGCCGCTCCCGCGGCACATGGAGGTTCCCAGGCTAGGGGTCGAATCGGAGCTGTAGCCACCGGCCTACGCCAGAGCCACAGCAACTCGGGATCCGAGCCAGGTCTGCAACCTACACCATAGCTCACGGCAACGCTGGATCGTTAACCCACTGAGCAAGGGCAGGAACCAAACCCTCAACCTCACGGTTCCTAGTCGGATTCGTTAACCACTGCGCCACGACGGGAACTCCTTGTTCTTATTATTTTTTAAATTACGTTTGTTCTTTTCCAGACAAGCCTGAGGCTAAGCTAGTCAGGACTTCCCACTTTGCTTTCCCAGGAAAGGAATCAAATCCCAGCGTGCCCAAGGCTACCTGGAATCAACCCCATTCTCTCTTTCCTCTTCATCCTCAGGGGGTCCCAGTCCTCTCAAGTGGGACCATAGGAGAGAGGTTGACACGACTTCCTACCAGACACAGTTCCGGGCCCTGCCAGGCCCACCAGCCTTGATGTGTAAGAGGGTAAATTGATGCAGCTGGTGGGGGTGGGGGTGGGGAGCAGTAATAGGGGCTGGGTGGTCTTGCCCTTCTCATCCCTGTCTGCCCACAGGCTTCCTCCAGCATCAAACTTGGAGACCTCAAGATTGGCTATGGGCCCATGTGCGCAGAGCAGAAACAAGCCTACAGGCCCCAGGTTCTGCCCCCAGACAGGTACAAGGGGATCATGGCCTTCTACCAAGATGAGGCAAAAGGGCTCTCAGCCTCAGGTGGGGTGTACCACCTAAGGCTCTAGGGCCAATACTGTGCCTTTGGGTCCCTATCACCCACAGGCAAGGCCGACTATTAGGCCACACCTCCCCACAGCATGGCCATTGGTAAGCCTGCTTCTCTTCCTTTTCCTGGGAGTTGCAAGGGCTCAGATCGCATAGATCCCCCTCCCCTCTTTTATCTGCAGGTATGACAAAGCCCAGGCCTCAGCCCACATCCACTGTGTGAATATTCGTCCTGGAGATGGCCTCTTCCATGACAGCACCACCATGGGAGAATACTTCTATGCCCGGGAGCCAGGTGAGAGCTTGCTGCTTGGCCCTGCCCCCTCACTCCCACAGCAGCCTCCCGGAGCTGCTCAGGACCCCCTCTGCCACCCCGGCAGAGCCTTTGGTTCTTCACCACGACCAGACTCCGGAGTCACACATCCTGGAAGGAAACGGATGCCTGGGCCCAGGCAGCCTCACCACTTCCATGCACTTCTTCCACGGCCAGGTCAGCAGGAAGCGGAAGAAAGTGGCAGGGTTCTTCGGGGAAAAGGGCTTCCCAAGCAGAATGGGTAATAGCAAAGGCCCTGAGGTGGGAGTGAGCTTGGCATGTATGCGGGGATCTCCTGGATCTATTTGCGTGATGTAGGCTAAATCCCTTAACCACTCCCAACCTCAGTGGTTCTGTCTGTAAAATGAGCTAACAGTACCAACCCCTGGCGCTGTTACGTGGGACGGAGAGTGTGTGAGCCATCCAAGGCCACACAGCATCCACATCTTCCCTCAATCGCGGCCTTGGGACATCCCTGACCCGGGGAGCTCCCCAGATGTCATATGATCCTACAGCCGCTGGCGGTGACCAAGCAACCCAGCCGCCACGTGCCTCATGAAGAACTGCAGAGTCATATAACCCTAGGGGAGCCGTCGCTACTAGGGCAGTTTTTCCAAACCACCATGGGCACAGACTATTACCCTGCTGGGATGCAAAAGCCAAAGAAAGCGCCCAACCTCCACTGGCAGCGGAGCAACCTGCCAGAGGGTACCGGCGGTGAGCGCGACCCCATCTTCCCTAGAAAAGCTCTGCTCTTGCCACAGATTTTGACCTGCCGGGGTCAATCCAGCCCCCGCCCACTGCTCAAACTCTGGCTCCGCCTCTTGATCTACCAGATCTCACCCCAAGGACTAGGGCCCTAACTCCGCCCCTGAACTACTCCCAGCCCCATCCCCAACCAGCCATGGCCCCGACCACATGCATGGCTCCGCCCCTCTGGTATGGCCCCGCCCCTCTCCATATCCACCCACCCCTGACTTACCCCTCCTCCTCAGCAAGACTCAGGCTCCTCCCCCTGACCAGCAACCTACTCTTCTTGCCCCTCCAACCCCACATCCCCGCCTGCTCTTGCCCTGCCCCTGTCCTCCTGAGCCCCATCCTGGCTCTCCATCCTCCCTGCCTCCTAATCCATCCTCCTCCCGTGACATCTTCCATGCTTAGCCTGGCATCTCTCTTGAACCCACCCATCCTTAGTCTCACACATCCCTTCCCCCTGGGCCCTGCCTATCCTCCCTCCGGCCCTCATTTCAGCCACTCCACCCAAATCTCCAGAACCAGATTTCTTAACCATGAATCAGAAGATGCTGAAACCTCACAGAACAGCTCCTGCTGCCGTGACTGAGGAGATGCTACAGCGGGTGAGGGAGGGGAAGAGGGTATCCCTCCGATCAGGTAACCCCCCCCCCAAATCAGTGTAGAGTTCTCTCAGGAAGATTATACCTCACCTCAGGCTCAGAATTAGCAACAAGTCCGCTCAGGAGCCGTCTTGGTTCACCCCAGGCTCAAGGTCATCTCAGTGTCGTCTCAGCCTCAGATGATCCCTAGCTCAGTTCCAGGGTCATGTCAGGATCAGCTCAGGGACATCATCACACCAGCCACAGTTATACCCCAAACAGAGGGTCAGCTCAAGTGTCCCCCAGGCTCAACCCAGCCTTGGGGTCATTCCAGGGGGTCTGCCCTGGCTTCTCTCCAGCTTCTCATCCAGCTCCTGGGGCAACCCTATCTGGGACCCCTCTTCACCCACCTCCCCAGGGCCCAGTCATCAGCCAAACTGGCCGGAACCTCTCCCAACTCTCTGATGTTCCCAAGGTGCTGCAGGTTCCACAGGGTGGCCTGGGTGGATCAGCCATCCTCCAGACTGCCCTGCCAGGCTCCCCACCCTGACTCCACAGTGCAAGGATAGCCACTTGGAGCCCCCGCTGGGCAGACAGCGCTTCTTCTCAACCCTAAGCAAGGACAAGTTTGCCTTCAAATACCAGGGCCCAGTCGTGTTGAGAAGGGACAACTTCCAGGAGAGTCACTTGCCACTGGGCTCCCTTCATCACTGGGGCTGTGGAGCTGGGCAGGGAGACCCTGGGGCCCCCCAGGGCCCTGTCTACCCATGCCGAAGCCAGCAATAAACATTGCTCTGGTAACGTCCCACCACTTTCTATTCATCAATCCCGAAAGAAGATGGGGTGTTTATGGGGCAGGGGGCTAAACAGGAGAGAAAGATTCCATGGAGAAGCCCTGAGCAGACACTTCTGCAGACCCTGGGTTACCCCACTGTCTGGGCAGGGAGGCCATCCCAGCTTGGACCAAGGCTCAGTGGTCAGACTTCGTGGAAGGTGTTTGGGGGCAGGGACAAGTTCTGAATGGTGGGGGAGGATGGAGTTCTGGTGTGAAACAGAGGCAGTGTGGCAAGGGGTGAGGAATGCACGCTTCTGGGGCTGAATGAATGGAGTCCAAGTCTTGACTCTTCCATGTCCTGGAAAGTAGTCTTTATTTTATATTATTGTCTTTTTAGGGCTGCATTCGCAGCATATGAACATTCCCAGGCTAGGGGTTGAATCAGAGCTGTAGTCGCTGGCCTATGCCATAGCCACAGCAATGCCAGATCTGAGCCTCATCTGTGACCTTCACCACAGGTCATGGCAACACCGGATCATTTAGCCCCCTGAGGGAGGCCAGGGATCAAAACCACATCCTCATGGATACTAGTCAGGTTCATTACCACTGAGCCACAGATAGGAACTCCCTGGAAAGTAGCCTTGGGTGGGTCACTGAACCCCTCTGAACCTCTATTTTGTTCATCTGTGAAATGGAGAGAAATAATAACTCCCTTACTAGATTGTTATAAATGAGAAATGTACACCCTAGTCTGGGGGTGGGGTGGGCTGGGGCTCCAGAAGGTAGAGCTTCCATTTCAAAGATGAAGGTAAGGAGAGGGAAGGAAGATGATGGTAGAGGATGGAGCTTTCTGCTGTTTAGACACTGGGCATGGAGGGGTGAACACGCTCAGAAGGGCCTAGCCAGCAATGTCCCCTACTGTGAGCAGAGGCTGGAAGTTGACTGGTTGGTGCACTGGCTGGCTGGGCAACTGGCCCCCAAGTGACAGCCAGGTCCAGAGGCAAATTAATAAAAATCATCAGGATGTGATCAGGTCTAAGGGGAGAGGTGTCCAGCCGAGACAGAATGAAAGGGTGGAGGAGTTCCCGTCAGGGTGCAGTGGAAACGAATCCATCTAGGCACCATGAGGATGCGGGTTTGATCCCTGGCATCACTCAGCAGGTTAAGGATCCGGCATTGCCATGAGCTGTGGTGTAGTTCACAGACATGGCTCAGATCTGGCGTTGCTGTGGCTCTGGCGTAGGCTGGCAGCTGTACGTCCGATTTGACCCCTAGTCTGGGAACCTCCATATGTTGCAGGTGTGGCCCTAAAAAGGAAAAAAAAAAGAGAAAGGGTGGGAAAGAGGATGATGGGGTGGAGCCCTGAAGCTGGTGGGTGACAGGGTGTAGCAAGCACGTCAAGGACTAGTACCTTGGACAGCACCCCCATTTTGAAGCACTTGGGGTCCTGTGAGATCAGCAATAAGAAGCCAGTTCCATCTGGGACGAGAAGATGGGCCGTGGTGGCCATGCCTGGGCCCCGTATCTGTCAGCTGTTGAGAATCTGGTTTCAAGGAATGAACACCGCTCCCTGACTCCACCGTCAGACCTTCAGAGACCAACCGCCCCCCCCCACCGCCCCAATCCGATAGGCCATTAAGAGCCAAGCTCAAACCTGGCCAGGAGCCTTTTCCCCATGGGCAGCAATTCTATGAGACCAGCTTGCCATTTCCACAGGAAGAAAAGGAGTCCAGTTTGGGATCCTTTGGAGACAAGAGGGCTCTTTTGGCTGTAGTCATGGTATCTGTGTTGACTATGAGAGGGTCTGCGGGCTGCAGAATACCTCTTCTGCTTGCTCCCACTAAAGACGTAGCTGACACTCTTCTGAATTACCTCATCATAAAGCCGGCTTTCTCAATCTCGGCACTATTGACATTCTGAATAGGATCATTCTTTGTGGTTGGCAGCTGTCTTGTGTGTTGTAGGATGTTTAGCAGCATCCCTGACCTCTACCCACTAGACACCAACAGCAGCCACCCCTCCAATTGTGACAACCAAAAACATCTCCAGACATTGCCAAATGTCCTCTGGGGAACCGGGGGGGGGGGAGGAATGCCCCGAGTTGAGAACCACTGCAATAAACTCATCCTACAGTGATTCCCAGGATAAAACCAGGCTCTCCTGGTAACCATTCTGCTTCTTGACCAGACTACTTGTACAAAAAGGCGTTTCCTTGTTTCCTTGACTGCCAGGAAGCTCAGAAAGCTTGCTTTGGTTCCATGTAGCCCCAGCTTCAGGATTATGTGTTCTACTCTGGTTCTAGGAATGGTTTAAAGCAACCCAGACACCAGATGATAAATGATGAGTAGGAGTTACAAGGAGGCAGATATGGGCACAACTTGAAGTTCATTTTCTAACAGTGGAACTGACCTGTCCCGGGATGGTTTGCCAGAAAGATAATGATTCTGGAGGTATTTTATGGTTTTTATGTCTATCCTTGCTATATCCCACTTACCCCCCAGAGAAGGCATTTCATATGAACTACAAAAACCAAAAAGGCTTATGAAATTAGTTGAATAAAATATGACTGAACCTAGGAAAACAGATGAATTTGTAAAGGAAAACATTTTGTCAGCAGTAATCTTCACCAAGCAGCAGCCTTATCTCTTTCTGTCCTTGAGCAAGTGATGTCATGCTCTCACCCTCATTTTCCTCATCTGTAAAATGGGGACGGCAGCAGTTCCTCCTTCATGGAAGGGTTACAAGGAGTAAGTAACATGTGCATGTGCCATTCTTCAAACAGGGCTCAGCACTTGGCTGCAGCTCAATGAATAGTGCCTAAATTTTGTTAACATCTTAGGTTATTTTTGTTGCATGTGACAGAAACCCAGCTCTATCCGCTTAAGCAGAAAGGGATTTTATTGACTTAGAGATGAGAAAGTCTGTGACCAGGTGTAACATCAAGCATGCTGATTCCACATCAGATTCCTCACCACCTCTCAGTCCTGCATCTTTCCAAGCAGTGGCAAAAAGAAAAAAGCCCAAATCCATACCATTAAAGTCCCAAAGGAAGGGGTGGGGGGTCTTCACCCTGACCTCCTCACATTGGAATTTAAGGAATACTCTGATTGGCCATTTGAGTCACATGCCCAGCTGGTGAACCAACCACAGGGCCCAGAGGGGTGGAATGCTGTGATTGGATGCCTGGTTGATTTGGTTCCCCAAACCTCCCCCAGGATCTTGGAGTCTGGAGTCCAACCTTGATGGATCATGTCTCCTAGCAACAGACCTGTGCCTGACAGTCACCATAGCATCTATCTCTCTCCAGGTTACAATCCAGAGAGTGAAGACTCAGCCAATAGGCTCTTCCTAATGAGGGTAATTGTGCCTTTATAGACAGGCTGTGTTGGTGTTCAATGTTTGAAAGCAAGCTGAGGCATCAAGTGGCCACCAGACCTCGGATAATCCCAATCTTCATTACTAAATTCCTCTTTTATTTTGAGGTAGAGAATTTAGCTCTGGCAAGCTCACAAAAATGAGCGGGTGCTAGTCTCTGCTTTAAGAAGAAACACATGCAGTTCCCGTCATGGTGCAGTGGTTAACAAATCCGACTAGGAACCATGAGGTTGCAGGTTCAATCCCTAGCCTTGCTCAGTGGGTTAAGGATCCACTGTTGCCATGAGCTGTGGTGCAGGTTGCAGACACAGCTCAGATCCAGCGTTGCTGTGGCTGTGGCCAGCGGCAACAGCTCTGATTAGACCCCTAGCTTGGTAACCACCATATGCCACAGAAGCGGCCCTAGAAAAGGCAAAAAGATAAAAAAAAGAAGAAGAAGAAGAAGAAGAAACACATAAAAGGAGCATGTGTCTGTCTTAAAAGACCTTGTTGAAGATTTCATGAATATTCCCACATATTCCAATATCTTGATATTTTCCTCCAAAACCACTCAAGCCACAGGTGACAAACTGTCTGAGGGCCAAGATAAAATAGGCAACAATTTAATCAGCTCTTTTTCTTCCACATAACAGATTTCTGGTTTCCTGAGGGAGGTTTTTCTATAGAGCTGCCACATACATCAGGAAACGTTGTGCACTGCACTAATTTAAAGCCCTATTCACTTTATAATGAATACATATGTGGTGGCCCTGGCTCTCTACCTCACCTTTATTCAGCCATTTTCACATTTTAAGTTATTTCCTTTAATGCTCTTCCCTTTTTAGGAAACAAATTTCTAAATTAATCAAGACTGTCATGGCTGCAAGGGACAGAAACCCACTAAACTATTTCAAATACCCAGGAAAATTTTCAGCTCCTGGTATGGGAAAGACTTAGAACTTTTGGCTTCAGGTATAGCTATATCCAGGAGCTCAACCAATATAGCCAGAACCAACTCTCTGACTCTCACCTCTAACTCCTGGTATAGATTGGCTTTAGGATGCAGACTATTCTTCCAGACAGCTGAGAAAGGCCAGTGCTGGCAGATGGGACCCTATAGACAGCTCATGATCCCAGAGGAAGAAAGAGATCTTCCAACTTCATGGCTTCATCCCAGACCTCATTCTTGTAGCCAGGGGGTTGGGTTCTCAGATTGGTAAATTTAAATCACATGGTATTGGGGGCTGCGTTAGACACGAATCCATCTCAAGTAGTGGATGGCAACCTATAAAGGGAAAACAAAGTGCTAATAGAAATACTGGACAGACTCAGAGTTCCCACTGTAGTGCAATGGGATTGGTGGTGTCTTGGGAGCACTGGGATACAGATTCGATCCCCCGCCAGGCACAGTGGGTTAAGGATTTGGTGTCGCCACAGCTGTGGCTTAAGTCACAACTGCAGCTCAGATCTGATCCCTTGCCTAGGAACTCCATATGTCGAGGGGCAGCCAAAAAAGAAAGATAGAAAAAAAAAAAAAGAAATACTGGGCAGACAGAAACGACAGCTGTCTTTACAAGTATTATTTGTAATGGGATCATCCAGAAGGTGGCAGGATGAGGAACCAGAGAGATAATCCAATTTCAGTCTCAGATCTGCTGTGGGCTTCTTCATAGAGGGGTGGAAAGCAGGTCTCAGGATATAAGTTCAGTGCAGATATAGAAGGTTCAGGAAGGAAGAGTGAGGCATTTGAGGGTAAGTGGTGTCAATATTCACTCCAAATTCAGCCAAAGACCAGCAAAGCACACCTGTAGTCAACAAAATTCTTTTGTTGTTTTTTGTTTTGTTTTGTTTTGCTTTATTTTTTTTTTTAGCTTGCTCCAGCAACGTAGATCCCCAGAGCAGGGGAACCATGGAACATCTCTAAAAGAGAGATTTGGGGGGACAGGAGGGCAACTTATATGATTCAGGTTTAAGCTGGGTAGTTCTAAGGTGTTGAAAGTAGAAGCAATTCTAGCCTGGTGCTGTCAGGAAGCAGGGAGCAGATTGATGATCAGGCATTTTGGTGATTCCTACCTCCGAGATGGAGGGATGGATGTGGGGCAGTCATTGGGAAGACACGATGGTCATCCAGAGGGGGAATGTGTATTCATTTTTTGATTGTAGAGCGTCCTTGTCTCTCTCTTGGGCTCAGACGTGGCCACAGAGCAGCCTTGTGTGACCACTGTTTATATTCTGTGACTGTTGTTTATGTTCCAGGAAGAACATCGCAGCCCAGCTGCCGGCTGCCCTGGCTGTATTTCATTCCCTCTTCCCAGTGATATGTGTTTTCAGGTAGAATCTGCCCTGAGTGCTTCCCAGGCCTGGCTCAGGCTTCAGAAAGAGCATCAGACAGGGGGAGTTCACCAGTGACAGCAGTGAGTGACCGTGACCGAGGAGGAGGAGGAGGAAACACTCAGTATCCCCAACTCTTTTCCTTGGAGGAGGAGTCTTAAAGGGAAACGCTGGACTGAGCAAAGATACACAAGTTTGTAAATTCTCAGCGGCTAGACCATGCTGATGTGCATTGCCAGTTGGCTAGGGAAAGAGACAGGATGTTTGGTGTTTCTTGAACCAAGACAGAATCAGAGACATGGGCAAGAGGCAGAGACAGGGGGAGAGAGGAAGAAAAAGTGACAGGAAGAGAGGCAAAGAGATTGAAACGGGGAGAGACACAGACATCGGCAGATAGAGAGAAGGGGCGGAGAGGGACCGGGAGCCCCTGAGATAGACCCAGAACAGGAGAGGCCGCGGCGGGGACAGCGCGGGCGGAGCGCGGCGCAGACAAAGGCGCGGCCGCGCGGCCGGGTGGCCGGGCCGGGACAAAGGCTGGCCCGGGGGGCGGGGGCAGCGATGGCGACGGCCGAGGCGGGCGCGGGCGAACTACAAGTCCCAGCAGCTCCCGCTGCGGCCCTCGGCCGGCCCCTCTCGCTCCCCGGGAGCGCCTGGCGGGGCCGCTGGGCCGAGGGGGCCGCCGGTGGGGCTGGCGGGCGGGGGGCTTCCTGCGGGCCCCGGGGGCGCCGGCGGGCGCGGCGGGCCGGGCAGGGGCGAGGGGCGCCGGGTGAGTGTCCCCGCGAGAGGGCCGGGCGGGCGGGGGCCGCGATGGGGGGCGGGCGGGGGGCCCCCGGCGCGGGGCGCGGCCCGGGGAGACCTCTGTCTACCAACCCCCGCCCCGCTCGCCGCCCGCCCCGGCCTGGGAGAGCCGGGCCGCGGGCACGATGGGAGGGGGCCGTGCGACCCGGGGGCCCAGCGCGCTTATTCGGCCGCTCGGCCCCAGGGGAGGGCCCGGCCCGAGCTCGGCGCCGTCCATCGGGAGGTATGGGGGGCACCTCTCAGCTGAGATAGGGGGCGGGAGTCCAGGACGCCCCCTCTTCTGGAGGCGATCCAGACCCCCCTCCCCCCAGAAACCTAAGAGGGGCGCCAGGTATTGTTCTCCCCACCCTCCAGCCTGGGGTGGGGAGTTCAGGAGGCCCTTCCTCAAGCGGGGGATCCAGGCTGTATTTCATTGCCTCTTCCCAGTGATGTGTGTCTTCAGGTAAAATCTGCCCTGATTCTGTTTCTTCTGTCCCCCCAGGACCCCAGTTATTGTTTCCCTCACTCTCCAGTCTTGGGGTCCAGAGTTCTGGAAGCCCCTTCCCCAGGATGTGATACAAGGTTCCACCTGTCCTCCAGGAGCTCAGGAAAGACCCCGATTATTTCTCCTCACTGCTTCCAGCTCTGAGATGGGCATTCAGGAGCCAGTCTAAGGGTCCCCCTGCCCCCAGGAATTCAGGAGGGACCCAGCACTGTCCCCCTACCCATCCTCAAGAGATGCGAGCAGGCGATCCAGGAACTGAGCCCTGTTTCCGAACCCACTCCCAGCTCTGGGTTGTGGCTCCGGTGGTTCCCCTCCCCGGCAGGAGAGCTGAATCTCCACCTGACTCCCAGGAAAGCCTGACTCCCAGGAATGGATCTATTTGTTGTTTGCCCCCCAAGGCCTAGCCATAGGGTGGGTAGCTCTAAGCACCACCTCCCCTTCAGGGAATCCTGAGCTCCCCCCTTCTTCCCAGAAGGGGTCCTAGCTATTGCTTCTCTGCCCCCCTCCCTACCTCCAGCCATGGAGCTAGAATTCAGGAGCTTTCTTCCAGAAGGGGACCAAAGGGTCCTGACACCACCACCATACCTCAGCCATGGGGTCAACCACTCAGGATTCTTCCTAAGAGATGATCTGGGGTCCCCCCTATTACCCCAAGAACAGCCCCAGGTATTATTTTGCCCATCCTCCCAGCTAGGAGTTGGAATTAGGGATCTTCTATCCAATTGAGCAAACAATTATCTGCTTTGGGTATACAGACATCTGTTCCTACCCTCCTGGCTAATGGGTCCCTGCTCCTTCCTGGGGTTCCACATCTTATATCCCCACCCTCTCTCTAGCTTTAGAAATCTGCATTCATGGAGTTCCCGTTGTGCCTTAGTGGGTTAAGAACCTGACTGGTACCCATGAGGATGTGGGTTTGATCCCTGGCCTTGCTCGGTGGGATAAGGATCTGGCATTGCCGTGAGCTGCGGTGTAGATGAGCTGCGACTGCAGATGTGGCTTGGATCCTGTGTTGCTGTGGCTGCAACCAGCAGCTGCAGCTCCAATTCCACCCATAGCCTGGAATATACTGCAGGTGTGGCCCTAAAAGAAAAAAAAAAAAAGAAAAGAAATCTGCATTCAGGATCCTTTCTCTCCAATAGACAACAGGGGTTCTGACATTTAGTCCTACCCTAGAACTGTGAGATTTAGAATTCACATGGTCTCTTCCCCAGGAAGCAAGCCAGGGGTCTCCCCGCGTTCCCCCAGGAGGAGTACCAGATGTTGTTTGCCCTCTGCGCTCCAGATAGAGGCTTCAGAGATCAGGCTGCTTCCTTTCTAGGAGGTGAGCCAAAGGTTCCCCTCCCTCCCAGGAACCCCCACATATGCCACCCCCAACTACAGGACTAGAATTTAGGCTGTGTACTTAGGAGCAAGCACAGGAACCCTGACACTCACTGTCTTCCCCATGAAGGGGCCATGGTCAAGGGGATAGGCATCTAGGACTCTCTCTCCTCCACAGGACTGAAGCTTCCCATGAGAGGAGGAACCCAGGATAGAGAGAGGGGCAGAGCCATGGAGCTGGGTACTGGAGACCTCCAATGCCGGGTCCCATGCTTTCTCTCCCGGTGTGGGGCTGAGAAGAGAGGGGCCCCCGTGTTCCACTGGGGTCCCTCTTCTCCCTGCCCTGGCGGGGAAGAGTGCAGAGTCTCCCTGCAGTATGAGACAAGAGAAGGATCCATGTGTATGTTTCCTGGAGTGAATCTGGGGCATGGCCCAGCCCCCCCACTGCGCTCCCTTCTCAACCCAGGTGCCTAAAGAGACCCCCGTTTCCCCAGAACCTACCTTCAACTACCCTCTGTCCTCATCCTCTAGATCCTGCCCCAGAAACTGCTGGCACTTCCACACCGGGGATGCGGCGCTCTGTCCTGGTCAGGAACCCAGGCCACAAAGGCCTGCGGCCCGCCTATAAAGAGCTTGACTCCGACTCAGAAGACCTAGACCCCAACTCGGAAGAGCTGGACCCAGTTTCTGGAAACCCAGAGCCTGACCCGGAAGACCTCAACACTGTCTCTGAAGATGTGGACCCCAGCTATGAAGATCTGGAGCCTGTCTCTGAGGATCTGGATCCCGATGTGGAAGCTCCAAGCTCCATCTCGGGCACCCGTGACTCGGATCCTCAAGATCTCGACCCCATGTCTTCAAGTTTCGACGACCCAGATGTCATTGGCCCTGTCCCCTTGGTTCTCGACCCTAACAGCGACACCCTCAGCCCCTCTGCCACCCCAGACCTGGACCCCCTCTCATCCGACCTTACTGCCACCCCCGAGGTCCTGGCCACCAGCCCCGCAGTGCTCCCTGCACCTGCCAGCCCGCCCCGGCCCTTCTCCTGCCCTGATTGTGGGCGAGCCTTCCGCCGCAGCTCGGGGCTGAGCCAGCACCGCCGCACCCACAGTGGCGAGAAGCCCTACCGCTGCCCCGACTGCGGCAAGTCGTTCAGCCACGGCGCTACGTTGGCCCAGCACCGCGGCATCCACACCGGTGCCCGGCCCTACCAGTGCGCGGCGTGCGGCAAGGCCTTTGGCTGGCGCTCCACGCTGCTGAAGCACCGCAGCAGCCACAGCGGCGAGAAGCCGCACCACTGCCCCGTGTGCGGCAAAGCCTTCGGCCACGGCTCGCTGCTGGCGCAGCACCTGCGTACGCACGGTGGGCCGCGGCCGCACAAGTGCCCCGTGTGCGCCAAGGGCTTCGGGCAGGGCTCAGCGCTGCTCAAGCACCTACGCACACACACCGGCGAGCGGCCGTACCCCTGCCCGCAGTGCGGTAAGGCCTTCGGGCAGAGTTCGGCTCTGCTTCAGCACCAGCGCACGCACACGGCCGAGCGCCCGTACCGCTGTCCCCACTGCGGCAAGGCCTTCGGCCAGAGCTCCAACCTGCAGCACCACCTGCGCATCCACACGGGCGAACGGCCCTACGCCTGCCCTCACTGCTCCAAGGCTTTTGGGCAGAGCTCGGCGCTGCTCCAGCACCTGCACGTGCATTCGGGCGAGCGCCCTTACCGCTGCCAGCTCTGTGGCAAGGCCTTCGGCCAAGCCTCCAGCCTCACCAAGCACAAGAGGGTGCATGAAGGTGCGGCCGCTGCAGCGGCTGCAGCTGCAGCTGCCGCTGCTGGCCTGGGCCTTAGCCCTGCTTCGATGTTGAGGCCGGGGCAGGTCTCTCTCCTGGGTCCCGATGCTGTCTCTGTGCTTGGCTCTGGCCTGGGCCTCAGCCCAGGCCCCAGCTCCAGCCTTGACCCTGACCCTGGCTCTGTGCTGGGCTCCCTCCCCAAACCCAGCCCCAAACCCCTCCCTGGCTCTGGATCTACCCCCACCTCTGATTCTGTCAAATCTTCTGACCCTAAGCCTGGGCGCAATGCCAGCTCTGACCTTGTGGCCAACACTGACCGTGGATCTGGTCCCAGCCCAGGTCCGGATCCTGTGCCCAGCCCCGACCCCAACTCCAAGTCCCACCGTGACCCTACCTCTCCCACCCGTGACACTGTCAGCCCAGCCCTCCCTACTGGCGAGAGCCCCGAGTGGGTGCAGGAGCAAGGGGCACTGCTAGGGCCTGATGGCTGAAGGGCATGCGAGAACCCACAGGGGCCTGGGAAAGTTGTGTGTCGTGCAGTTAGTAAAATCTTCCCACTGCCTCCTGGCTCTGTGTCATGGTTCTCCTGTTGCTCTTTTTTCCTCTAATACACAGCCTCTTCCTTGGGAGCTGGGAGGGTATGGCCTGAGCCAGCCATGCATAATGGAACCTCCATGTCCTGGCTTTCCCTCCAACACCCTCCAGGCTTCCCAGCTTCCCCTACCAAGTCTCACAATGGTCCATCCTAGCAGTCGCCACTCTCTGCTCTCCCAGATCTGGCCACCCCAGTCAGGTGCAGCCACACCCTGCAGGTGCGTAAGCAGCATCCTTTCCTCTTGGACTTGGCTTTCCCACAAAAGGTGGGATTTCTGTCATGTGGACCATCTAACAGGCTGGTAATGGAAGCTGATGTGAAACTATGTGGGCAGCCCTGCCCCATCTGCTCCCCTAACTTAACCCTTGCCCTTCAAAGCCTGCATACACAGTGGGACAAGAGAGTCCCTCATTTATGCATTTAACAAACATCTGTTGATTGCTCCGGTCTCAGCAGGGGGCAAGATAAGCATGGCCTTGGCCCTCACAGAGCTCACAGAGACTCAGTTCAGAAAGTTTTAAAAAGTAATTACAGTATGGTACATTCCAGAAGAAGCATAACAAGACTTCTGATTTAGATGGGGGCAGCTTCCTTAAGGAAGGACTTTATAATCCCACTAATCTCTAATCATCAGTGCTATTTGCCCTGAGGTGTGCTATGCTCTTGCATTTTCTCATTTAATTCTCTCAACAGCTCCATGAGGCAGGTAACTATGATGGAGTTACGCCATTTTGCAAATGAGTAAACTGAGGTACATGGAGTTTAAGTGACTTTTTGGAAGACACAGAAGTTTCCTAGGTCGAAGCTCCTTTTGTCTGCCTTCCAGAGCCTGGGTTGTTAACCTTTATGCTCTAGGACAAGATTGTGCAAAGGCCCTGGGGCTACTGAGAGATGAGCCTGGGGAGGAGGTAGGAGTGGGTGGGGCATGGAACGAAGGGCCAGGTAGACTGAAGTGGGGAGCTTGCTTGACATCCTGGAGAAATAGGAAGACATTAGTAGGTTCTGACAGGACTAATATGAATAATCTTTTGAAGCTCTTTCTAGCTGCTGGATGGAGAGTGGAATGGGGAGATCAAGAATGGGAACCTAAGGGAGTTCCTGTTGTGGCTCATCAGGTTAAGAACTGGACTAGCATCCATGAAGTTGGGGGTTCCATCTTTGGCTTTGCTCAGTGAGTTAAGGATCTGTTGGGGAGCTCCCATCATGGTGCAGTGGAAACTAATCCAACTAGGAACCATGAGGTTGTGGGTTTGATCCCTGGCCTCACTCAGTGGGTTAAGGATCCAGCATTGCTGTGAGCTGTGGTGTAGGTCATGGACGTGGCTCCAATCTGGCGTTGCTTCGGCTCTGGCATAGGCTGGCAGCAACAGCTCTGATTAGACCCCTAGCCTGGGAACCTCCATATGCCAAGGGTGTGGCCCTAAAAGGACAAAAGACAAAAAAAAAAAAAAAGGATCCATCGGGGTTGCCACAAGCTGTGGCTTAGGTCACAGATGCAGCTCTGATCTGGTGTTGCTGGGGCTGTAGTGTAGGCCAGCAGCTGCAGCTCCAGTTTGACCCCCTAGCCATATGTGCAGCCATAAAATGGAAAAAAGAAAAAAAAAAAAGAATGGGAGCCTAAGATCAGGGAGGTTGGTACAGTGGCAGGGGCCAGTGTGTTGAGGGACTCTGGGCTGATAGCCATAGGAGTGGGGAAAAGTAGTCCTGTTTGGGATATAATTACGAAATTATAGAGGGTTTGATGGTAGTTCAGATGAGAGGGGTTTAAGAGGAATGCGGGGTTTCTGGGAGGTAGGAAGCAGGGCAGTCTTGAGATAAAATATGGGATCATCACCAGAGTCTGTGGAGGGTAAGGGGATCAAGCACTGGACATGGAAGTCAAGAGGTTGGCATTGCACGCGGGCATGATGGGGAGCCAGGACCCAGCCAGGGCAAAGTTGGCTCCCTCACAGCCAGCCCATTCCCCAGCACATTCATTTTTCGCCCGTCGGCGCTAGGACCGCGCGGCCGTCTAAGGGCTGTAAATCGCCAGCTGAGTCACGCATGCGTGCAGCTCCTGCAGGGGGCGTCGTGGCGCAGAGGGCGGGACCGGATTGCGTAGATTGCTTTTTGAACCGAGTGGGTCACGTGACTGGGGGCGCGAGTCAGCTGATGCGAGAGGGTTTGAAGCTGCACCGCGAGGGAGCGAGGCCGCAGTGACAGCGGCGGGCGTTCGGACCCCGGCTGCCCCGCGGCGCCCGCCAGCGTCCGGTGCTACTCGCTCCGGCATGGCAGTCCGCGTAGGCTCGCGCGGCTCAGGTGAGGGCACAGGCGGCCCTGCGGGTCGCCGAACGCAGGCGGCGGGCCGGCGGCCGACTTCTCCGACCTAGGGCGGCGGAGCCCCGGGTTTCTCATTCCACAGCGCCGGTGCTGACCTCTCAAGCTTCCCCGTGGTGGCGATACGGGCTGACGGCTCCTATTACCTGGGCGGCGGGTGGGCACTAGCTTTGCGACCTTGGAGTGGCAGGACTCCCGACCGCCCTTCCTGAACCTAGGCTGTGCTCAGCGTGCCTCAACTCAGGCGACTCCTGGCGGTCAGGGTCCCAGGGTTTGGATTCTGAGTCTAGATTCGGATTGCTCAGCTCTGCTAGAACTCAGACAACCCCAGTTGCATGTGAGACTCTCAGATTTTCCTTCCTCAAATCAGGCAAATGTTCAGCTTCTCTAAACCCAGACAGGAGTGTTGGTCATTGCCTCCTGAAACCTAGGTGCCTAACTCAATTTCAGATCACCAAACTAATGGAAGCTCAGCTTTCCTGACCTCAGTAGCCTCTCATAGGGGACCCTAGAGGAAGGCCGATTGCATTGGTCTTCCCTTCGTTTTTTGTTTTGTTGTTGTTGTTACTTATTTATTTATTTATTTATTTGTCCTTTTAGGGCTGCACCTGCAGCATATGGAGCTTCCCTGGCTAGGGGTCTAGTCAGAGCTGTAGTTGCACCTACACCACAGCCACAGCAACACAGGATCCGTGCTGAGTCTGCGACCTACACCACAGCTCATGGCAACGCTGGATCCTTAACCCACTGAACAAGGCCAGGGATGGAACCTGCATCCTCATGGATGCTAGTCGGGTTTGTTAACTGCTGAGCCACCTACACCACAGCTCATGGCAACGCTGGATCCTTAACCCACTGAACAAGGCCAGGGATGGAACCTGCATCCTCATGGATGCTAGTCGGGTTTGTTAACCGCTGAGCCACGACAGGAACACCCGATCTTCCCTTCGTGAGCTAGCTGGAGACATCTAAGAAGTGTCCTGGCTATTAGAGTCTGGGTGGCTTAGCTGTGATCCCAGCCAGGGAGGCAGCTGGCCCTCCGGCTTCCCATCCAGCCGCTTTGTAAACTACAACAGCATCTGAGCTCCAAAGGAACCAGCCAGGATCTGGCCATCCTTGCAGGACAGGTTCTGACAGTGCCTATGTTCATCCTGGTGGCTGTGCCAGGCAGGGGGCCAGCCAGGCCCTGGAAAGAAGCAGGGTTCTCCAAGTAGGGGTGATGGGGTATGTCAGGGACAGTTCTTGGCTGCCATGACTGGCTGTGACCCCAGCAGGTGCTGAAAATTTGGACTTTCCTCTTGGGCTGGTCAGGATTGAAGGAAATAAGCAGTTCTTAGAACAACCTCTACTCGTGGAGAAACTTTTGAAGCTCAGAAACTGAATGCATTGTAAAGATCTGATCCTTAGCCTCCTGGTGAGAGATATTAATGCCGCATTTTGCAGAGGAGGGGACTGAGGCTCAGGGAGGCTGAGTGCCCTGGGACAGGGGCAGGAATCAACTCAGGACCTTTTGAGTAACCTCTAACCTCTGAGCAGCACTGCTGCATGTGTCCAGAAAATGCTGTGAATTTTTTGGTTTTTCTTAGATCTCCAGAGTTCTTTCTCGGCAGAAGCTTGGGATCTGCCTCCCCTGTTGGCAGATGGCCCTGCCTAGGTCTGGTCCCCACTGCCCTCTCCCATCCCACAGAGACTGAGCGCCTCCTGACACCCAGCCCTGGGTATGGGACCCAAGCAGGAGCTTCCCCAGCCCCTGAGACCCCTCCAGAAGAGGAAGACCTCCGCCGGCGGCTCAAGTACTTCTTCATGAGTCCCTGTGACAAATTTCGGGCCAAGGGCCGCAAGCCCTTCAAGCTCATGCTGCAAGTGGTGAAGATCTTGGTGGTCACTGTGCAGGTGAGACCTTCAGGGGCCACAATAGAACGCCCCCTGGGGCCGATGTGTGCCCTGAAAGAGGGTCTTGGAGTCGAAGCCTAGTCCTGACCCCACAGCAGCATATTGAAAGTGATAGTAGCACGAATCAATCAGGAAGTCCTCTGGGATCTGAGTGGGAGCGGCTTCTTTAAACCTCACAAATGCCCTCTGAGGTTCTGGCAACCACATTTGCCTCTTTTTATAGATGAGATAACTGAGGCTCAGAGAGGTTCAGGGACTTTTTCAGAGTCACACAGCCACAACACTCGGAGTGTCACTTGGACCTTGGCAGTCTGATGGCATACAGACTCTCAAAGAGAACTGGCCCAGTGGTTGAATAGAGGTGCCCCCTGCCCACAACTGCTGGGCTCGAAAGACTCCAGGATGAATCAGACCCAGCCCTGGCCTTGAGGAGCTTCTGGTCTAGTGCTCTGACTTTGGACATGTTACCAGGCCTCTAATTCTCCCCTTGGCAAAGGGGCCCAGTGGTGGTACTTACCCTGGAGGTTTGGGTTTAGCACCCAACCCAGCAGCCAGCAAACATTTAATGAACATTAGCTGTTGCCAGGAGTTCCGTGGGTGAATGGCCACCATGTTCTCCCCATGGCTGGCATGTCCTGGGGCCAGGGGTTGGGGGGGTGGCCCTCTCTTCTTCCTCCACTCATGCGCTATGAGAGACCCCATCCCAGTGGCAGTGCCAATCCTCCCTGTCCCTCCTGCCAGCTCATCCTGTTTGGGCTCAGCAACCAGCTGGCAGTGACCTTCCGGGAGGAGAACACCATCGCCTTTCGGCACCTCTTCCTGCTGGGCTACTCGGACGGGGCTGATGACACCTTCGCAGCCTACACACGGGAGCAGCTGTACCAGTCCATCTTCTATGCCGTGGACCAGGTGCGGACAGCCAGGAGCAGGTGGGCAGGTGGGCCTGTGGGGCAGAGGGGGCGGGGCTGATGGACCCTCCCCTTCTTCGCCCACAGTACCTGCTGCTCCCTGACATGTCACTGGGCCGGTATGCCTATGTGCGGGGCGGGGGTGGCCCCTGGGCCAATGGCTCGGCCCTGGCCCTCTGCCAGTGCTACTACCACCGAGGCCATGTGGACCCAGCCAACGACACCTTTGACATCGACCCCATGGTCGTCACTGGTGAGTGGACCGGGCAGGGCTGCGCCTTTGGGAGCCCCGGCTACTGGGGTTAAAAGCCCAGTCTGCCTCCTGTTCCTCCGGGAGATGGGGTGGTTGTGATCATTAAGCATTTGATGATTAGTAGAGTGCTTGGCATGTGGAAAGAGTTGAGTGTTACACGTCAGTGTCTTTCATTCACTAAACACTTGGAGCCCACTGAGCACCAGGTCCTAGGATCTGTGCAGGGAATGAGACAGACCAGGCTCTTCCCTGTTGGGGAGACAGAAGGAACAAATGGCAAATGTTTAAATACAAAGGGGGGAGTTCCTATTGTGGCTCGGCGGGTTAAGAGCCCAACATAGTTTCTGTGAGGATGCACGACATCCTGGCCTTGCTCGGTGGGTTAAGGATCTGGTGTTGCCACAAGCTGCAGCAGAGGTTGCAGATGCGGCTCGGATCCCGAGTAGCTGTGGCTGTGGCATAGGCCGGCAGCCACACCTCCGATTCGACCTCGGCCTGGGAACTTACACATGCTGCAGGAAAGAGACAAAAAAAACATTTAATTAAAAATAATAAATACAAAGGGGGAAGGGAAGCAGGGAAGGGGGCTGTTGGGGATTCTGGGGAGACCTGCCTGTGCCTCCCCCAGTGTCCCTTCCCTGACTCCCTGTCCTCAGATTGTATCCGGGTGGACCCCCCTGAGAGACCCCCTGTGCCCCCCAGTGATGATCTTGGCCTCTCGGATGGCAGCACCAGTTACAAGAACCTCACGCTCAAATTCCACAAGTACTGCCCAATCAAGGGGGCGGAGGGTGGGGGGAGGCAGGACCACAGGCACCTTCAGTGGGGCAGGATCACCCCCCCTTCCCCAGGGCGGCCACTTCCCCACAGGCGGGGGCAGGGTTGGGCCTCGCTGATGCTGCCAAGTGAGCACTTCCTCTGCCAGCTGCAGAGTCAGCACGGGGCTGAGGGCTGGCCCTTGGGGGCTGCAGGGTCAGGCAGAGCCCCCTCCCCCTCACCCAAGCCTCCCCCCCAGGCTGATCAACGTCACCATCCACTTCCAGCTGAAGACCATTAACCTCCAGAGCCTGATCAACAATGAAATCCCTGACTGCTACACCTTCAGCATCCTGGTAAGCCCGAAGTGCCGGGGGCGGGGCGGGGTGGGGGGGCGATGACAGACTGGGCCAGTGGTGGGGTGAGGGGCACAGGGCTCCTGAGCTCTGGACCTGGGGACTCTTGTTTTTTTTTTTTTTTGCCTTTTCTAGGGCCGCTTCTGCGGCATATGGAGGTTCCCAGGCTAGGGGTCTAATCAGAGCTGTAGCCACTGGCGTACGCCACAGCCGCAGCAACACTGGATCTGAGCCGCATCTGTGACCTACACCACAGCTCACGGCAACACTGGATCCTTAACCCACTGAGCGAGGCCAGGGATTGAACCCGAAACCTCATGGTTCCTAGTAGGATTCGTTAACCACTGTGCCATGGCGGGAACTCCTGGACCTGGGGACTCTTGACCAAGGGCAGTGAGGATGTGCTGTTGGAGGCTGGGGCTGGAGAGACTATCCGTCATGAGGGTCTAGGAGCCTAGGTCTGCCAAGGTTTACTCTGCCCTGTCCTGTCCCCCCCGCACCCCTGCAGATCACATTTGACAATAAGGCACACAGTGGGCGTGTCCCCATCAGCCTGGAGACCCAGGCCCACATCCAGGAGTGTAAGCACCCCAGCGTCTTCGGCCATGGTGAGCCCCCATACTCCAGGCCAGCACTGACCAGGGGTCCTGACTTGCCCAGGAATCCCCAAGCCCCAGACCAGCAGGGGCCAAGCTCCCGACTCACCCAGAGAAACCCATGAGCCCACTGACCAGCCAAAACTAGCCCTGAAGCCCCTCAGGCTTGGTCCAGCTGCCTCACCTGGCCTTGCCTGGGGCCCCCTCCCCACAGGAGACAACAGCTTCCGGCTCCTGTTTGATGTCGTCGTGATCCTCACCTGCTCCTTCTCCTTCCTGCTGTGTGCCCGCTCGCTGCTCCGAGGCTTCCTGCTGCAGAACGTGAGAGACACCCCTATCCTCACCCAGCTCTGGGATAACCTGTACCCAGGACCTGACCACCCTTCTCCCGCCCCCGCCCCCCGTGACCTCCCCCCACAGGAGTTTGTCAGGTTCATCAGGCGGAAGCGGGGTCGGGTCGTCAGCCTGTGGGAGCGGCTGGAATTTGTCAACGGCTGGTACATCTTGCTGGTCACTAGTGATGTGCTCACCATCTCAGGCACCATCATGAAGATTGGCATTGAAGCTAAGGTGGGTCCTGCCCATGCCCTGCCCGGAGCCCCCCCCTCATCTCCTTCCAGACCCTGGTCCTCTGTTCCACCCCCAGGATGCCTGCCTGGCACCACATCCCCAGGGAAGGGCCAGGTCTGATGGGTTTGACGCTGCTCCCGCCCTTAGAACCTGGCAAGTTACGATGTCTGCAGCATCCTCTTGGGCACCTCGACACTGCTCGTCTGGGTCGGCGTCATCCGCTACCTGACCTTCTTCCATAAGTACAATGTAAGCCTCAGACACACAGGCAGGGCCCTCTAGGTGGCACCGCATGTTCCTGCATTCCCACCCCCATCCCCAAATCAATTCACACATGCATTTCAGTCACCAGCTCCTGCCGGTGACCCAGAACCGTGAGCCTCTTCCTCCAGTAACCTGCCCACCCCAGGCCTACCTGTCACTACTCCTGGGCCATGTGAGCCTGCTCTCATACCCAAGCCATGGGTGCCCTCTCAGCACCATCCTGCCCCTTCTTTTTTTTTTCTTTTTATTATAGTTGATTTACAGTGTTTTGTTAATTTCTCCTGTGCAGCAAAATGACCCAATCACACATATATATACTCTTTCTCACGTTATCCTGCTCCTTCTGAGGCTCCCCCATTTTGGTCACTCAGCATGCCCTTGGGTGGGCTTCACTCCATCCTGCTCACGGCCTGCCTGGGTTGTGGCTGTGCCCTCACTGCAGTCCCCTGTCTGCCCCTCCACAGATCCTCATCGCCACACTGCGAGTGGCCCTGCCCAGCGTCATGCGCTTCTGCTGCTGTGTGGCTGTCATCTACCTGGGCTATTGCTTCTGTGGCTGGATCGTGTTGGGGCCCTACCATGTGAAGGTAGGGGCTGGCCAGGACCCGCAGATGGCACTCATGACCCATAGCCAAGGGGTCTCTGGCTCCCCTTCCTACCTCCTGAGCCCTCTGACTCCTGGTCTATCTATTGTTGACTTGGTGACACTGAGTGACTCACCTTGATCCCTGATACCTTACCAGCAAATCTTCAGCAGTTCTGCCCACTGTCCCCTCTAACCACCAATGACCTTGGCCTTGACCCTATGGCCTTGTCATTGTTCAGTGACCTACCCTCCCAAGTAGCCTCATCGTGACTCCTGTCCCCACTTTTTTTTTGTCTGTCTTTTTAGGGCCACACCCGCAGCATATGGAGGTTCCCAGGCTAGGCGTGTCATCAGAGTTATAACTGCTGGCCTACACCACAGCCACAGCAACGCCAGATCTGAGCTGCGTCTGCAACCTACACCATAGCCACAGCAACGCCAGATCTGAGCTGCGTCTGCAACCTACACCACAGCTCATGGCAACGCCGGGTCCTTAACCCACTGAGCAAGGCCAGGGATCTAACCCAAAACCTCATGGTTCCTAGTTGGATTTGTTTCCACTGTCCCACAATGGGAACTTCCCCACTGCCCCCTCTGACCCCCAATCCCCCTTCACCCCCAGTCTCACCCACAGCTCCTGGTACTCTGTCCCCACTGACCCCTCCATTCCCCGCCCCAAACCCCCACCCTAGCCACGCCGACAGCTCCCTCTGACCCCCTAACCCCCTGCAGTTCCGCTCGCTGTCCATGGTGTCCGAGTGCCTGTTTTCACTCATCAACGGGGACGACATGTTCGTGACATTTGCAGCGATGCAGGCCCAGCAGGGTCGCAGCAGCCTGGTCTGGCTCTTCTCCCAGCTCTACCTGTACTCCTTCATCAGCCTCTTCATCTACATGGTGCTTAGCCTCTTCATCGCGCTCATCACTGGGGCCTACGACACCATCAAGGTCAGCTGCTTGCCCACGTGCCCCCTCCTGGCCTGCCTCCCTGGAGGGGGTGGGGCGACCCACACGTGTGCACACACAGCCCCACACTCTGAGTTCCTTGCAGTTGGCCATGGCAGGGTGTGGAGAGAAGGACCCAGGGAGGGAACGTGGTCGATTTTATGAGGCCAAAGGAGAGGGCGGCTCAGAATTGGGGGGCCCAGGAAGGGCTGATAGCCGTCCCTGTCATAGGCGCCACATGCTGTTTTATTAAAGTGTGGGGCCCAGGCCAGGTAGGGCTCCTACATCTGCTTTTACCCACAGGGAAACCAAGTCATAGAATTTCAATGTCTAGCCCAAGGTCACCTACAAAGCACACGGTGGAACCTGGCTCAGTGCAGGACTGTCTGATCCGGAAGCCCTGCTCCCATCCCCTCTGTCCAATGGGAGCTGCTTGGATCCAGGGACCCAGCAGTCATCCTGCAGGCTGCAGGGGTCGGAGTAGATCATGGGCGTGGCAGATAGAATCTTTTCACCAACATGTTCCAGGGGCCGTTGGTGTGCCAAGCCTTGTGCCGGGCACTGGGCCTCTAGGAAAGCAGACGTACACGGTCTGTCCAAGACCGTGGGCAGGATGGATCATGCACAAGCAGGAGTAAAACAACCATAAAGGAGGTATGGAAGGTTACAGAGGACCCCTGCTTTACTCTGGTATTGGGGTGAGTCCAGGAAAGTTTTTAGAATGTGCTGTCCAACACGGGTCTTTAGCTACATGTGACTATTTAAAATCTGATTCTGTGGAATTCCCATCATGGCTCAGGTGGAAATGAAATCCGACTAGGAACCATGAGGTTTGGAGTTCGATCCCTGGCCTGGCTCAGTGGGTTAAGGATCTGGCGTTGCTGTGGCTCTGGTGTGGGCTGGCAGCTACAGCTCTGATTCAGCCCCTACCTAGCCTGGGAACTTCCATATGCCTTGAGTGAGGGCCTAAAAAGACAAAAAAAAAAAAATCTGATTCTAATGAAAATGAAATACAGTTCTGAATTCAGTTCCTCACTGACACCATCTCCATAGCAAGTGCCCCAAAGCCAATGTGGCTAGTAGCTACCAGATATGGACAGCAGAGATAGTGAACATTTTCATCATGTCAGAAAGTTCTAAATTGATGAGACAGGAGCCCTGGAGGGGGGGGGGGTAGAGAGAGCACGCAGCAGGGAGAAGGAACAGCCAAAGCCAAGCCTTTGTTGTAGCCAGAAAGGACTTGGAGAAGTGAGAGTGGCCCGTGACCCCATGAGCTTGGGATAACATTGTCAGAACATTTACTGGAACCGGGGATGCAGATGCCTGGATACAGCCAGCCCACAGGACGCTTCTATCACCCGGGCTCAAGGAGCAGATCTTGGTCTAGCACTTAAAGATCACACACTTAAAAAAAAAAAAAAATCGCACACGTGTGTCAGCGCTGGGTGTACAAGCCTAGACCTTGCTCCCGCTGTGTGTTCCCAAGTCAGTAGATGGTTGTCAAGCACCTAGATTGGGTCAGGTACAGCTCTCGGTGTTGGAGTCACAGCAGAAGGCACCAGGTGACGGAGAGTCAGGGGTATGCCTACAATCAGTGGTCAGCAAAGCAAACCATGAACAGCAGGTGGAGGGCGCCAGTGCCAAGGCGCAGACGTGGGAGGGCCGGGAGGAACCAGAGACTGGAGAGGAGGGGTAGATGAGGGCCTATGTTAAGGGCCTGGGAAGTCCGAGGCCACTTTCATGCCGGGCCACCGGGCATCTCTCCCCAGCACCCAGGCGGAACAGGCGCGGAGGAGAGTGAACTCCAGGCCTACATCGCACAGTGCCAGGACAGCCCCACCTCCGGCAAATTCCGTCGCGGGAGCGGCTCTGCCTGCAGTCTCCTCTGCTGCTGCGGCCGGTTAGAGACTGGGTTGGCTCGGGTTTGGGATTGGCTGAGGGAAGGGAAGCGCGCCAGAGGGAACTGATGCCTTCCGCCTCCGCTGACACTGCCTTTCCTCCAGAGATGCTTCGGAGGAGCATTCGCTGCTGGTGAATTGACTGGGACCAGACTGCAGCTGGACATTAGCCCCCGCACTGCGGAGACCCATGCTTATTTATTTTTAGCCTTTGCTTTTAAGGATCGGCACCCGGCTGTGCCCTGTGAGGGCCTGGGACAGTCGGGTCGGACATTAGAGTGGGACTGGGGTAGGGTGGGTGTTAAATAAACGGGAAAATAAACTTGTTCTCATTTCTAGCGGGAGGGGCGTTCCCTGTGCCACCTGGTCTCGGTCCCTTTAAAGCATCGCCACATTCTGCTTGGCCCGCTCCACGAGACCTTCCAAGCATGGCAGGGGGCGGGGCTGCGGGGCGCCCTGAGGTGAATAATTTAAAGGGGCCGCGCCGGCGGCGCTGGGCGGAACGCTAGTGGAGTTGGCGCAGAGTGGACCCCGGCTGCAGCCCCTGGGTGAGTCCGGGTTTCCTTCGTCTCCCGCAGTGGCGTCCCTTCGGGGGTCGTTAGCGAGTCTTTGGCATTCCCAAGATCTGTCCACCGATTCGCAGTAGCCCTTGATGTTCTGACGCTCCCATCCCCCCAGCTCCCGGCAAGTGTTTTCGCATCGGTAGCCAGGTGCGCCCCACAGTAGAAGGGGACTAGACCCCCGCAAATTTTCCAGGTAATGTCTCAAGGGCCAAGTGACTCCCAAATTTCTATTAATACTCCAGAATCAGCCTCAGCCTCCCAGAAAACTCTCAGTAATATTACAGCATTCGTCGGTATCATGCTTGAATGACTCCAGAGACGTGCCCATTCAGGTTCCGGTCTTCCCAGTAATAGTCCTGTGGTCCTCAGAATCTTAGTAACTTTCCAGCGATCACGAGTAATTCCAGCGTCCCTGGTTACGTATCCCAGCAATGGCGCCAGCATCGCTCGCAGAATCTCAATGATGCTCTGCACCGTCAAAGACCCCGTAACTTTACTATTATGTGACAGTAAATCTCCAGCATCAACCAGTAACACTTTGAGAGCCCACCCAACTCCGAGCGTCCCACTATCCTTCCGAGCGCTTGACACTGCCCCACGACCCCTTGTGTGGCTGCTCACAGCAGCACTCCCGCTGTGCTCCAGCTCCCGTACTTCCCTGGAGCCAGGCATCTCCCCAACCCCAAGACTCGTCGGTCCTATTTTCCTGAGGGAGGGCATCCAGTCTTCGCAGGGGGCGCAGGGGTGTGGCCTAGGGCTCGGTGGGTCACGATTGATCAGTTCCGCAGAGGCTGGGGATGGGGCCACCTGCTGGAGGGAGCGGTGTCCTTCAAGGACCTGTTCACTGGCTGCGGACAGTGAGTGCCGAGCTGACTGCCCTTTGGCCCCTGGGTGGAGCTGGGTAAGTGTGGCATGAGGTCCGCCTAGTGCATAGGTAAGAGGAGCCTGGCTGTGAGCCGGGGACCTACCTTACTCCCTGGCTCGGGCCCTGAGATCAATTTGCCCCACCCCTGTGTTCCGCAGCGCCCTTCGAGCTGTCTGTCCCCCAGTTGGCAGCTACCCGGGCTGTAGTACAAAGGGGGCAGGGCTTGCAGCAGGGGAGAGGAGGGCCCAAAGTGAGGATTTGCACTGTTTCCTCCTGCTTTTTATTCCTCAGGACTTCAGATTACCAGACTTGACGCCCAGCCAGAGGCAACTGATGGAGGCCCCTCTGCAAACCGGAGTGGTAAGGTTGGAGTGCTGCGCTGCGGGAACTACACTTCCCGACGTGCTCAGCGCTTATCATCGCGGTCCCGCGATAACCAGACTGTCTGTTCAGGCGGAACTACGTTTCCCGGCGTGCACTGCGGGCCGCTGAGCCGCAAAAAGAGTTGAACCTCAGAGAAGGGAGCTGCTCTTGCCCATTTTGCAGATGGGGTCATCAAGGCCCGCATCGCCTGTGGTTTCGGGACCTGAACTGGCTCAGTGGAATGGGGTCTCGGGCGTCTCGGTCCCTGAGGAAGGCCCGGCGGGTCGGATATGCGATGCGCAGCCAGTGCCTTTCGTCCCTCAGGTGCTGGGCGTGATGATCGGGGCTGGAGTCGCGGTGCTGGTCACGGCCGTGCTCATCCTCCTGCTGGTGCGGAGGCTTCGAGTGCCGAGTGAGGACCCGGAGGGCCTTCTGGGGGTGCTCAGGGATGGGAAGCTGAAACGCCTGGGTCCCTGAGACTGTAGAGATAGGATTTGCTGGAGTTTTTGCGCCGTGTTCCCATCACTGGCTGGGCGGAGTATGCGTAGAGCTCAGAATGCCCCTCTCCGCACTTTTTCCTAGAAACCCCAGCCCCGGATGGCCCGCGGTATCGATTCCGGAAGAGAGACAAAGTACTTTTCTATGGCCGGAAGATTATGCGGAAGGTGAGTCTGGGACCCCCTGGGGCTCCCACTGGCCACACAGAGGTCCCGCCCTTTGTCTAGTTAATACTTCTTACTTAGCCCGCCGCCCTCCTTGATCTAGGGCCTCTGGATCCGCCCCACCCCCGCCCCGCCCCACCTTCCCTAGGGTCTGAATTGGCAGTTGACCCATCTCTCTCCCCCCCACCGCTTAACCCTCCCAGGTATCACAATCCACTTCTTCCCTGGTGGACGCCTCGGTCTCCACCGCTTCCCGGCCACGAATGAAGAAAAAACTTAAGATGCTCAACATCGCCAAGAAGTAAGGCTGTGCTGTGGGTACCTGGCGCTGGGGGCTAAATCCGGGGATTTTTGAATGGTCAGCCCACAACGAAAGGCATATCTCAGGCTGCTTTGAACCCCAGGGCCTGGTCTTAGGAGTCTTCTCACATCAGAGGGACTATTTCAGAGCTCTCCTGCACTAGACAGGCTGTCTCTGTCTCCTGAGGGCTCTCTGAGTGATGTTTCCCTGCCACAGTGGTATCTGTGAATTATTTAATCCCCAATAGCTATCTCGGATGTCTTGTCTTACACTTAGGGGTCAAATCTGGGGTCTTCCCACATGAGACAGTTTATTCCAGGGTGTCTCATTGGGGTCATCTCAGGTGTTTCTAGGACCTGCTGGATGAGCTGTCTCTAGTTTTTGTTTTCTCAGGTTGATCTCATCAGTCTCTCTCCATCAGAAAGCATCTATCTACGGCACCTCCTTTGGAGTTCTTCCTACACTGCAGAGGCTCTATTAGGGGTTTCTGTTCCTCAGGAGTTATCACAAGAATATTTTGGTGCTGGAGACAGAGGAAGGGTATCTTAGGATATGTCATCAGCAAAGGGCTACTTCAGGGTCTCTGAGAAAGGCTTTCCCAGTGATCCTTCTGAGTTGGGAGCTGGCTTTGGGGTCTCTTGACATCATAGGGTCTCTCTCTCTCTCTTTTTTTAAATTTTTTGGGGAGTATAATTGACTTACAAAGTTGTGTTGGTTTCAGGTGTACATCAAAGTAGATCAGTTGTATATATACATATACCCACTCATTTTCAGATGCTTCTTCTATATAGGTTATTACACAGTATTGAATAGTTGACCTTGTGCAGAACAGTAGGTCCTTGCATAGGGTCTCTTTGAAGGTCTGTCTCAAGTGTTTCTTCACACAAGGGGCTATTCCAAGGCTATCTATGATCAACAGGTGTGCTGTTCCAAGGTTTTCTATGATGAGTAGAAGGGCTATTTCTAGATATTCCATGATAGGTTGAGAGTCTCTCTACCTCCAATGGGGGGGGGGCAGCCTCAGTGTCTGTACAGCCTTGTGGACCTTCAGAGGGCTATCTCAGCTTTTCATGACCTGGGCAAGGGCTAGCCCAAGTATTCTTAATCGGAAGAATTCCCTGGTGGCCTCACAGTTAAGGATTCGATGTTGTCAGTGGTGTGGCTCAGAACAGGAACTTCTGAGTGCTGTGGGTGGGACCAAGAAGAAGAAGAAGGAGGAGCGTTCCTGTTGTGGCTTAGCAGTAACGAAACCTACTAGTATCCATGAGGATTCAGGTTTGATCCTTGGCCCTGCTCAGTGGGTTAAGGATCTGGCATTGCTGGGAGCTGTGGTGTATGTCTCAGATGTGGCTCAGATCCTGTGTTGCTGTGGCGAAGGCCAGCAGCTTCTGCTCTGATTTTACCCCTAGACTGGAAACTTCCATATGCCGCAGGTGCACCCCTAAAAAAAAAGGAGAAGAAGGGAAGGGAGAGGGAGAAGAGGAGAAAGAGTAGAGAAGGGAACTCTGTAATATGGAGTTTAACTCAGGGTTCCGCTCATACTAGAGGGTCTATCTTTTGAGTATCTTATGACAGTGGAAGGTCTGTCTCAGTAATAACTGTGGCTTGCAGGGAAGAGCTCTCCCAGGTCCATGATTAGCAGAGGGTGTGTATCTGAATTCTCCACATGTAATGAAGGTGATCTCAGGCTCTCTGTGACCATCAGAGGAGCTGTCTCAGGGCTGTCTGTGACTTGGGAAGAAAGGCTATCTCAGGGGTCTTTGTTTTTTCTTTTTTGGCTACCCCACAGCATATGGAGTTCCCAGGCCAGGGATCAGATCCGAGCTGTAGTTGCAACTGACGCTGCATCAACACCGGATCCTTAACCCACTTTGCTGGTTTGGGGATCCAACCTGCATCCCAGTGCTCCCCAGATACTGCTGATCCCATTGGGCCGCAGCAGGAACTCCTCAGCGATCTTTGCAATGAGCAGAAATGCTGTATCAGGTGTCTCCTGGTATAAGCTACCCTAGGAATCTGCCTACGTATGGAGGGTCATCAGGAGTCTATTCTGTGACTGCCGTAAAAGCTCGCTCTGGGGTCCCATGATGAACAGAGGTGCTTTTTCTGGGGTCTGCCTGTATCTTGGAAGCTATGTCAGGGGTCTGCCTCACTGGAGGGGCCATCTAAGGGGTCTGAGACTAGTGAAGGGTGATCTCACGGTTTTACAACAGGGGTCGGCAAGTTTTTTCTTTTTTTAATTAATTTATTAATTTATTTTTATTTATTTATTTTTGCTTTTTAGGGCCATACCTGTGGCATATGGAAGTTCCCAGGCTAGTGGTTAAATCGGAGCTTCAACTGGCAGCCTACACCATAGCCATAGCAATGCTGTGGGATCCAAGCTGTGTCTGCAACCTACACCACAGCTCACGGCAATGCCGGATCCTTAACCCACTGAGCGAGGCCAGGGATCAAACCTGCATCCTCATGGATACTAGTTGGGTTCCTTACTGCTGAGCCAGGATGGGAACTCCACATTTTCTCTTTATAGAGCCACAACTTGGGCTTAGCAGTCTACTTACGCTGCTGTCATAGCATTAAAGCGGCTACAGACAGGATGCAAAAGAACGAATGGAGCTGTGTGTCAATAAAACTTTATTTACTAAAGGAGGTGGCTGGCCCGATTTGGCCAGGGGGCCAGAGTTTGCTGGCCCCCGCTCTAGTAACCCTCAGGGGAAAGTCTCTGGGGGAGTCTCGGGTCTGCCTGAGCCCTCTTCCTGCTTCCCCTGACCCTTGCATCGCTCTCCTCCCACCAGGATCCTGCGCATCCAGAAAGAGGCGCCAACACTGCAGCGGAAGGAGCCCCCACCTGCGGTGCTGGAGGCTGACCTGACAGAGGGGGACCTGGCCAACTCCCACCTGCCCTCTGAGGTGCTCTACATGCTCAAGAATGTCCGGTCAGTGTCAAGGTGCAGGCAGCAGGGTGGGGCTGCCCGACCCTGGGCTGACCTGACCTCCTGCATCTCTCCGCATCCCCCTCCTACCCAACAGGGTGCTGGGCCACTTTGAGAAGCCGCTCTTCCTGGAGCTGTGCCGGCACATGGTCTTCCAGCGGCTCGGCCAGGGTGACTACGTCTTCCGGCCGGGCCAGCCTGATGCCAGCATCTACGTGGTGCAGGACGGGCTGCTGGAGCTCTGTCTGCCAGGACCTGTGAGTGGGCTCCCCCAGGGGCACCACAGGGTGCTGGGCCGCAGGTTGAGCAGTGAGGCAGTGGTCACTGGGGACAGGCACTGCTTTGGGTCAGCAGGGTTGGTAGTCTTCTGGGGTGTGCTGGCAGGAGTTGGGAGCAGATGCCCAAAGGTGTGTGGGGTGGTCCACACGGTTAGCGGTTATGGGTAATGGTGGATGTTGGTCGGAAGGTTCATTTGGGATTGAGGTGTCAGTGATTACTGGGCTGAGTGAGAATAAGGGCCTGTGGAGTTCCTGCTGTGGCACAATGGGATTGGTCATGTCTCTGCAGTGCCAGGACACAGGTTCGATCCCTGGCTAGTGGGTCAAAGGATTCAGTGTTCCTGCAACTGTGGCTTGGATCTGATCCCAGGCCTGGGAACTCCGTATGCTGCAGGGAGGCCAGAAAAGAAAAGAAAAGCAAAAAAGAATGAGGGCCAGTGGCGTGGTTGGAATGGAATTTGGGCTGGCAGGGCGGGCACAGCACTGGTCAGTCTCCCTCCTTCCCCCATGTGTCTCAGGATGGGAAGGAGTGTGTGGTGAAGGAGGTGGTTCCTGGAGACAGTGTTAACAGCCTCCTTAGCATCCTGGATGTCATCACCGTGAGTGACCAGTGCGGAGCGGGGTGGGGTAGCTGGGTAGGAGGACACAGCTGCTGGGCTGGGCTGGAAAGGATCATCCCAAGGGTCCCTGTCTCTGGTACCTTCCTAATGTTAATCCTACAAAGCACTGGTACTGGGAAGGGTTGGGGGAGCAGGGAGGGGGCTCAGCCCTTGACCTGGATCCTTCTCACGTCCCTCCTGCCCCCGACCCTGGCGTCCCCAGGGTCACCAGCACCCCCAGCGGACTGTGTCTGCCCGGGCGGCCCGAGACTCCACAGTGCTGCGCCTGCCGGTTGAAGCCTTCTCTGCAGTCTTCACCAAGTACCCTGAGAGCCTGGTGCGGGTGGTGCAGGTCAGCAGGCGGTCCACTTCCTTCCACTAACCGCCGCCTGCCTGTCACAAGCCCCTGTGGTCTGGGACCCAGCAACCAAGGGCACTCAGGCTGTGCTTATCGGCCCTGAGCAGCCAGCCCTCGCCGATGCCCCTGCACCTCCCGGGCTCTGCCTCTTCTCCCCAGGCGACTTCTGCCTGATTGTGGATTTCTCCCTGGCTCCTCTGGCCCCACCCAGCCCCTTACTGCTCCTGACCTTGACCTTCACTCCATCTTCTCCCCATCTTTGGCCCCACCCCCTTAGTGCTACTAGGTCCCACCTTGCTCCTGAGGCTCACCCTCTTTCCCCCCCCCCCCCCCCCCCGGCCGGCGCTGACCACGCCCCTGCAGATCATCATGGTCAGGCTGCAACGGGTCACTTTTCTGGCGCTTCACAACTACCTGGGTCTGACCAATGAGCTCTTCAGCCATGTGAGTTGCATGGAAGGGCAGCTAGGGCAGGAGGGGCTCGTGGCGCCTGCCCCCCTCCCCCCGCCGTGCATATGCCACAAGGATCCTCTCTGCCCCCAGGAGATCCAGCCCCTGCGCCTATTCCCCAGCCCGGGGCTCCCAGCCCGCACCAGCCCTGTGCGTGGCTCCAAGCGGGTGATCAGCACATCAGCTGCTGATGAGCCCAGGGAGACTCCTGGCCGGCCGCCTGACCCCACTGGGGCCCCACTGCCTGGACCTCCAGGTACCCATGATGACCGCTGCTTGGCTCTCAGGAACACTAGGCTGGCCCAGTCCACTCCCTCTGCCCCACAATCCTTTTCTCAGTTCCTCAGAGACTCCTACCTGACCTGCCCAGCCCCCCAGGGAGCCCTGAGCTAGGTACCCAGGTCTGACTCCTGTCTGCTCCTCCAGGACCCCTGGCCTCAGTCCCATGGGCCCATTGGAATCACTGTTCCTAGTCTCCAGGGACTCTGAGCTGACCCCTTCCCAGGATCCCCTCAGTTCCCTGCCCTGGTCCTAGCTCTAGACCTGGGGGCTCCAAGGGGCAGGACCCTGACCATGCTTCTCCCCCAGGGGAGCTGGTGAAGCCCACGTCCCTGGAAGCCCCCTCGGCCCCCTTGCTGAGTCGCTGCATCTCCATGCCAGTGGACATCTCAGGTTTGAGGCAGCAGGTGGAGGTGGGGGGGCCATCGAGCTTCTGGGTTGGACGCAGGCCTGCCAGTCTTGGCTTTTCTTTTTGTTGTTTTTTGTTTGTTTTTATTTTTTGGTTTTGGCTCTTTCTTTCTTTCTTTCTTTTTTTTTTTTTGCTTTTTTTAGGGCCTCCCCTGCAGCACATGGAAGTTCCCAAGCTAGGGGTCGAATTGGAGCGACAGCTGCTGGTGTAGACCACAGCCACAGCAACTCAGGATCTGAGCTGCATCTGTGACCTACACCACAGCTTACGGCAATGCCAGATCCCCAACCCACTGAGTGATACCAGGGATCAAAGCCACATCTTTACGGATACTAGTCAGATTCATTTCCATTGCACCACAGTGGGAACTCCTCATCTTGGCTTTTATTATTTGCAAAGTGGGAATATTGGCAGCACTTCCTCATGCGTTTTTTTGGGAGATACTCATTGAGATGGTGTCTTACCAACTGTGGTGAAGAGGGTTTTGAGGGAGAGAGAGCCGTAATCGATTAGCCATGTCTGCACAGCTGTTGCCTGGGGTCCAGTAGGTAGTGCTTGCTTAGACTCCAGCTATGGTCACTTTCATCTCTGTTGCATTTCTTGCTCCCTGCTCATTGCAGGCTTGCAGGGTGGCCCCCGCTCAGACTTTGACATGGCATATGAGCGTGGCCGGATCTCCATGTCCTTGCAGGAAGAGACCTCAGGGGTGATTCAGGCAGCCCCTGCTAGGGTAAGGCCCTGCCTTCTCCCCCACCCCAGCTCCCTCCTAGGACCATGGCCTGGCCAAAGGTGGGGGTACCCCCAGGAGGAAAGTGTGGTGGAAGCATGGAAGTCACAGGCCCTGCCCCATGCAGACCCCTACTCAGGAGCTGCGGGAGCAGCCGGCAGGTGCCTGCGAGTACAGCTACTGCGAGGATGAGTCAGCCACCGGCAGGTGCCCCTTCGGGCCCTACCAGGGCCGCCAGACAAGCAGCATCTTTGAGGCAGCAAAGCAGGAGCTGGCCAAGCTGATGCGGATTGAGGTGGGCAGCCAAGAGGGTCTGGGGGACAAGATGAAGAAGGGAGGCCTGGCTAGGCCAGTCTCGACAGCCCCCTTTTTTCCCCAGGACCCCGCCCTTCTCAATAGCCGAGTCTTGCTGCATCACGCCAAAGCTGGTACCATCATTGCCCGCCAGGGTGACCAGGTGAGGTTGACCCCTGACCTTGCTCTGACCTCTGACCCTTGCCTTTTCACCTTGTGTGTAGACCTCTCAGTTAATGATTTCCACCCCTGACCTTTGGATCCTATGACTCTGACCCTCAGCCCTTCCCCCCCCCCCCCCTGCCCCGCCATGTCCTCTGGACCTGCTGACTTTCACCTCCAAGCCCTGAACTTTTTACACTAAGACCTTCAGCCCAAGATGTCTCTTACCTGCCTGGCCTTCACTGCAACCTCTACTTCCTGACCTTTCAACTCTACAACATGACTCTGAAGCTCTAGTTCCCATCCTGGGTCCATACGGGGCTGGGCGCTCAGTAAACAGGTACAGATCAGACTCTGGACCTGGAGGTCGAGGTCCAGCCCCACGAGCTGGCTTCCAGTGCCTCCCCGTGACACGCAGGAGGTGGAGGGAACTGTACCCTGATCATCCCTCCCTTCCCCCTATTGGGAAACTGAGACCCATCGTGATGTCACAGGCCAGGAACACTGAGAAGGAGGGTTAAGGAGAGAGCCAGAGGAAATCTGCACTCTGTCCTTACTTCCTGTGTGACCTTGGGAGAATCTTCTAGAAACTTCTTATCTTCCTCACCAGTGAAATAGGGTCATAACAGTCACTATCTGTCAATATGGTGAGAATGAAAGAGGAAATACTCAGTACAAAGTTGCTAAGGCTTGCACAGGTGACCAGCTAGAGTAGGGTTGGAGCAATAGCTCGTGGGGGGTGGGAGGGTGACATTGGGGGTAACATGACTTAGGTGTTGAGACCGCAGCACCACCCCAGGCTCAGGGGAGGGAGGGCCCCAGCTGGGAGGGGAGGGGTGCTGGCCTCCTCCGTTAGCGAGCTGGGTTGTTTTTTCACTCGATCGGGTAACTCAGTTTTCCCCATAAGCTGCCCATTGCAGGGTGGGCGCCTTTCTGCAGAGGAATTTTGGTGCCAGCTTCTTGAGTTCAGCTGAGGAAGTGTGGTTACACCATGGCTCTCACAGAGGCTCCTGGGCCCCACTTATCTGGTAGCCTCTGCTGGGCTCCACCCACCCCAGCCCCAGCCCCAGCCCCAGCCCCAGCCTGCTGACACAGGCTTCAGGACTTCACTAGGGACAAAGCTGGTCTGCTCTGTCCTCCTCCAAAACTTTATACCAATTCGGTCCCCCCAGGAAAGATTTGATGGTATCAAGACATTTTTGATTGACATGAGAGGGAGCCACCAGCAGTTAGTAAGCAGAGACCAAGGATGCAAGAGGGCACAGGCCAGCCCCACCCCACCCCCCTGTGACAGAATTATCCAGCCCAAAATGTCAGTAGTGTCAAGGTTGAGAAACCCTACTTTACACAATCATTTCCCCAAGTGTATTTTGGGGAACACCCATATCAAAAGGGATCTGTGTGTTGGACTTGCCCTCTGTGGGCTAAGAATCTGACTGGTAGCCGTTGGATGCAGGTTCAGTCCCTGGCCTTGCTCAGTAGGTTAAGGATCCAGTGTTGCCGTGAGCTGTGGTGTAGGTTGCAGATGCAACCTGGGAACTTCCATATGCCACAGGTGCAGCCTGAAAAAAAAGGGGGGGATCTATGTGAAATAGGTTTGGGGAAATGGCTATTTTATCCCGTCTTGGATGCTCCCAGTGAACCTCATTAGTATATTCAAGGCTCTGAGAAGTCCTGTAGTTAAAAAAACATGCTCCACACACACACACACACACATGCACACATACAAACACAAAAGATTTAGGAGTTCCTGTTGTGGCTCAGTGGTTAACAAATCTGATTAGGAACCATGAGGCTGTGGGTTCAATCCCTGATCTTGCTCAGTGGGTTAAGGATCTGGTGTTGCTGTGAGCTGTGGTGTAGGTTGGCAGCTACAGCTCCGATTAGACCCCTAGCCTGGGAACCTCCATATGCTGTGGGTGCGGCCCTCAAAAGACCAAAAAAAAAAAAAAAAAAAAAGCTTCCCAATCCAAGGACAAATGGCATCCTCATGGATACTAGTCAGTTTCGTTACCACTAAGCCATGATGGAGACTCCTCAGTCCCTTATTTAAAAGGGTGGCACAGGAGTTCCCATGATGACACAGTGGAAACAAATCTGACTGGGAACCATGAGGTTGTGGGTTCGATCCCTGGCCTCACTCAGTGGGTTAAGGATCCAGCATTGCCGTGAGCTATGGTGTAGGTCGAGGATGCGGCTTAGATGTGAAGGCCAGCAGCAACAGCTCTGATTAGACCCCTAGCCTGGGAACCTCCATATGCCTCAGGTGTGGTCCTAAAAAGACAAAAAAAAAAAAAAAAACAAGGTGGTACAGAGAGTGTTAGCTGGGCAGGCTAACCAGAGGGTAGATGGTACCTGTTTACTGAGTGTTTGCTGATATCCCAGACCCTGTGCTGCCTGTTACAGAAGCCAGAAACACCAGCAGGGCCCCTCACCCTTAGGAAGCTCACAGTTCTGACAGGCATTACACTCAAAGGATTACACAAGTTATCGCTAAATCGTATGTGCCTAGTGCAACAAAGATGTTCTCAGCTCTGCAGAATCTGGTTAGTCTAGGCAGTGTCTTTGAGGAAGTGACCTCCAAGGAAGGAGGAAGGGTGGGGAGAAATTACTAGGTGTGAAAGGAAAAAAGAGCATTCTAGGCAGAGGCTACAGTTTGTGCAAATGTCCTGGGGTAGAGATATTCTATATCTAGGAAACAAAGGGAAGTCGACAGGGATAGAGTGGAACAAGGGAACTGAGAGCAAAGGGGATTTTGTGTGTGTGTGTGTGTGTGTGTGTGTGTGTGTTTGTGTGTATGATAGTTTTATTGAGATGTAATCTACACATTATCCAATTCACCCATTTAAAGAGTACAGTTTAGGAGTTCCCGTCATGGCTCAGTGAAAGTGAATCCAACTAGGAACCATGAGGTTGTGGTTCGATCCCTGGCCTTGCTCATTGGGTTAAAGGTCCAACGTTGCCGAGAGCTGTGGTATAGGTTGCAGGCGCTGCTCGGATCTGGCATTGCTGTGGCTGTGGCTGGCAGTTGTAGCTCTGATTCCACCCCTAGCCTGGGAACATCCATATGCCATGGTGTGGCCGTAAAAAGACAAAAAAAAAAAAAAAAAGTACAGTTCAGTGGTTTTTAATGTAATCAGAGTTGTGCAATCATCACCACTGTCAATTTTGGAACATCACTTTGAAAAGAAACCCCACACCCTTAAGCCATCAGTCTCCTACCATATAACTAGTCACAGCCCTAAGCAACTACTAATCTTATGCTTCTGTAGATTTGCCTGTTGTAAACACTTTATATCAGTAGAATCACACAATACATGGCCTTTTATGTCTGGGCTTCTTTCACTTAGTATGATGTTTTCAAGGTTCAGCCATGTTGTGTGTGTCGATGCCTCGTTCTATTATACTATCCCATCATATGAATGGGCCCCCTATTGTTTCTTGGTTCATCAGTGGATGGACATTGGGTTATTTCCACCTTTTGGCTAGCATGCATAATGTGGTGTACAGTTAGGTATGAATGTCTGTGTGGCATGTTTTCATTTCTGTTGGGTAGATACCTAGGCGTTGAGTTGCAGGGTCATACTGCAACTCTATTTTTAATTCTTTGAAGACTGTTTTAAATTCTTTTGCCAGACTGTTTCCCAGTGGCTGCACCATTTTACATCCCTGCCAGCAGTATATAAGGATTCCGATTTCTTATATCCTCTCTAACGTGCTTTTTTTTTTTTTTTTTAATCTTTTTGCCTTTTCTAGGGCCGCTCCCGTGGCATACGGAGGTTCCCAGGCTAGGGGTCCAATCAGAACTGTAGCCACCGGCTTACACCACAGCTCACAGCAACGCCGGATCCAAGCCATGTCTGCAACCTACACCACAGCTCATGGCAACGCTGGATTCTTAATCCACTGAGCGAGGCCAGGGATCAAACCCGCAACCTCATGGTTCCTAGGTGGATTCGTTAACCACTGAGCCATGGAAGGAACTCCCTCTAACACTTTTTGATTCTAGCACCCTAGTGGGTGTGATGTGGCATCTCATTGTGGTTGCGATTTGCATTTCCCTAATGATTCATGATGTTGAACATCTTTTCATGAGCTTACTCGTCATTCATATATTTCCTTTGGAGAAATGTCTATTGAGAGCCTTCACCCATTTTTTTTTTTTTTTTTTAATGGTTGCACTTGCGGCACATGGACATTCCCAGGCCAGGGATTGAATCCGAGCTGCATCTGAGAGCTACACAGTGCTGCCACAGCCATCCGAGCAGCTGCAGTTGGATTCTTAACCCATTGCACCACAGCAGGAACTCCCCTCCACCCATATTTTGAGTTACTTGTCTTTATTATTGAGTTGTAAGAATTCTTTGCATATTCTGGATACTAGACCCTTAGCAGATATATGATTTGCAAATAGTTTCTCTCAGACTGTGGGTTGTCCTTTCATTTCTTTTTTCTTTTGCTTTTTTGTTTTGTTTTGTTAGAGCCACACCCATGGCATGTGGAAGTTCCCAGGCCAGGGGTCGAACTGGAGCTACAGCTGCCGCCCTATGCCACAGCCACAGCAATGCAGGATCCAAGCTGCGTCTGCTACCTACACCACAGCTCACGGCGACACCAGATCCTCACTCAACCCACTAAGTGAGGCCAGGGATCGAACCCTCATCCTCATGGATTTTAGTTGGATTCATTAACCACTGAGCCACAACGGGAACTCTCTGGTTGTCCTTTCTTGATAGTATTCTTTGAAGATCAAAGGTTTTTAATTTTGGGAGTTCCCATCGTGGCTCAGTGGTTAACGAATCCCACTAGGAACCATGAGGTTTTGGGTTTGATCCCTGGCCTTGCTCAGTGGGTTAAGGATCTGGCGTTGCCATGAGCTGTGGTGTAGGTCTCACACACAGCTCGGATCCCACGTTGTTGTGGCTGTGGCCTAGGCTGGCAACAACAGCTCTGACTAGACCCCTAGCCTGGGAACCTCCATATGCTGTGGGAGCAGCCCTAGAAAAGGCAAAAAAAACAAAAAAAAAGTTTTTAATTTTGGAGTTCCCATCGTGGCGCAGCAGAAACGAATCCAACTAGGAACCACAAGGTTGCAGGTTCAATCCCTGGCCTCGCTCATTTGGTTAAGGATCTGGCGTTGCTGTGAGCTGTGTTGTAGATTGCAGACATGGCTTGGATCCTGCATTGCTGTGGCTGTGGTGTAGGCCAGAAGCTGTAGCTTTGATTGGACCCCTAGCCTGGGAATTTCCATATGCCCTAAAAAGAAAAAAAAAAAAAAAAAGAGAGAGAGAGAGAAAGTTTTTTAATTTTGATAAAGTTCAGTTTATCTACTTTTGTTACTTATGCTTTTAGTTCATATCCAAGAATCCACTGCCAAAATCAGGGTGACTAAGATTGACTCCTATAATTTCTTCTAAGTGTTTTACAGTTTACGCTCTCATATTCCTGTCTTTGATCCATTGAAATATGTTGTAAGATGAGGATCCAACCTTTTTCTTTTCCACGTGGCTATGCAGTAGCCAACAAAGCCACAAGCAAAGAGGATCTAAACTCGGTATGCTCCTATGTGGCTCAGGTTTGTTCCTCTTGCTGGCTCTGTTGAAAAGAATTCATGGGCCTTAATCTAGGCTGAGTTGGGTGATCCATTAGTAATGTCTGCTCTGGGTGCTGAATGGAAATATAGACACATGTGCTGCTCAGCTCAGTGTTACAGAAAGCCTTCACTCCCTCTAGCTTTTCCTTCCTTAACCTTTCCTATGGTGCGTACTGACCTGAGCTGTGAGTGCGGTGTTTCCCCTGTGCCCATCTCTGGCCCTTGCCCCACAGGATGTGAGCCTACATTTCGTGCTCTGGGGCTGCCTGCACGTCTACCAGCGCATGATCGACAAGGCCGAGGACGTGTGCTTGTTCGTTGCACAGCCTGGGGAACTGGTGGGGCAGCTGGCTGTGCTCACTGGTGAACCCCTTATCTTTACACTGCGAGCCCAGCGTGACTGCACCTTCCTGAGGATCTCCAAGTCTGACTTCTATGAGTACGACTGGGCCCAATGTTGGGGTGGGGGTGGCACTCAGAGGGCCCCCAGCCAATTCCATTCCACCCTCAGTGAAGCCATCTCTGAACACCCACACTTTTCCAGGGCAACTCTGAACCCTTCCTATCCCACCTCCAGGCCATCACCTGCCCTCTCCACTCCCTAAGGGTGGTTCCAGGGCGCCCCCGGCCCATTCCCCTGTGCCCTTCACCTATAGGATCATGCGTGCACAGCCCAGTGTGGTGCTGAGCGCTGCTCACACTGTGGCTGCGAGGATGTCACCCTTCGTGCGCCAGATGGACTTCGCCATCGACTGGACGGCAGTGGAGGCAGGACGCGCTCTGTACAGGTACAGCCCGGCCCGCACATCTCACCTCAAGCCCAAGCCAATGATAGCCCCTACTCTCTCTGACCCGCCCCCATCCCAGGCAGGGAGACCGTTCTGACTGCACCTACATCGTGCTCAATGGTCGGCTTCGTAGTGTCATCCAGCGTGGCAGCGGCAAGAAGGAGCTGGTGGGCGAGTATGGCCGCGGGGATCTCATAGGAGTGGTGAGCGCCCTCCCCAACCCACTGGCCTCTAACCTCTCCCAGCCTCGTTTCCCCTCAACCCCAACATACACTTCATCCTGGGTAACCTGATGGAGTGGTGAACATGCCCTCCCCCACCTCTGACCTCAAGCAATCCACTTTCCCCAGCTCCTTTCCGTGGGCCGGGGGAATGGGGACATCCTTATCAGGGTGGTGAGTCCCATCTGACTCAATCTCCAGACCTCTCTCCATCAGAAGTGGGGACCCCTGCCTGGTGGGGATCCCTGTCCTCTCCCTTTCTCTGGAGCCCCGAAATGGGTAGCGAGGCTTGGCTCACTCCACCCCCGAGTGGGGTGGAGGACTCGGTACCACATCCTCTCTGTAGCCATGATTGGCCTCCCCTTTATCTCTCAGCCTCTTGGCTCAAGCAGTCGTGGTCATGCATGTGGTCCCTTAGGTGGAAGCACTAACAAGGCAGCCACGCGCCACGACGGTGCACGCAGTGCGTGACACGGAGTTGGCCAAACTCCCCGAGGGCACTCTGGGCCACATCAAACGTCGATACCCACAGGTGCAGCTAGCAGGGTTACAGGCTGTTCTCCTAATGGGGCGGGACAGATGGGAGTGGGGGCGGGGCCGCTGAGGAGGCAGGGCCAAACAGGTGGGGAGGGTTTCGGGTGTGGGTGGAGCCCTAGGGAGGAGGTGAGGCCTCCAAGTGAGGGCGGGGCTTTTGGGATGGGGCCCAGGTAACGGGGACCCAGGCGCCCTGATAGAGGAAGAAGTGGCAACCGCAGAGTTGCTCCCCCAGTCTCACTGGGCTACTGGCCTCCCACATCACAGGTCGTGACTCGCCTTATCCACCTTTTGAGCCAGAAAATTCTGGGGAATTTGCAGCAGCTGCAAGGACCCTTTCCAGGTGAGAGCCTCTCGGGCCCCAAGGAATGCTGGGAGATGTAGTCCAATGCCCAGAACATGCCTGGAGAGGGAGCCATGAAACCCAAGGCATGCTGGGAAATGGAGTCCAGTGTGTAAATCGCTGTAGGTGGGGCTTGAAGCAAGAAGTGGGAATCCGAGTTCCGGCATATTGGGGCATGGACTTCCGATTCTTGGGCATGTGGAGAAACGGAGTTCTGGACCCAAGGTCTGCTTGTTAATGGAATATAAAGCATCGTTCGTGCTGAGACGCCAAGTCTTTAGGGACAAGCTTGGTTTTGGGTGTCAGGGCTTGCTGGGGGATGGAGCCCACTTACTGGGAAGGGGAGTCCTAAAGTGTGCTGGAAAATGTAGTATATGGGTTGGTGGTTGGGGGGGCGCAGGGCATGTTGGGAAGTGGCTTCATAGTTTACCGGTATGGTGGGAGATGTGGTTCCCCATCCTAGGGCAGGCAGGTAGGTGTGGGTCCCTTCTCAGGGCATGCTGGGAGATGTAGTTTTTATCAGCTAGGATACACTGGGAAATGGAGTTAGATTCAAGGTGTGCAGAAATACAGGCCGGAGTTTCTACGTTATGGTGGCTTGACCCTGGACCAGACCAGCAATCCCTACTCTCCTTTTTCCCTCAGGGGCCTCTGCCCTATCAGCCCTGACACCTGGGTCCCCCCCGGGGTGGGTTGAGGGTAAGCCTTAGCCAAGAACTTCCTCCATGCCCAGGGTCTTTCCCAACAGACTTCCCTTAGTCCCACACCATGCATACAAATACCTGTTCACTCCCACCCAGCTGCCAGGGCCACCCTGGGTGTGATTCCAGGGCAGCTATGGGGGCAGGGATTTTAGGATGGCAGACCCTGAAGAATCTCATTATTGATGCTTTGCAAAAGAGGAAGTTTTTGGTGAGCACTTGGTATGTGCTTGCACTATGCTGGGCACAGGGGTGGGAGAGGGCACAAGACAGACAAGGCCCCCTAGAGGGGTTGACAACTTGAAAGGCAAGACAGTTTTTAAAATACAAAGAAAGAGTGCAGTGTCAGATAAGGTACTGGGAAGGAAACAAAAGATGGTCTTGATGGAATGTGACTAGCGGAGGGAGGGAGGCTTTTCTGAGGACAGTGGGCTGAGACTTGGTAAATGAGATGGGGTCAGACACATGAAAGGTTTGGTGGTGTTGAAACACTTCAAGGAGGAGCATGAGCAAGGAATGGGGGCAGGGGCAGGTCATGTGGGGGCTGGGGGCCGTGGAAAGGCATTTGAAGTTATTCAGACTGTTACGGAAAGAGTTGGAGGTGAAGAGGCAGTGAGAGGTCCAGTCAAGAGATGGGGGTCAATGGCTTGATTTAAGGAGTAAATGGAGGAGTTCCCATTGTGGCCCAGTGGGTAACAAATCTGACTAGGAACCATGAGGTTGCAGGTTCGATCTCTGGCCTTGCTCAGTGGGTTAAGGATCTGGCATTGCCGTGAGCTGTGGTGTAGGTCACAGATGCGGCTCGGATCCAGTGTTGCTGAGGCTGTGGCTGTGGCGTAGGCCGGCGGCAATAGCTCCAATTAGACCCCTAGCCTGGGAACCTCCATATGCTGTGGGAGTGGCCCTAGAGCAGGCAAAAAGGAAAAAAAAAAAAAAGAGTAAATGGAGAAGCAGAAAAGTAATGGGTGGGTCAGAAACATTTATATCTGTGTATTTGTGTTTGAGTTCCTTTAGTGGACAGAGGCACCAAAGCCAGAATGGGCTAGGGGCTTGGGTCAATCCACTTAGGCAGAAATAGAGTTGTGTAATGGGTCTCATCAAGGAGACTGGGCCAGAACTGAAGGTTAGTTAGCCAGGTATTATCAAGGACAGTGGTTGAGGCTGTGGGCTTAGGTTTGGGGCCATGACCTTCGCTATGGCATCACTAAGCCTTGGCTGAGGGACAGGGGCAGGGATTTCTGAGAAGACCGAAGGGAGTCAACCTTTCCAGACAGAGGAGGGCACAGCAAATATCATCCTTTGGGGTTTCAACAGGCTCGGGACTTGGTGTCCCCCCTCACTCGGAGCTCACCAACCCAGCCAGCAACCTGGCAACGGTGGCAGTGTTGCCTGTGTGTGCCGAGGTGCCCATGGTGGCCTTCATGCTGGAGCTGCAGCATGCTCTACAAGCCATCGGTCAGTTGTGGGACGGGGAATGGGCAAGTGCAGGCCTCTGGTCTATGTGGGGCAAGGTGCATTTGGCTGGGGGCATTGGCCAATGAGTGGAGACCCCTGGGTGGGTCGGAAGTGGGGACAGGGAGTTGGAACAGGGCCATGGGAATGGAGTGGACGGTATCTCTTATGAGACAGTCTCAAGACTCTGTTGACCTGGGTTCCTAAACTGGCTTCCTCACCCACCCTCAGGCCCTACACTCCTCCTCAACAGTGACATCATCCGGGCGCGCCTGGGGGCTTCTGCGCTGGACAGGTGTGTATTGGGGCTGCAGGAGATTGGGGGAGGTTGGGGAGAAAGGGATAAGCTTGCAGCCTAGGATTCTTTCAGATCTCATTTGAGTTCTAGGCTATGAAACAAGAAGCATGGGTCCCTATTCTTTTGGTCACTGGGGAGACATTGGAGTGAATACGCCTCTGGAGGGCACAGACATGTGGGAGCTTGGATGTCCAAGCCCCCTCTCCCCACAGCAAAGGAGCTACATGGTATCTGGGGGCATGGGATTCCTGACCAGCCCAGGGATGATGCTCCCCGACCCCCACCCTAGCATCCAAGAATTCCGGCTGTCAGGATGGCTGGCCCAGCAGGAGGACACACACCGCATCGTGCTCTACCAGACGGACACATCGCTGACGCCCTGGACCGTGCGTTGCTTGCGCCAGGCCGACTGCATCCTCATCGTGGGCCTGGGTGACCAGGAACCCACACTCGGCCAGGTCTGGACACCCATGTGCAATGACCCCATCTCTAGGATCCCGCCACCCGCGCGCCCCACCCCTACCCCCCAGTACCTGTGTGAGGCCACTTGCACCCTCACTGGTGGGTCTAGATGACCCAAACTCAGCCAGGTGTGGGGGTTGGGAAGAAACCACCTGTGATAGTAGCTTCTTTCCTCCCCGCCCCCCACAGCTGGAGCAGATGCTGGAGAATACGGCCGTGCGCGCCCTCAAGCAGCTGGTCCTGCTGCACCGTGAGGAAGGCCCGGGCCCCACGCGCACAGTGGAGTGGCTCAACATGCGCAGCTGGTGCTCAGGGCACCTGCATCTGCGCTGTCCGCGCCGCCTTTTCTCGCGCCGCAGCCCTGCCAAGCTGGTGAGCTTCCTGGGGACGGTTGGCTCTGGGGACCTTTCAGGAGCGTGACTACTGGAGGGGCGTGGCTTAGGGACAGACCACAGGGCCTGGGGCAACGTCCTGGAAGTGCACACACCGCCTCCTACACCCCCATCCTCCTGAGCCACGCGTCTCTCCCCCGACACCAGCATGAGCTCTACGAGAAGGTTTTCTCGAGGCGTGCGGACCGGCACAGCGACTTCTCTCGCCTGGCGCGGGTGCTCACAGGCAACACCATCGCCCTTGTGCTGGGCGGGGGCGGAGCCAGGTGAGAGGTGGGGTCAATGCTGGCAGGGGCGGGGCTAGAGTGCCTGAGGGCTTATTCAATGGGTGGGATCCCACAGGGGCCCGGCTGACACCATGTTCCTTGCTGGTTGGAGTTATGGGAGATGGGGGGTTAGAGAATCCCCATCAGGTCACTGAGTCTCCTTTACCTTGCAGGGGCTGCTCACATATTGGGGTGCTGAAGGCATTGGAGGAGGCGGGGGTCCCTGTCGACCTGGTGGGCGGCACGTCCATCGGCTCTTTCATCGGGGCCCTGTATGCGGAGGAGCGGAGTGCGAGCCGCACTAAGCAGCGTGCCCGGGAGTGGGCCAAGGTGTGTGTTGTAGAAAGGGGTTCCCCCACCCTAGGAGCATCCTGCCCCCGGGGTTGGGGGGGGAGCTTCTGGGCTTCTCCTGACCCTTCATGACTTAGAATCTGTGACCGCCACCTGGATCCATAGAGAGAGATACTTCCAGGACCTTGAATGACCCCCTGTGATCTCCTGGCAAGTGACCTTAGCCCCTAGTTCCCAGCTAGAGCAATCAGAACCCTGAGGGACTACCTAGTCAGTGACCCCAAGTGACTCCTCTTTGATCCCGACTGGCACCTCGCCCCTAGAGCATGACTTCGGTGCTGGAGCCCATGCTGGACCTCACCTACCCCGTCACCTCCATGTTCACGGGGTCAGCCTTCAACCGCAGTGTCCACCGGGTCTTCCAGGACAAGCAAATCGAGGTGCACCCTCCCCTCACGCCCGCCCTTCCACCGCCCCTCCCCGCAGGAGTCCCCACTCCTCCTGGACTTTGGTCCCTATCCCCGTAGGATCTGTGGCTGCCATACTTCAACGTCACCACGGACATCACCTCCTCAGCCATGCGTGTCCACAAAGATGGTGGGTGCCCCCAGCCGGCCCCACGGCAACTACTGTGGCCACGTAGGGAGTGGGTGCAGGGAGGGCAGCCGAGCGTCGGGGACATTGTTAACATGAGTGACCATCCATCCTGGCCTGATTGCTGAGCACTAACCGTCACCCACTAATGCCCCAGAGGCCCCAGGTATGTCTGTCCTTGGGGGTGGGGGGCCAGGAGGCTTGTTGGGTGCCTCATCCCCTCACACCGTCCCCGCAGGCTGCGTGTGGCGCTACGTCCGGGCCAGTGCCTCCTACTGCCCCTACCTGCCCCCATTCTGCGACCCCAGGGACGGGCACCTGCTGGTGGACGGGTGCTATGTCAACAACGTGCCAGGTCAGCGAGCCCACAGGGCTGGCCAGGCCTCCCAGTGTGTCTGAGTGTGCCTGTGCGTGTCTGTGTCTGTGTGTCCCGCTGGGCAGGCTCCTTGTGGCGATACGTGCGTGCCAGCATGACCCTCTCAGGCTACCTGCCGCCACTGTGCGACCCCAAGGACGGGCACCTCCTCATGGACGGCGGCTACATCAACAACCTGCCAGGCAAGTAGCCGCCCGCTCATTCTCTTGCACAGACACATGGCGGACTCATGGCAGATACGCGGGTGCACGGGTGAAAGTCACACTACGTGCTATATTAGACACACACGCAAACACACATGGGGCAGGAAATGTGCAGCCAGCCTCGATCACCCTGAGCCATGCACGCCAGGTACATGTGCTCACACACACATTCCCTCAGATGCTCACATGGCAGGTGTGGCACTCACACATGTGCACACAGATGAACAGAGGTGTTGATGAGACAAGGGCACAGGTCCTTCCACTCCAGACTATCTGCATGGGCCCTGCACACCCCCTCAAACACACCTGCGTGGGCACACCCAGATGGGTGGGCCACCTCCACCACCAGCTTTTTTTTTTTTTTGTCTTTTTGCTATTTCTTGGGCTGCTCCCGCGGCATATGGAGGTTCCCAGGCTGGGGGTCAAATCAGAGCTGTAGCCGCCGGCCTACGCCAGAGCCACAGCAATGCTGCATCCAAGCCGCATCTGCAACCTACACCACAGCTCACGGCAACGCCAGATCGTTAACCCACTGAGCAAGGGTAGGGATCGAACCCGCAACCTCATGGTTCCTAGTCGGATTCGTTAACCACTGCGCCACACGGGAACTCCCACCACCAGCTTTCTTTCACACATCTGAAGCATGTGGATAAGAGGCAGCAGGGTTTGCAACTTAAAATTCCACACATCCTGGGAGTTCCCTGGTGGTCTAGTGGTTAAGGAGCTGGTGTTTTACTGCTGGGACTCAAGTCACTGCTGTGATGTGGGCTTGATCCCTGGCCTAGGAACTTCTGCATGCTGCAGGCGAGGCCAAAAAAAAAAAAAAAATCATACCCAGAAGCATGCAAACACAAGTAGACACCTTTGCCAGCTACACAGATGCTTGAGTTCCCACATGCCAAGGGATCAGCAAACAACACCCCACACACCAAATCTGGCCCCCTGCCTGATTTTGTAAATAAAGTTCCATTGGCACAAAGCCACAGCTGACCGTGGCTGTGTCTGTGCAGCAGAGTTGAATAGTTGCAACTTGCAAAGCCAAAGTTCTTTTTCCTCTAGCCCTTTACAATTTGCCAAACTCCTGCACAGGTGTTCCATACAGATATACACACTCACACGACCCCATGGGTGTGAGCAGGTGTGCATGAACTCACAGGTGGACCGGTACACTTGGACACACAGGAAAGCATACAGAGACGTTGATCCAGGTACATGTGGACTAAAAGGAACACAGGCCTGGGTGTGTGTACAGAGGCAAAGCACACCCAGAAGTGGATGTGTTCACAGATGCATAGACAGGAGATGCACATGCCTGATAGGGGTGCGTACAGCACACACGCACGCGCACGCACACACACACACACACACACACACCTGTGAGGGATACAGGCTGTCTGATGGAAACTCAGGTCTTTTAGGCACCCTCAGTGGGGCACACGGACCCACGGCCACAGCACCCTCCTCACTGGGCCATCCCCTCACCCTTCACCCCATCCGTCCTGCTCGCCTGCATCTCCAATGAGCTCTTTGCTCTCTGGCCTTTGTCTCAGTCTTGAGGTCCTTCCTTCCAGATGCCCTTTCCTTCCGCATCTCTGGCCCCTGACTGCTTTCTCTCCCACAAAGCTCTGTTGCTCTCCCCATAGCTCTGTCACCTGGTGTCTTTGTTCTCACTGTCACTTTCCTCACACCTCAGTCTCCCAGCATCTCTGACCCTCTGCTTGTTTCTGTGAGTCTGATCCCTTCATCTCTGTTTCCTGGTGTCCTTCCTCTGGCTCTCTGTGTCACTCTTCTTCCACATCTCTGTCCCCCACGTATCTGATCTCCTGTCTCTTTCCCCGGCAACTTTGTCCCTCTGCCTCCATTTTCTCCATCCCTCTGGTCCTGGTTCCCCAGACCACCAAGCTCCAATACCCGACCCCACCTCCTTCACATCACTGGCATCTATGTCTCTGCCCTTTGCATGCCAGTGTGTCCTTTGCATGGTTTTTTTTTTGTTTTTTGGTTTTTTTTTGGCGTGACCCTCTGCATGATGGCATTTGTGGGTCTGGGTTGAACTTCCCCATCCCAGTCCTGGTTGGGAACGGCTCACTGATCCCCCGGCCCCACAGCGGACATTGCCCGCAGCATGGGTGCCAAGACAGTCATCGCCATTGATGTGGGGAGCCAGGATGAAACAGACCTCAGCACCTACGGGGACAGCCTGTCTGGCTGGTGGCTGCTGTGGAAGCGGCTGAACCCCTGGGCAGACAAGATCAAGGTTCCAGACATGGCTGAGATCCAGTCTCGTCTGGCCTATGTGTCCTGCGTGCGGCAGCTGGAGGTTGTGAAGTCCAGCTCCTATTGCGAGTACCTGCGCCCACCCATTGACTGCTTCAAGACCATGGACTTCGGGAAGTTCGACCAGATCTATGTGAGCGGTTGGGAGCTACTTGGTGCCAGTGTAGTGGGCCAGCAGAGCTTTACTGCTGAAAGCCCAGAGCAACATGAGGGGAAGGATTCTAGGGCTCCACTTGGGATCCATGGGGAATAGAATGGTAATCAATTAGTGATGTCTGCAGTGAGTGTGGCAAGGGGAGGTTGCTGTGCATGTGCCATGTATGAACTAAGTTTCTTATTATGTGCCAGCTGCACTGCCTGAAGCACTATGTAGAGGTTTCTAATGCCATTTGTGTGTTGGTGGGAATGAGAACCGTGATCAACTAGTGATGTCTGCCACAAGTCTGGAATACATTGAATGGAGCAGTGTGTAGTATACCACTGACCCAGGAAAACGTGTCATAGTGCCAACTGAAAAGGATCATAGCTGCTACCAGAGCCCTGAGTAAAAATGTCTGGTGCCCTTTCTGGGCTCATTGGGAAGGCATGCCATGGCAGATTCGTGATGCCTGTTATAGGCATTGGAGGTGGTGATATCTACATGTATACTGCATATTTGCAGACTTTGAAATAAGCTTGTGCACAGCCGTCTTATATCACTTAGTACTTGGCACACTGCATGGGCCTGAGTGGGAAAGAATGTGCAAAGAGCGATTGGTAATGTCTGGCAGGGGCACAGGACAGGGCACTTGGGGTGAGTGTGCTACATACAGGCTGACTCTGAAATCGGTTTAGCTTCAAATGCCAGCTGCTCCAGAGCATCAACCTTTTGAGGGGCCAGGGAAAGGGCAGGCAGGGTGGGAATAAGCAGCAAGTAAGAGGCAGAGAAGAACATCAGGGAGGTTGCAGACATGGCCCCAGCCTCCTTGTTTCCCCCAGGATGTGGGCTACCAATACGGGAAGGCAGTCTTTGGGGGCTGGAGCCGCGGCGACATCATTGAAAAGATGCTCACGGACCAGCGATCTGCTGACCTTAATGAGAGCCGCCGTGCAGATGTAAGCCTGTGACCTCCTCTTCCAGCGGGCCGCTCTGGGTCTCTCCTTCAGGTGACCCCAGGCCTCCCCTGGTTTTGCTGAGCCCCTTAGACCAGAGGGCTCTCACCCAGGGTCTTTGAGACCCCAGGACACCACCAGCCCCCACCCCTCAGGCCCCTGAGGACTTCCCCCCCACCCCCAGAGCCTCACCCACGCCCCCTGCAGGTACTCACCTTCCCCAGCTCCGGCTTCACCGACTTGGCTGAGATCGTGTCCCGGATCGAGCCCCCCACCAGCTATGTTTCTGATGGCTGTGCTGATGGTGAGGGGCCGAGGGTACCCCTGAGTGGGGAGAAGTCAGACCAGCCAAGCCTTCTTTGCCTCACCCACTGCTGCTGCCATTCCAGGGGAGGAGTCTGACTGCCTGACAGAGTACGAGGAGGATGCAGGACCTGATTGCTCACGGGATGAAGGCGGCTCTCCCGAGGGTGCGAGCCCCAGCACTGCCTCCGAGATGGTGAGAGTGGGTGGCCTGGGGCCCCCCGTGGGGTGGGGAGACTAGGCTGACATGTGGCAGTGTCCTGGGCTGTGTGACACGTGATGGGGGGCACTCCTGTCCCTGCAGGAGGAGGAGAAGTCGATTTTGCGGCACCGGCGCTGTCTGCCGCAGGACCCCCCCAGCTCAGCTGCAGATGCCTGAGGACCTCGGTGGGTGGGAGGGGCTGGGGCTGAACCAGGGGTGGGTCCTGTGGAGGTGGCTCACTCACCCTCTGCCTGCTGCTATGCCTGTGACACCCCTTCTGGGTCCCCTTTGGCCCCCCTAGCCCCCAGGGCCCACACACTGAACTTCCCTGTCCCCCAAGGGAGGGTCGTGTTGCACTGATGACCTTGGTCAGTCACTCCAATAAACCTTCCCCTCTCGGAAGTGGCCTTATGTCATCTTTGGGTTCAGGGGGCACCTGGCCCCAGCTTCCTGCTCAGGATGGCTGGGGTCTAAAATAGCCTTGAGCTTGTCACAATGACCTGTGCTCCCCCACTGTTAGTGGCCATCTCAGAAATCACCTGTAGTCCCACTCAGCACAGGCTGTAGACCTGCCATGTGCCAGGGTCTCCAAATGCCACGTGCACCCCCTGGCGATTACAGATGCCCATTCTGGTACCCCTCATTTTCTGAACTAGGTTACCACAGCTCCTGCCCCTCAACTGGTCCTTCTGTGCACAGGTACTCCATGTGTTCTGTGTATTCCTACTGCGTGCACTCCTGAGCCTGGTTCCCAAAGGATGACCCCCTATACACTTGCACATGTACACACACATGGGGCTTGAGAAGCTCCCAGGAAATCGCCTACTGTGTGCTTTGCTGAAGTCACACAGAATGAGCCAGTCCTTACCGTGTGCCGCGACCTGTCCCCAGGGACCCTCTCTCACTGTCTCAGCATGTTGGTTAAGAGCTTAGACTGTACAGTCAAGCTGCCTGGAGGTGAAACCCCAGCCTGGCCACTCAGCGGTGGCCTCAGATGTGTTACTGAACCTCTGAGCGTCAGTCGCTTCTCTTGTGAAATGGGGCTGCTGGAGTATGTGCCTCATCAGGTGTTACTTTCACCAGACTCCAGCCTTACCTGGGCCTCTTGAGTTTTCCAACCAGTGCCCTTGCTGTGGGCTGCAGGCGTGGTGGGGCTCCCAGCCGCTGCCCCTTCCACATGTCAGACCCAGAGTGGGGACATGGCAGAGGGTGGGCTCATTCATGAAATAGCCTCAAAGAATTTTTTTCAGTTCTGTGTTTTATTATGAAATACTCGTATCACAAAATTTATCATTTTGGCCATTTTCAGTGGCGCTAAATATATTCAAGTTGTGCAGCCATCACTACCATCCATCCCTAGAAGTTTCTTACCTTCCCAAACTGATACTCTGTCCCCATTAAACACTATCTCCCCAGCCCTTGGCTCCTACCATCTACTTTCTGCCCCAGGAATTTGCCTTCTCTGGGAACCTCATATGAGTAGAATCATGCGTTATTTGTTCTTTTGTATCTGGCTTATTTCACTCAGCAGCATGTCCTCAGGGGTCATCTATGGAGAATGAGTCAGAATTACCTTCCTTTTAAAAGGCTGCATAATATTCCATTGTATGGCTGGACCACATCACATGTATCCATTCATCCATCAGTGGATACGAGTTGCTTCCGTTTTGGGGCTGTTATGAATCATGCTGCTATGAACCCAGGTATACAAATATCCCTGCTTTCAGTTCCTTTAGGTAGATTCCCAGAAGTGGATTTGCTGGATCATATGGTAATTCTATGTTCAACTCTTTAGCCTTCAGGTATGTTCCCATCCCAAACGTCCAGAGCCCCCACCCTCTCCCCCAGGTGGTCCTTTCAGCTCCCCAAACTCAATGTGGTCAGAACAGAGCCACAGGGCCATCTGTTTGGTGGAATAGAGCCCACCAAACTCTTTTCCACAGTGGCTACACTGCTTTACCTTTCCACCTGATGCATGTGGGTCGTTTTCGAGCAAAGGAGAGAACAGTCTATTTCTGGAAGAAGTGGTTGGATTGGAGAGGGTGGAGGCTGTGGGCCAGTGACCAGGGAGAGATGACGAGGCCTAAATGAGGGTAGTGAACCCAGAGGTGGTGGGGTGGGGTCAGTGCCCAGGAAATGTGTACAAGAAAATTTGGCAGAACAGTGGGACTAAAGCACAGTGGGGAACTTGGGCAGGAGATGCCGAGGAAGATGACGGGACCTTGGTGTGGGTGATGGGGAGAGACCTCTTCTCTGAGATGGGGGTGAGGGGAATGGAGCAGAAGCAGGGGATGTCAATTCTGTGCTCTGTTCTGACCACATTGAGTTTGGGGAGCTGAAAGGACCACCCAGGGGAACGGTGGGGGCTCTGGACGTTTAGGATGGGAACTTAGGAGATTTGGGTGGAAACATATCTGGAGGTTTCAGGACAGCGGTGGAGCCTGGTGCCATGGGGATGGATGAAGTTGTCCAGAGAGGACGTGACCGTCAAAACCAGCCTTGGGGCCCACATGTGTCCTGTCTCTAGAAGGTCCTCTGAAGTCTCCTTCTCACCTTGAAATAGCTCAGGATTTGAACCAGCTGGGGTGGATCCAGCATCCTAATTCTGGTGCCTCTGTGGATCTGGGGGTGTTACTCTTCAGGGGGGATTAGGTTAAGCTGCAGATGGGCTGCAGCTCCAGAGTCCCCAGGTACATTGGTTTGCTGGGGCTGCCGCAACAACCCCAGGCTGAGGGGTTTAAACAAGAGATATTTCTCTTTTTTAAATTAAAAAAATTTTTTTTATTTTTTTTTTTATCTTTTAGAAACACTTTGGTTTCTAATTTCATTTCTAATTCAATATTTCTATCATATACAAAATTAATCTTTTAAAAAAATTTTAATATGATTTTTATTTTTTCCATTATAGTTGTTCTCTTCCTTCCTTCCTTCCTTCCTTCCTTCCTTCCTTCCTTCCTTCCTTTCCTTTCCTTTCCTTTCCTTTCCTTTCCTTTCCTTTCCTTTCCTTTCCTTCTTCCTGCTTCCTGCCTTTCTCTATCTCCCTTCTTTCCTTCCACATGCTGCAGGTACAGCACCCCCTCCCCCCCCAAAAAAACGCTGCTATAACAAAGTACCATACACTGGGTGGTTTACAAAGAGAAAGAATTTTTTTTTTTTGTCTTTCGTCTTTTTAGGGCCCCACCTGTGGCATATGGAGGTTTCCAGGCTAGGGGTCTAATCAGAGCTACAGCTGCTGGCCTACACCACAGCCGCAGCAACGCCAGATCTTTAACCCACTGAGCAAGGCCAGGGATCAAATCTGTGTCCTCATGGATACTAGTCAGGTTGGTTAACCACTGAGCCATGACAGGAACTCCTTTTTTTTTTTGATTTTTAAAATTAGATATTGTATTAACATCTTTATGGAGGTGTAATTCTAAGTATACAATTAGAGAATTGTTCAGGAATTTTATAGAGTTGGACAACCATCACTACAATCAAGTTTTAGAGTATTTGCATCACCCTCCCCAAATTCCCTCAAGCTCATTGCAACCCCTTGTTGCCCCCCTGTCCCCCAACACCTGCCATCTATCCTGTTTTCCTCTCTACAAATTTGTCTTTTGTAGGTATTTCATACAGGCAGATCATATAAAATATAGTCTTTTCTATCTGGCTCCTATCACTTAGCAACTTGTGTCTGAAGGTCATTCATATTGTAACATAGATCAATACCTTGTTCCTTCTTACTGTTCAGTAGTATAATCAACAAAAATTTCTCTCCTGAACTTCTGCAGGCCACAAGTCCAGGTGCGGGGTTCCAGCATCGTTGGGCTCTGGAGAAGGCCTTTTTCTGGCTTGCTGACTTCTGGCTGTGTACTCACTTGGCAGAAAGAGGGCAAGAGAATTCTCTGGGGTCTCTCTTGTCAAGAGGGCAAGAGAATTCTCTGGGGTCTCTCTCCCATTCCTGAGGGCTCCACTCTCATGATCTTATTCCTTCCCAAAGGCCCCACCTCCTAAAACATTGCATTGGTGGAGTTCCCATCATGGCTCAGCGGTAACAAACCCAACTAGGATCTATGAGGACTCGGGTTCAATCCCTGGTATCACTCAGTGGGTGTGAGATCCAGCATTGTTATGAGTTGTAGTGTAGATTGCAAATGCAGCCCAGATCCTGCAATGCTGTGGCTGTGGTATAGGCCAGCAGCTACAGCTCTGATTTGCCCCCTAGCCTGGGAACTTCCCCCAAATGCCGTGGGTTTGGCCCTAAAAAGAAAGAAAGAAAAAAAACCATTACATTAGGGGTTACAATTTTAACATATGAATTGTGAGGGGAACACAAACCTTTACTTCACAGAGTAGAGATTAGAATTTCAACATATGAATTTGAAGGCAAGTCAGGCTCAGTTCAGCCTATAACACCAGGGATGAAATTCCCATTTCTTCTAGTTCCTAGACTTTTCCAAGCTTTGGCTTCTGCAAGAATTTCCTACTGCTTCTGTAACTAATTACTGCAAACTTGGTGGCTTAAACCAACACATATTTATCATCTTAACAATTCTGGAGGTCAGGAGTCTAAAATAGTGTGGGCATTTCCTACAAGCAGAATTCCCTTCAGCTGAAATCAAGGTGTCAGCAAGGCTGGGTTCCTTTCGGGAGGCTCTAAGGGAGAATCTGTTTCCTGGCCTATTCCGGCTTCCAGAGGTCATGTGCATTTCTTGGCTTATGGCCCCGTTCTCCACCTTCAGAGCCAGCAAAAGCTGGCTGAGTCTTTCTCACCCCACATTTCTCTGACCTGCCTGCTTCCATCATTACATCTCCTTCTCTGTCTCTGACTCTCCTGCTTCCCTCTTAGAAGCATCCCTGTGATGACATGGGGCCCACTTGGATGATCCAGCGCTAGCTCCAATTTCAAGGTCACATCTGCAAAATCCCTTTTGCTATGGAAGGTAACATGTTCACAGGTTCCGGGGATTTGTACACATACATATTCGGATGGAACTAAACATTATTTTGCCTATCGGATAGGCAACTCCCTCCCAAGTCCATGGGCTGAGCCTGTAGGAGATACTCCATAAATTACAGTTGTTACTGGGAGGATCAGCCGGGGTCACTACCAATGTTCTGGCTATTTATATCTGGGACTTCAGCACCTCGAGGGTAAGGAATTTAGTCTTCTGTGACCATTGTTGGCTCTGGCTTCTCCCTCCTAAGGAACCAAATCTCAGGGTGTCAGCACCGTGGACAGCGAAGGCGCTATCCAAGGTGCTGCCAAGGCCCACCCTTCTCTGTTTGCCCCTGACATCCCCGCTCCCTCCGAATTTGGAGGAGCACATTAAGCCGAAGATCCAGCCCGAGTTTGCTACCTGATGATGTCTCCATCCTAATGGCCTCCCACTCCACCCTCACTTGTTCCTCCAATCGCACTGGCATTTCTTCTGTCATTCAAACTGCCCATGCATTTCCACTTTAGAGCCCTTTGCTCTTTATTCTGTGTAGCTGAATAAGTCTGTTCTCAAATACGCCCTCCTCAGATTATCTGAAGCTACTGTCTACAGTAGCTTCCCCCCCCCCGCCCTGTTTTCTTGCTTTTCAATCACTATTCACAGTTGCTTCACTTGTCATTTGTCTACGAGACGTGCTCAAATAGACATTCCAGCACTAAAGAAACCTTGTGTAGAAAAGCTCCTGGCCCATATTAGTGCTCAATATTTGTTTTTCTTTCTTTTTTTTTTTGTCTTTTGTCTTTTGTTGTTGTTGTTGTTGTTGTTGCTATTTCTTGGGCCGCTCCCGCGGCATATGGAGGTTCCCAGGCTAGGGGTCGAATCGGAGCTGTAGCCACTGGCCTACACCAGAGCCACAGCAACTTGGGATCCGAGCCGCGTCTGCAACCTACACCACAGCTCATGGCAACGCCGGATCGTTAACCCACTGAGCAAGGCCAGGGACCAAACCCGCAACCTCATGGTTCCTAGTCGGATTCGTTAACCACTGCGCCACGACGGGAACTCCCATTTGTTTTTCTTTATACAGCTGCACCTGTGGCATATGGAAGTTCCCAGGCTAGGCCTACTCCACAGCCACAGCAACGCAGGATCCAAGCCACATCTGCTCAGAGGGAGGAAGGAACCATGTCCTCAGAAGAGAGACCACTGGAAATATTTCTGAACATTCATGACTATCAGTGTTAGTTGCGCTTTCAGTGGAGCTTTTTGGATTGTCCAGGGTACTTCTCTCTTGTTCCAGAGCTTGAGGCTCAGCTAATGCCGAGAAATTTTGGAGTTCCAGCGAGGGGGTCAGGGCTGGGAGTTGGAGGCCTGCCCTGCAGCTCACAGAAGCTGGACAAGAGGAGTGGAATCTGAGGAGACTGATGGAGCCAGGCTCATAAGGGGTGTGTGTGTGTGTGTGTTTCTGGCCAGGTCCCTGGAAATGGCCATGTATAGATCAAACAGAGAAGTGGCAATCATGTTGGACTCCAAGACATCTGGAAAACTGAGTTAAAATCCTCTTATACATAGTTAACATGACTCAGCAACACCACTCCTAGTACCTCCTAGAGAAATGAAAATATATGTCCACCAGGAGTTCCTTGGTAGCTTAGTGGCTCAGGATCTGACATTGTCATTGCTGTGGCATGGGTTTGAGCCTTTGCCCAGGAACCTCCACATGTCACAGATGCAACCAAAAAAGAAAAAAGAAAAGAATATATGTCTACCAAAAAAAAATTTTTTTTTTTTTTTTTTTGGCTGCAGCATGTGGGAGTTCCTGGGCCAGGGATCAAATCTGCATCACAGCAGTGACCTAAGCCTTAGATATCCTTACCTAAGGATAACACCAGATCCTTAACCTGCTGCACCACAAGAGAACTCCTGTCCACCAAAGTCTTATACATGAAAGTTCATAGCAGCATTATTCACAATAGCCAAGCAGATGTCCATCAACTGATGAGTGGATAAACAAATTATGGCATATCCATACAATGGAATGTTACTTGAATCTGAAAAAGAATGCAGTACTGATACTTGTTACAATGTGGATGAAACCTGAAAACATGCTAAATGGAAGATGCCTGATACAAAATACCACATATTGAATTATTCCTTTTGTATGACTGCTTCCATTAATGTGAACTATCTGGAACAGGCAAATCGCTAGAGACAGATAGGTGGTTGTAAGGAGCTGGGGGGAGGGGGAAATGTGGAATGAGTGCTCATAAGATAGTGTTTCTTTCTGGGTAACGGAAATGTTCTCTTTCAGTTTTAATGGAGGTGTAATTGACAAAATTGTGAGATATTTAAAGTGTGGAGTGTGATGATTTGATAATGTATACATTGGGAGAGGATGCGCCCCAGCTAGCTCATTAACCCAGCCATCATCTCAGGTATTTCCCCCCCCCCTTTTTTTTTTGGTGATAACACAAATTCTACTCTTAGCCAATTTCAGTTATGCAATACAATGTTATAAGCTGTAGTCACCATGTTATACAGTAAATCCTCAGACCTTACTCATCTTCTAACTGAATGTTTGTCCTTTTTACCAACCTCTCCCTATTTCTCCCATCCTTAGCTTCTGGCAAGTTCTTTTCTACTCTCAGTTTCTATGAGTTCCGCTTATTTCTTTTATATTCCAAAAACAAGTAATTGCAATATTTGTCTTTTTCTGTCTAGCTTACTTCAGTTAGCATTAATTCCTTCCAGGTTCATCCATGTTGTTGCAAATGACAGGATTTCTTTTCTTTTCTTTTGTTTCTTTCTTTCTTTCTTTCTTTCTTTCTTTCTTTCTTTCTTTCTTTCTTTCTTTCTTTCTTTCTTTCTTTGTTTCTTTCTTTGTTTCTTTCTTTCTTTCTTTCTTTCTTTCTTTCTTTGTTTCTTTCTTTCTTTCTTTCTTTCTTTCTTTCTTTCTTTCTTTCTTTCTTTCTTTCTTTCTTTCTTTCTTTCTTTCTTTTTTGGCCTCACCTATAGCATGTGGAACTACCTGGGCCAGGGATTGAACCCTGTGCCACAGCAGCACCCAAGCCGCTGCAGTGAAAACGCTGGATCCTTAGCCTGCTGTGGCAGAAGAGAACTCCAGAATTTCATTCTTTTTAAAGGCTTGGAATTCCCTGGTATGTGTATGTGTGTGTGTATAGTCACATTTTCTTTATTCATTCACCCATCAAGGAACACTTAGGTTGTTTCCATATCTTTGCTATTGGGAATAATGCTGCTATGAAATAGAACAAATATCTCTTCAGAATAAAGACTTCATTTTTTTCCCACTGTATATCCAGAGTGGGGTTGCTGGACCATGTGATAGTTCTTTTTTTTTTTTTCTTTCCTTTTTTTAGGGCTGCATGTGTGGCATATGGACGTTCCCAGGCTAGGGTTCAAATTGGAGCTGCAGCTGCAGGCCTACACCACAGCCACGGCAATACCGGGTCCTTAACCTGTTGAATGAGGCTAGGGATTGAACCTGCATCCTCATGGATACTAGTCAGGTTCATAACCCCCTGAGCCAAAGTGGGAACTCTGAGATAGATCTATTTTTAATTACTTGTGAAATCTTCATACTGTTTTCAATAGTGGCTACACTGACTTACATTCCCACCGACAGTGCACAAGAGTTCCCTTTTCTCCATATCCTGTGATAGAAATAGTTCTATCATTTTTAAAATTTTTTTCTCTTTTTAGGGCTGCACCTGCAGCATATTGAAGTTCCCAGGCTAGAGGTCGAATCAGAGGAGCTATGGCTGCCAGCCTACGCCACAGCCACAGCAACATGGGATCGGAGCCATGTCTTCAAACTACACAACAGTTCATGGCAACACCAGATCCTTAACCCACTGAGCGAGGCCAGGGATCAAAACCACATCATGGATACTAGTCAGGTTTGTTACCACTGATCCACAACAGGAACTCCAGAAAAATTTTTTTTTTTTTGCTATTTCTTTGGGCCGCTTCTGCAGGCATATGGAGGTTCCCAGGCTAGGGGTCGAATCGGAGCTGTAGCCACCGGCCTACGCCAGAGCCACAGCAACCCGCGATCCAAGCCGCGTCTGCAACCTACACCACAGCTCACGGCAACGCCGGATCGTTAACCCACTGAGCAAGGGCAGGGACCAAACCCGCAACCTCATGATTCCTAGTTGGTTTCGTTAACCACTGCGCCATGACGGGAACTCCCAGAAATATTTTTTAATTGATTTGTGATAGTGGTTGTACAACTCTGGGACTGTGCTAAAACCCAGTGAGTTGTACATTTTCAGTAGGTGAATTGTGTGGTTTGTGAATTAGATCCACAGACAGGGCAAGAGACCTTTGGGAGGTGAGAACTTGGTGATTAAAAATTGGGATCTTGGAGTTCCCATTGTGGCTCAGTGGTTAAGGAATCCGACTAGGAACCATGAGGTTGTGGGCCTCGCTCAGTGGGTTAAGGATCCAGCGTTGCTGTGGCTGTGGTGTAGGCCAACGGCTACAGCTCCAATTAGACCCCTAGCTTGGGAACCTCTATATGCCACAGGTGTGGCCCTAGAAAAAGACCAAAAATAAAATAAAATAAAATAAAAATGGGGATCTGGACTTTTCTTTTAGTGGGGGAAACTACCCCTTGCCAGCTAGGTGAATTTTAGTCTGACTCAAGCTGTTGCTTTGTGATTTAAGTAAAATGGAATAGAGCTCCTTACAGGAAGATTTAAATATAGGCATATGTGTGTACACACACACACACACACACACACAAGAGCTCCTTACAGGAAGATTCAAATATAGGCATATGTGTGTACACACATACACCCACCCACCCACACACACACACACCCTTTCTAAATCACTTTATTTCTCTGCCACCAGGGGGCGATCCTGCTGTGATGTTTGGGTATGTGGTCCCAGGACTGGCCTTTGCAGAGGTGGTTCCTCTCCTGGCCATGGGTGGAGCTCTAAGCTAACTCCTTGCTTTATTTTTTATTAATTTATTTTTTGTCCTTTAGGGTAAACAGCATTTATTGGGGAGGGGCGCTTTTTCTCATTATAAAATGATCACCAGTGTGCTTAGAATAAGTTCTTCAAAACAGATAACACATTCAAATAAAGGTAATATGTGTTCATTTGCTATATGCTCATTAGAACATTCGGAAAGCATGTAAGGACTTCCCTGGTGGTACAGTGGCTTAAAGATCTAGTGTTGTCACTGCTGTGTCACAGGTTTGATCCCTGGCCTGGGAATTTCCACAAGCCATGGGTACAGTAAAAAAAATAAATACATAAAGAATTTTTTGGAGTTCCCATCATGGCTCAGCAGAAATAATCTGACTGGTATCCATGAGGACGCAGGTTCAATCCCTGACCTTACCCAGTTGGTTAAGGATCTGGTGTTGCCATGGGCTGTGGTATATAGGTCACAGATGTGGTTTGGATCCAGCGTTGCTGTGGCTGTGGTGTAGGCCAGTGGCTACAGCTCTAATTCGACCCCTAGCCGCAGGTGCAGCTCAAAAAAAGAGAAAAAGAAAAATTATTTATTTATTTATTTTGCTTTTTAGGATCAAACCTGTGGCATATGGAGGTTCCCAGGCAAGGAATTGAATTGCAGTACAGCTGAGGCCTACATTACAGCCTCAGCAACGCCTGATCTGAGCTGCATCTGAGAACTACACCGCAGTTTTGGGTAACTCAGGATTCTTAACCCACTGAGCGAGGCCAGGGATCGAATCCACATCTTCATAGATACTATGTTGTGTCCTTAACCCTCTGAGCCACAACAGGAACTCCTCTACTTTCAATTTAAATGTCCTGGTTTTGCATTTATTGAAACTAGAAGCCATGAAAGAGGACAGGACAGATTTGATGACATGGAAACACACTGAACAAAGACAAAAGACCAACAAAGCAGCAGCCTGGAAGGAAATATTTGCAACATAATAATAGGCAAAAGGGACAATCATTGCTAACCATTTATGGAATGCTTACTGCATACTGGGTACTGTTCTAGGTACTTTATAGACACAGTTATTTAATCCTCAGTCCTATGAGATGGATACTATTATTATCGCTATTTTTTTTATTGTCTTACTTTATTTAGTTATTTTTTTGGCTTTTTTTTTTTCTTTTTAGGGCAGCACCTTCGGCATATGGAAGTTCTCAGGCTAAGGGTTGAATTGGAGCTATGGCTGCTGGCCTAAGGCATAGCCACAGCTACCCCAGATCTGAGCCATGTCTGTAACCTACACTGTAGCTCAGGAAAATGGCAGATTATTTAACCCACTGAGCAAGGCCAGGGATTGGACCAGCATCCTCATGGATGCTAGTTGGGTTTGTTTCCACTGAGTCAGGACGGGAACTCTTATTATCTCTATTCTACAGATAAGAAATGGAGACACAGAGAGGTTAAGTGATTTGCTCAAGGTCACACAGCCAATAAACGGCACGGCAATTAGGAGTATTGACTCGCAACTTGGCCCTGCGAGTCAATACTCCTAATCCCTAGGTCATCATGCCTCTTTAATTAATTAATTAATTAATTTACTTATTATTTTTTTGGTTGCACCCACTCCATGTGGAAGTTCCTACCACAGCAGTGACAACACCAAAATCCTTAACCACTAGGCCACCACAGAACTCCGATTATGCTTCTTTATATAAACTAGGTTGACATCTGGACTGTGTACGCAGGCTAGAAATGCAAAAAGCCCCCCCGCCACCAAAAAAAAACCCCCACCAAACAATGACAGCAACATGCTCAATCTCAGTAGTGATCAGACAGATTTTTAGTCATCCTTTAATTTGGGAAACCTTAAAACTATTGCAAGCCTCAAGTCTTAAGGAGAATTGGATGAATAATCAGCACGGCCATGCTTTTGGGCAGGGGGAGTGTACATTATTGAAACTTTTTTAGAAACAAATTTGGGGTGGAACAAAATATTACAATCCCCTTGGACCCGGGTACTCTAGAACCAACAGTTGATCCCATGAAAAGACTTGCCAGAAGATGTGTGTTCATCGAAGCCTCACTTGCAGTGATGCCATGGCTCGTAAAAGTGAAACATGGAAAACAGTCTGGATGACGGACAATAGGGGCATAGTTAGAGAAATTAGGGCACGGCAGACTGTGGGAACAAACGCAGCATAGCCATTAAAAAGAATGAGACAGACCTATATTTACTGGCATGGAAAAATCCCTCGCTATGTTGCTCCATGGGAAAAAAAAAAAAAAAGCCATGCAACATACAGTCTGATTGCTTTTATATTAAGGAACAGAAATGATACAAGTATGTACACGTATGCACAGTCATAAGACACCCTGGGAGTTTGTTCCTAACAGGTGACGTGATTCCTTCTTAGGAAGAAGTGGCAGGGTGACAGTTAAAAGGGGGACCTTTGCATTTTCACTTTTTGTATTGTTGGACACTTTGGTGATGAGACCATACTATTTCATTAATTTTTACAGCCCCCAGAAAATAATTTGTAAAATAGTCCTCTGAAACCTGACTCCTCCCCCTCTCCCCTGCCAACAGGCTGCATGATCACTAAATCAGTTCTCCCCTGCTGGGCATTTAGGTTGGTTCTAACTTTTCACTGTTATAAATGAAATTGGGATGAATGTCTTTGTATGTTCAGCTTTCCTTTCCTCGTGATGATTTATTTATGCTGCTCCCAATTCATCAGTGAAGAAATCAATAGACAAGCACCTATTTATTGGTTCTCTGCTTATGTTCTTAGGGGAAAAAATCCCAGATGAGGAAATACTGAATTGAAAATAAGTGGTTTTGGAGTCCCTTGGTGGCTCAGCAAGTTAAGGATCCTGAGTTGTCACTTCTGTGGCATGGGTTCAATCCCTGAGGTCATGGCCAAGAAAACATGGTTTTGTTAAAGTTGTTCTTTTTTTTTTTTTTTTTTTTTTTTTTTTTTTTTTTTAGGGCTGCACTAGTGGCATATGGAGGTTCCCAGGCTAGGGTGTGAATCCGAGCTGCAGCTAGCCAGCCTACACTACTGCCACAGCGATGCGGGATCTGAGCCTGAGTCTGCAACCTACACCACAGCTCACGGCAACGCCAGATCCTTAACGCATGAGCAAGGCCAGGGATTGAACCCGTATCCTCATGGATCCTAGCCAGGTTTGTTAACTGCTGAACCTGTGAAGGGAACTCCCTGTTGAAGTTCTTGATGCATTTTGCCTAGTTTCCCTGGAAAAAGTGGTCCTCATATAGCAGTGAACGCAAAGTCTCACTCTGTGGAACCCTTGAAGACATCAAAGAGGATCACAATTTGAAAATACCTACTGAGCAAATTGAAAACAGATTAGCTTGCATCCATGTAGTGATATTCCATGCCAGGTACTATTTTAACCATTCACACTGACTTTTTGATTTATTAAAATCTGACTTTGCTCTTTTTTTTTTTTTTTTGTCTTTTTAGGGCCGCAGCAGTGGCATGTGGAGGTTCCCAGGTTAGAGGTCGAATTGGAGCTGTAGCTGCTTGCCTACATCACAGCCACAGCAATGCCAGATCCCCAACCCACTGATCGAGGCCCAGGATCGAACCTGTGTCCTCATGAATACTAGTCAGATTCGTTTCCACTGAGCCACAGCGGGAACATCTGGATTTTTCAATGTTGAAGCTCTAGGCAGAATGGCTTAAGGCTCTGCATTCATGCCCTTCTCTGCTATCAACATAATATTAATTCTTACTTCAAGGGGCCAGTTAGTACCTATTTTCAGGTTTACAGGCCACACAGTTTGTGTCTTGACTACTCTACTCTGCCACTGTAACTCAAAAGCAATCAGACAAGATGTCAACTTGTCATGATATGGCCATGGCTCTGTTCCAATAGAACTTATTTGTGAACACATGAAATTTGAACTTCCTATAATTTTCAGGTATTGTTAAATATTCTTCTTTTGATTTTTTGTGGTCATGTCCATGGCATGTGGAAGTTCCCAGGCCAGGGATCAAGCCTGCACCATAGAAGCCTCCTGAGCCACTGCCATGGTAACATGGGATCCTTAACCAGCTAGGCCACCAGGGAACTCTGTGTTTTTTGTTTTTTTTTGTCTTTTTGCCATTTCTTGGGCCACTCCCATGGCATATGGAGGTTCCCAGACTAGGGGTCTAATCAGAGCTGTAGCTTCTGACCTACACCAGAGCTACAGCAACACAGGATCCGAGCCGCGTCTGTGACCTACACCACAGCTCACAGCAACGCCGGATCCTTAACCCACTGAGCAAGGGCAGGGATCGAACCCACAACCTCATGGTTCCTAGTCAGGATTCATTAACCACTGTGCCAGACGGAAACTCCGGGAACTCTATGATTTTTGTAAAAATCATTTTAAAATGTCAAAACCATTCTTAGCTCGCAGGCCACACAAACACAGGCAGTACTCCAGTTTTTGTGAGCCATACTTTGCCCACACCCATCTTAGATGTTCACATAAATCAAAGCTATTAACCCATTGTAATTAATGTTGCACATATTTTTTTTATTTGTTTGTTTTTGTTTTTCTCTTCTTAGGGCTGTGCCTGCAGCTTAGGGAAGTTCCCAGGCTAGGGGTCAAATTGGAGCTGCAGCTGCCGGCCTACACCACAGCTCACGGCAACACCAGATCCTGAACCCACTGAGTGAGGCTAGGGATTGAACCCACGTCCTCTGGATACTAGTCAGGTTTGTTACCGTGAGCCACAACTAGGACTCCATTGTTGCAAATATTTTATACCAACTTTATGGCTTCACTTTTTTTTACTCATAATTCTTTTATTGATCTGGACTTTATTTTGTTACATGATGTATGGTAGTGTTTGAACCACATTTTTTCGCAAATGGTAAACCAGGTGTCCAAGCTACATTTATCTAATATTCTATTCTTTTCCCACCAACTGGAATGCCATCTTTATTATGATTATTATTGAATATTATTAAGATAAATTATGCTACCTTTTGTTAATTCTTATAATAGTACCACACTATTTACAGTATTGTCATTTTTATGGTAGGTTTCATTCTTCTTTTCCAAAATTTTACTGTGACAAGCTTGCTTATTTATTTATTTATTATTTTTGAAGGGCCACACTCGATGCATGTGAAAGTTCCCAGGCTTAAGGTCAAATCAGAGCTGCAGCTGCTGGCCCACTCCACAGCCACAGCAAAGCCAGATCCGCGCCTCGTCTGTGACGTATACTGCAGCTTTTGGCAATGCTGAATACTTAACCCACTGAGTGAGGCCAGGGATTGAACCCACTCCCTCATGGATACTAGTAGGGTTCTTAACTCCTGAGCCACATTGGTAACTCCGTGTAGCTAGTTCCTGCTGAACCAGCCTTTTGCTTTCCTGAGATAAACTATACTTGATCACGATACTTTTTCTTCTTAATATATTGCTGGGCTCTACTTGCTAATTTTTTTTCTCGAACTGGCATCCTCATGGATACTAGTTGGGATCATTACCACTGAGCCAGGACCGGAACTCCCGCTAATATTTTGTTAAGGATTGTTTGTGTCCATATTCATGAAAGATATTGGTCTGCGTTTTTTTCTCCCTATAATATCCCTATCTGAGTATGGTATCAGGACTAATGGTACCCTCATAGAGTGAATTGGGAAGCAGACTCTTCTGTTTTCTGGAAGAGCTTGTGTAGAATTCGATACTATTAATTTCTTTCATTTTTGTAGATTTCACCAGTGAAGCCACCTGGGCATGAAGTTTTCTTTCTGGGAAGGTTTAATCACAAATTCTTGGAGTTCCCGTCATGGCTCAGTGGCTAATGAATCCGACTAGGAACCACAAGGTTGCGATCCCTGGCCTTGCTCAGTGGGTCAAGGATCCAGTGTTGCCGTGAACTGTGGTGTAGGTTGCAGACGAAGCTCAGATCCCACATTGCTGTGGCTCTGGCATAGGTTGGTGGCTACAGCTCAGATTCAATCCCTAGCCTGGGAACCTCCACATGCTGCAGGAGCAGCTCTAGAAAAGGCAAAAAGACAAAAAAAACAAAACAAAACAAACAAAAAAACCAAAAAAAACCCCGAAACAAATTATTTTCTTCTTCTTCTTCATTTTTTTCTTTTTCTTTTTTCTTTCTTTCTTTCTTTCTTTCTTTCTTTCTTTCTTTCTTTCTTTCTTTCTTTCTTTCTTTCTTCTTTCTTTCTTTTGTTGTTGTTGTTGTTGTTGGCTGCGTCTGTGGCATTTGGAAATTCTCTGGGCCTGGGATCAAACCTGAGCCACAGCAGTGACTCAAGCCACTGCAATGACAATGCCAGAATGCCGGATCTCTTGCACCACAAGAGAACGCCCACAAATTCTACTTTTAGTAGTATAGGACTATCTAGGTTACCTATTTCTTCTTAAGTAAGCTTTGGTAGGATTGCATTTCAAGGGATTTGTCTATGCCATGTAAATTGTCAAACTTGTCACCATAAATCTGTCGTAAAATTCCCTCGTTAGCCTTTTGATATCTGAAGGGCCTATAGAGATACCCCCTCTTTTCTGCTAGGGCGTAAGTGCCTTACAAGCCTCCGTTTCTGTGTCATTTGCTATTGTCTCATTGGCCAAAACAAGTCACAGGGCTAAACCATTACTTCAGCAGTCTGCCACCCGGCCCCACTTTGTGGTAAGTTTCTGCCCCTGAAGAGCAGATTTATTCGTATTACTTGCTTAGTGATTTTATGTAACGAGTTTTATTTATAGATGCATAACAAGAGTACCGACCATACATCAAGACTGCTTGTTAAATGGTCTGTCTGTCTGCACTTCATCCTACATCTAATCCTCCCAGAGCACTCCATGCAGCTGGAATGAACTCATTGTGTCTTCAGCTGTTCAATGTCTCTGTTCCTACCAGAACATAAGCTCCACAAAGGCAGAGACTGTCTCTGTCTTTGTCTAGGTCAAATCCTCAACTTCTAGTGCCTAGTAGAGGCTCAGTTAATTAGTGTATTATCAATGAAAATCTACAATGCTGCAAGTTAATTGCACCTTGACAATTAACTTCATGTCTAGGATACATCATTTAATAGGGAAATTGAGAAATGAGGCAAGGGGGCAAACAGTTTCCACAAACATGAATTAAGTACCTACTATATGCATGATTCTGGTAAAGGAAGAACTCAGTGGCCAGCAGAACTAGAAGGGGCCACTTCTCTCAGAAGTGATCTCCCTGTTCATGGAAAGAATCAAGGATAGGCTGGTCAAGAGAAGACAGAGATGCTGTAGAGGGGGGTTGTTTGAGCTCTGGGTGTAGATTTGGACTAACCGATGTTTACAGTTCCTTTCATCTCTAATATGCCTTTTTTCAGTTTTTAATTTTTTTTTGTCTTTTTGCCTTTTCTTGGGCCACTCCCGAGGCATATGGAGATTCCCAGGCTAGGGGTTGAATCGGAGCCGTAGCCACCGGCCTATGCCAGAGCCACAGCAATGCTGGATCTGAGCTTTGTCTGCGACCTACACCACAGCTCATGCAATGCCAGATCCTTAACCCACTGAGCAAGGGCAGGGATTGAACCCGCAACCTCATGGTTCCTAGTTGGATTCGTTAACCACTGAGCCACGATGGGAACTCCCAGTTTTTAATATTCTAGTTTTATTGAGATATAATTGACATAAGTGTAAGGTATATAGCATAATGATTTGGCTTACCTACATCACGAAATGATTATCACAGTGAACATCATATCATAGTGAACATCCATCATCTCATATTGAAACCAAAAGAATTTTGGCTACGCCCATGGCATGTGGAAGCTCCCAGGCCAAGGATCAAACCCTCACTCAGCACAGCAGAGGCAACACAAGGGAACTCCATTATATTGATACAAAATCAAGAAAATAGGAATTTCCCATCATGGCTCAGCAGTAACAAACCTGACTAGGATCCATGAAGATGAAGGATCCAGGGTTCGATCCCTGGCCCTGCTCAGTGGGTTAAGGATCTGGTGTTGCCATGAGCTGTGGTGTAGGTCACAGATGCGGCTTGGGTCTGGCATTGTTGTAGCTGTGGTGTCGGCTGACCCCTAGCCTGGGAACTTCCATATGCCATGGTTGTGGCCCTAAAAAGACAAACATACGTATGTACGTACGTACATCAATTAATTGATTAACAAAATTAAAGAGAAAAAAATTGTTCCCTTGTGATGAGAACTCTTAGGATTCAACTCTCTTAACTTTCACAGATAACACACAGCAGGTAATTTGTCATGTTGAGTATCCCTAGTACTTATGTATCTTATAAATGGAAGAGTGTACCTCTTTTTGTCTCTAATACTCTACAATTCCACTGCAGAGATTCAGTTTGGGGCAATGATAGGAAGTAGAAAAGGACTAGGGAGGGAGGAGGCCAGGAGGAGGAAGGACAGGATTGTAGGGGGAAGGGCTTTGAAGGGGGCAGAAGAAAGGCATGGATGGTGGATGCAGACAGGTTTCAGAGGGGAAATTGCAGGTGAAGTTTCCACTCACTCTCAACTCTGTTCTTAGTCTGTGTCTCTCTCTGTGCCTCCCTGCACACTTACTCCTGAGGCTGCTTTTCCCAAGGTCACCTTTGAACTCTGTGTCCTTATTATTATTATTATTATTATTATTATTATTGGCCTTGCCTGCAGCATATGGAAGCTCCTAGGCCAGGGATCAAGCCTGCACCATGGCAGCAACTGGAGCCACAGCAGCATCAACACCAGTTCCTTACCCTACTGAGCCACCAGGGAACTCCTGTCTTTGTATCTACTGTGACTGCCCCTTTTCCCCACAGACCCTCAGGCCAGCCCTGACATGGGACTCCCTTTCACCTTCCAGAAGCCCTCTCCAGCTCTGTCCTCAGTCTGTGTCTTATATTCCTCAGGGCCTCAATTTCTCTGACTCCCGCCCAGGCATCCCTAGCCCTGACCATGACTCTTGAGGGGTTCCCACCCCTGGAGTCTTAGCAGATGGGGCCATCACAGGGCCCTTGAGTTTGTGCAAGATTTGCTTTTTCCAATGTGTCCCTTACCTGTGCCCTCGGGGTTGGAAAAGGTGGGTGGGCACAGGAATGAGCTTAGAGTTTGTTAGAGAATCTTCACTTGTGTTGAATCCCCCACCCATTTCTGAAAGAGCAGCCAGGGTCCCCTTCCTCCACCATCTTTCCCCTACAGTCGCCTGAGACTTTGGTTTTGTTCGTTTGTTTGTTTGTTTGTTTTGCCTTTTTGCTTTTTAGGGCCCCTTCTGCAGCATGTGGAGGTTCCCAGGCCAGGGGTTCCAATGGGAGCTGTGGCCAACGGTCTATGCCACAGCAGTGCCAGATCCGAGCCTTGTCTTCCACCTACACCACATCTCACGGTAACACTGGGTCCTTAACCCACTGCGCAATGTCAGGAATTGAATCCGCATCCTCATATATGCCACAGTGGGAACTCCGAGAACCTTGTATTTCTAACCTGCGAAGTCACCACCTCACTTCTGTCTGCCCACAGACCTCCTCCTACCAGAGGGTGGGCAGGAGAAAGGAATGACGTGAACAGAAAATTTCTTCCCATCAAGGACACGCAGAGGACAGAAGTCACACTGAAGATGATCTCTTCCCCTTGACCTACATCAAGTATGAGTAAGTGTGTGAGTGGGTGTGATTGTGGGAGGGTGTGTGTGAGGGTGGGCATGCACAGATACTTGTGTTCATGAATGCGATCATGTGTGTATGTTGGGGTATATTTTAAAAGGTCCAAGCATGTATTTATGGTATTTATTTAGTATTTATGGTATTTATTTAGTATTTACGTGTATATCCCATGGTATGTGTTTATCATCGTCTGATGTTTAGAGCAGTTTTAGGTTCACAGCAAAGACGGGCAGGAAAGGAGTTCCCTGGTTGACTAGTGGTTAGAGATCCAGCATTGTCACTGCTGTGCATGGGTTCAATCCCTGGCCCAGGAACTTCCACACGCCACAGAGCACGACCGAAAAAGAAAAAAAAAAGTTGAGCAGAAAATAGAGTCCCCTCTGTCCCCACACATGCATAGCCTCCCTGACCATCAGTGTCACCTACCAGATGGTACATTTGTTACAGTTGATGAAACTTCATGACAAGTCATTATCACCCAGACTCCATAGTTGACATGAGGGTTCACTCTTGGGGTTGTGCATTCTGTAGGTTTGGACAAATGTAGAATCACATGGATCTACCATTATAGTATCATAGAGAGTATTTTTTTTCTTTCTTTCTTTTTAAAATTTATTTTAGGACCGTACCTGCAGCACATGGAAGCCAGAGTATTTATTTATTTGTTTGTTTGTTTGTTTGTTAGGGCCACACCTGTGGCATACAGAAGTTCCCAGGCGAGGGATGGAATTGGAGCTGCAGCTGCCAGCCTATGCCACAGCCACAACAATGCCAGATCTGAGCCATGTCATTGACCTACACCGCAGCTTGTGGCAACACCAGATCTTAACCCATTGAGCAGGGCCAGGGATCTAACCCGCATCCTCATGGGTACTAGGTGGGTTCATTACCGCTGAGCCACGGTGGGAACTCCAAGCGTATCTCCACTGCCCTAAAAATCCTCCGTGCTCTCCCTATTCATCCGTCCTTCCTGGATAATCCCTGGCAACCACTGTTCCTCTTCCTGTCTCTGTAGTTTTGCCTTTTCCAGAATATCCTAAAGTTGGAATCATCTGCATCCTTTTCAGATTGGCTTGTTTACTTAGTAATGTGCATCTTAAAGAGTTCATCCATCAGAGTTCCCACTGGGTTAAGAATCCCACTGTAGGAATTCCCGTTGTGACTCAGCAGGTTAAAAACCCAACATGGCGGGGGAGGGAGTGGGAGGCACTGGGAATTTGGGGTTAATAGATGCAAACCATTGCCTTTGGAAAGGAAGCAATGGGATCCTGCTGTATAGCACTGGGAAATATGTCTGGTCATGATGGAGCATGATAATGTGAGAAAAAAGAATGTATACAGGTATGTGTGTAGAAAATTGACAGAACACTGTAAACCAGCTATAATAGAAAAAATAAAAATTGTTATTAAAAGCAAACAGGAGTTCACATCGTGGCTCAGTGGTTAACGAATCCTACTAGGAACCACAAGGTTGCGGGTTTGGTCCCTGGCCTCACTCAGTGAGTTAAGGATCTGGCATTTCCGTGAGCTGTGGTGTAGGTCGCAGACATGGCTCAGATCTGGCGTTGCTGTGGCTCAGGTGTAGGCTGGCAGCTACAGCTCTGGTTAGACCCCTAGCCTGGGAACCTCCATACACTGAGGGTGCAGCCTTAGAAAAGACAAAAAGACAAAAACAAACAAAAAATAACCCAACATGGTGTCCATGAGGGTGTGGGTTCAATCCCTGGCCTTGCTCATTGGGTTAAAGGATCCGGTGTAGGTCACAGATGTGGCTCGGATCCCATCTTGCTGTGGCTGTGGTGTAGGCTGGCAGCTGCAGCTCCAATTTGACCCCTAGCCTGGGAGCTTCCATATGCCACAGGTGCAGCCATAAAAAGAGAGGAAAAGAAAGAAAGAAGGACAATATATAAAAGTATTATTTAAAAAAAAAAAAAAAAAGAAAGGAAGAAGAAGAAGGATCCCTCTGCAACAACTCAGGTCACTGCAGAAGTGTGGGTTTGATACTTGGCCCGGAGCAGTGGGTTAAAGGATCCAGCATGGCTGACCCAGCAGCTGTGGCTTGAATTCCCTTGTGTTTTTGTGGAGGAAGGAAAGAGGCCAAATTGCCTCTTTGAGACTACTGTACACTTGTGAAAGCGCACGGGGTGTCACCCATCATGATATGTTAAAGATTACGAACTTCTGCCCTCCTTTGAGGCCCTGTGGGACCTGAAACTCAACCTGTCCAAGATGAAACTTGTCACTGTCCCCTCCCTCACCCAGCCTGGCCCCTCATCTCCTGTCCCCATCTCAGCATAGGACTCTATCCATTGCGAAAGGGAGAGAATTGAGCATCTTCCAAAACTCCTCCCTTCCTCCTGGCCTCCTACCCCATCAGTCAGCATGTCCCATCAGTTCCCTCTCTCTCTCTCTTTTTTTTTTTTGTCTTTTCTAGGGCTGCAACTGTGGCATATGGAGGTTCCCAGGCTAGGGGGTCTAAGTGGAGCTGTAGCCATCGGTCTACACCACAGTCACAGCAACTCAGGATCTGAGCCGCGTCTGCGAGCTACCCCACAGCTCAAGGCAATACCGGATCCTTAACCCACTGAGCAAGGCCAGGGATCGAACCCACAACCTCATGGTTCCTAGTCAGATTCGTTAACCACTGAGCCATGACGGGAACTCCATCTCTTAAAAATGTTCTGAATCCTTGCTTTCTTTCTAGTCCCAAAGCCACGCCCTAAGACTGGCCTCCTAAGCAAAGCTTCCATGGTCCCCCTGTCCTGGGTAGGCTTGGTTTGGGGATCCCAAGCCCTTTAAGGCAGCTGTGAGGTTCAAAAACATGCCTAGGTCTTTCTGGACTAAGTTTCCAGATTTGACCTCGTGACCTGCATGCATGCATGGCTTTCAATGGGAGAGTGATTGGTGCAGCCTGCTGGGGACATTTGGCAATGTCTGGAGACATTTTTGGTTGTCACAATTGGAGGGGTGGCTGCTCTTGGCATCTAGTGGATAAAGGTCAGGGATGTTGGTAAATATCCTGCAAGGCCCAGGACAGCTCCCCACAACAAAGAATGATCTGTCCCCAAAAGTCAGTAGAGTAGGAGGTGGGAAAACACTGTTTGTTTTTTTAATGGGGGGGGGCATCTTTTTAGAGTCGCACCTGTGGCTTATGGAGGTTCCCAGGCTAGGGGTTGAATCTGAGCTATAGCTGCTGGCCTACACCACAGCCACAGCAACACCAGATCCAAGCCACATCTTCGACCGACACCACAGCTCGTGGCAATGCCGGATCCTTAACCCACTGAGTGAGGCCAGGGATTGAACCTGAATCCTCATGGATACTAGTCGGGTCCTTAACCCACTGACCACAGTGGGAACTCCCTAATTAATTTTTTTAAATTGAAGTATAGCTGATTTACAGTGTTGTAGAACAAATTTAAATGTGTCGAAAAATGGAACAAAGAGTACAATGTCCATTACTCCCCTCCCCCCACCAACACACACACACACACACACACACACACACACACACACACACACACACACACGCTACTGTTTCTCCTATTAGTAACATTTTACATTAGTCTGGGACTCCTGAACCAATATTGATACATTATTATTAACTAAAGTTCATGCTTTATTCATATTTCTCCAGTTTCCCCCCCCATGTCCTTTTTCTGGTCCAGGATCCTATATGACATTTAGTTGTCTTATCTCCTTAGGTTTCTCTTGGCTGGGACAATTTCTTTTTTTTTTTTATTGTTATTTACCCAATACAATTTTTTTTTCTACTGCACAGCATGGTGACCCAGTCACACATACATGTATACATTCTTTCTTCTCCCATTATCATGCTCCATCATAAGTGACTAGACATAGTTCCCCATGCTACACAGCAGGATCCCATTGCTTATCCATTCCAAAGGCAATAGTTTGCATCTATTAACCCCAAGCTCCTCATCTGTCCCACTCCCTCCCTCTCCCCCTTGGCAACCACAAGTCTGTTCTCCAAGTCCATGATTTTCTTTTCTGTAGAAAGGTTACTTTGTGCCGTATATTAGATTCCAGCTATAAGTGATATCCTGTGGTATTTGTCTTTCTCTTTCTGACTTACTTCACTCAGGATGAAGTAAGTTCCCTCCATGTTGCTGCAAAGGCTGGGACGATTTCTTGAGCTTCCTTGGTCTTTGATGACCTTAACAGCTTTGAGGATTATGGTCACTTGTGTAGGAGGATGCCTCTCTTGGAATTTTTCACCTCGTTCCCTCCTGGTTAGATGAGGGTTATGGGTTTGGGGAGAGAACGATCACAGAGGTAAAGTGCTGTTTTCTTCTCATCATCTCGAGAGTCCACATTATCAAGTGAATTATGACTGTTAGTGTTGACCTTGGTCACCGCCCCATGTGACAGAGTGTGTTTGTCAGGTTTCTCCACTGAAAAGTTACTCTTTTTCCCCCCCTCTCTTTACACACTGTTCCTTTTGAAACAAAGTCACCGTGTGCAGTTCCAGCTGTCCCTTGGGGTGGAGCACCTGCATAAATTATCTGGACTCCTTCCCTACCTGTCCTTCATTTGTTAATGTATTCGATCATTTCTTTGTGCAAACACATAGATATTTATTTTATTCTTGGGGTTATAATCCTACAGTGTAATTTTTTTGGGGGGAGGCCTCACCCCTGGCATGGGAAGCTCCCTGGCTAGGGATTGAACCTGAGCCACAGCTATAAACAGAGCCACTGCAGTGACAACACCGGATCCTTAACCCACTGCGCAACCAGGGAACTCCCCCAATATTTTATTAATTGTGTTGCTCAAATTGCTCCTGCTTTGGCCATCAGGAACACTTTCAGCTTGGCTTCTGCAAGCCCAGGACCTACCCCCATAGTTGTTAGTTGTTCCTGGCTTTCTGGCACAAACCTTGTCTTTTTTTTTTTTTTTTTGTCTTTTCTAGGACCTCACCCATGGCTTATGGAGGTTCCCAGGCTAGGGGTCTAATCGGAACTGTAGCTGCCAGCCAACACCACAGCCACAGCAACGAAGGTTCTGAGCTGCGTCTGCAACCTACACCACAGCTCATGGCAACGCCGGATCCTTAACCACTGAGAGAGGCCGTGGATCAAACCCACAACCTGATGGTTCCTAGTCGGATTCGTTAACCACTGAGCCATGACGGGACCTCCTTTTTTTCTTTTATTATTATTATTTTTGTATTACTCAATGAATTTTATTACATTTATAGTTGTACAACGATCATCACAACCAAATTTTATAGAATTTCCATCCCTAACCCTCAGTGCCTTCCCCCCACCCCCCCATGTCTTTTTCTATTTCATTTTCCCAGCCATTCATTTTTATTGCATTTTATGGCTGAGGAGGGGAAAACTGGTCTGTGCTGGAGGGAATTTGAGAAGCACTCCAAGACCTTCCAGCATCTTCCTCACTCTGCCTCACTTACACCCCAGCTAGTGACCAGGGCCGAGCACCAAGGCTGGACCTACCTCAGGGCCTTTGCTCTGGCACCTCTCTCTGCCTGGAATTTCTTCCTCCAACTATTGTGTTTCATTGTTCCTGTCTCTGCCCCATCTCCCCTTCCTCGAAGAAACCTCTCTGTGCCCAGCGAGCCGCCCTCACTCTGGCTATCACTAGCATACTCTCTTTTATGCCAGTCCCAAGATTTTTTGGTTTTTTTTTTTGTCTTTTTGTTGTTGTTGTTGTTGCTATTTCTTGGGCTGCTCCCACTGGCATATGGAGGTTCCCAGGCTAGGGGTTGACACGGAGCTGTAGCCACCGGCCTACGCCAGAGCCACAGCAACACAGGATCCGAGCCGCGTCTGCGACCTACACCACAGCTCATGGCAACGCCGGATCATTAACCTACTGAGCAAGGGCAGGGACCGAACCCGCAACCTCATGGTTCCTAGTCGGATTCGTTAACCACTGCGCCACCACGGGAACTCCTGGGTTTTTTTTTAACTTTTAAAATTATAGTTGAGGAGTTCCCGTCGTGGCGCAGTGTTTAATGAATCCGATTAGGAACCATGAGGTTGCGGGTTTGGTCCCTGGCCTTGCTCAGGGGGTTAAGGATCCGGCGTTGCCGTGAGCTGTGGTGTAGGTTGCAGACGTGGCTCGGATCCTGTGTTGCTGTGGTTCTGGCGTAGGCCGGTGGCTACAGCTCCGATTCGACCCCTAGCCTGGGAACCTCCATATGCTGTGGGAGCAGCTCAAAGAAAAGGTAAAAAGACAAAAAAAAAAAGTTATAGTTGATTTCAGCCTGTGAGAAGAAGTGGAGAAGATCAACCAACACGCCTTCTGCTTGGGTTCTATGAACTTGGCAGACACACAGGATGTCCTCTCTGGTTTCGGACAGATCTTCGGGACTTCATATCTTTCCTGCATTAACACATTGGAGCAGCTATCAATTTCTGAGGGGGGAGAACCGCCTAGAAATGTAGGGACCTTTAAATATCAATTAGGTGGTCTTCACTTCTTTACTTGGTTGTAGCAAAAGGATTCTTTTTTTTTTTTGTCTTTTGTCTTTTTTGTTGTTGTTGTTGCTAGTTCTTGGGCTGCTCCCACGGCATATGGAGGTTCCCAGGCTAAGGGTTGAATCGGAGCTGTAGCCACCAGCCTACGCCAGAGCCACAGCAACTCGGGATCCGAGCCTCGTCTGCAACCTACACCACAGCTCACGGCAACGCCGGGTCGTTAACCCACTGAGCAAGGGCAGGGACCGAACCCGCAACCTCATGGTTCCTAGTCGGATTCGTTAACCACTGCGCCACGACGGGAACTCCAAAAGGATTCTAATAAAATAATTAAAAGTAAAATCATAGTTGATTTACAATGTTCTGTTAGTTTCGGCTATACAGTAAATTGACCCAGTTATACACACACACACATATATATATACATTATTTTTCTCACATTATCCTACATCATGCTCCATCACAAGTGACTAGATATAGTTCCTTGTGCTGTATAGCAGAATCTCATTGCTCCTCCATTCCAAATAGTTTGCATCTACTAACCCCAAACTCCCAGTCCATCCCCCTCCCTCCTCCTCCCCCTCAGGCAACCACAAGTCTCTTCTCCATGTCTGTGAGTCTGTTTCTTTTCTATAGATAGGTTCATTTGTGCCATATATTAGATTCCAGATATAAGTGATATCATATGGTACTTGTCTTTTTCTGACTTATTTCCCTTAGTATAAGTCTCTAGTTCCATCCATGTTGCTGCAAATGTCCCAAGGTTTTGTCCCTCGCTGAATTGATCGCTTTGATGTATTTGCAGATTGCCTCTCAATGCAATGTCATGAGAATAGGGATAGTCCTTGACAGGCACCATATTGCTCCCCCCCCCTTTTTTTTTTAAGGCCTTAGGTGCAGCCCATGGAAGTTCCCAGGCTAGGGGTCGAATGGGAACTGCAGCTGCTGGCCACAGCTATAGCCACAGCCACAGCCACAGCCACAGTGACTCAGGATCCAAGCTGCATCGGTGACCTACACCACAGCTCATGGCAGTGCCAGATCCTTAACTCACTGAACGGGGCCAGGGATGGAACCCACATTCTCATGGACACTAGTCAGGTTTGAGCCACAAAACAGGAACTCCTTGCTTTGGTTTTTTAAAACGTTATTTTGAAATAGTTTAGAAATATCTCTCTGAGGTCCCTGGGACTCTGATAATAGTTTCTCTCTGGCCACCATCGGATACTGTGGGGTGTGAGGAGGACAAAAACAGTGGCTGTACCTGGATCCCATCACCGCAGCTTGCTCTGGGCTGGAGGTACAGAGAGGGGAACCCAACTGTCCTCCTCTCTCTGAGATCATCACTCAACCCCATCTGAAGCTCATAGATATATAGAGAAGGTAGTGCAGCCTCAGGATGGAAGGGCAGCAGAGTGGTTCAGTGGATGGACCCTGGATTCAGGTGACCTGGGCTCAAAGCCTCCTTCCATTCTTGCTCTGTGACTACAAGGCTCTCAGCCTCAGATTTCTGTCTATAAAATGGGTATAGAGGGTTCCCATTGTGGCTCAGTGGGTTAAGAACCCAACATAGTGTCTTGTGGATGCAGGTTGATCCCTAGCCTTGCTCAGCGGGTTAAGGATCTGGCATTGCCGTGAGCTGTGGTATAGGTCACAGATGCAGCTTGCATCCTGTGTTGCTGTGGCTGTGGCGTAGGTCCACAGCTACAACTCCGATTCAACCCCTATCCTGGGAACTTCCATATGCCGCCTGGTGCAGACTTTAAAAAGACGAAGAAGTGGGGGCGAGGGGGGCGTATAATATTCTTGGTGCTAGGGTTGTTGTGAGGATTAAATGAGATTGTGCTGGGCATATAATACTCTCAAAAATTGTCACTTGTTAATATGATCTCTGAAATGCACACACATGCAGAATTTTATAGATGACCTTTTGGGGGTTCACAGAGCACCTCCTCTCAAACTTAATCCCTGAACCCTTGACCTATAAAGTCTCTAAGTCATCTCCACCCCCAGCTTAATAACCAGGGCCGGTCTAATGAGTTAAGAGGCCTGAGAATGAGGCCCCAGGTGAGCGGAGGGGGTGGGAGAGGAAGAGGAGGGCAGGAGGGCAGGAGGGCAGGAGGGGGAAGTGGGGACAGGGCCGCCCCAAGCACACAGGGGAGCCAGTGTGTCTGTGGCTGCCTGGGCCCCAGGAACAGGCCCCGGGGGCAGGTGGGACCTCGATTCCAGCAGGCGTGGGTGGGGCGGTCCAGCCCAGCCAGGCATTCCAGTCCGCCCGGTGTGGGGGCTGGGCTCCCGGAGGCCCCTGGCTCTTGCTCTAACACTGCCGGAAGCCCCCATCTCAGGACAGCTGAGGGCCTGCGGGGCGCCGCCCAGGGCGGGAAATCTTTGCCCTGCACGGTTACCTTACTGTACGTCCACAGGGAATATGCTAACAAGCGGCAGGCGCTGCCTTCATCCCTGTTTGTCCTTGGGGTCCACAGAGGTCAGGAGAACCCTCCCAGGAAAAGCAAACACACGGGTGCGCCAGCAGGACAAGCCACACTTCCAGGAGGGGCAGGGCACCAAGGCACGCCCTTCCCCCACCCCACCCCCCGCCCCGCCAGGTCGCCTCCCAGGTCCCCCCATGGATGCCGCAGATGGGGAAAACGGAAACTCGGGCCGGGGCAGGGGCAGAAAGGACTTGTCTGGGTCTTCCAGGGGGACTGGGACCCGGGCTGAGGCACGTGCACAACACACATACCCATGTGCGCTCAGACACATCCACACTGGCCCCTTTGTGCGTGCGTGCGCCCACACCCACTCCTGCACGGGCACATCCAGACAGGAGGGCCCACGCCCCAGCTCCCCTCCCTCTGGCAACCCACCCCCTGCCCTGCACACCACCTGGACCATGAGACCCACACCTCAAACACGCAGTGTATGTTAAGGGAGGATGGTGAATTTCTACAAAGGACACAGTCTTGGGACCACCATGGGGGGTGGGGGTGGGCTCAGGAATCTGACTTGCTAGTGCTTTGTCATCTCGTAATTTTATATAGTCAAGAGAACACTGTTCTCTGTGTGTGTGTGTAGATTGAAATCCCCTTTGTAGTTATAAATGCAAACTTACCTATGTTCCCTTATATGGAATTCACCCACCTGGTCTCACATACATATGACACACAAGTGCATCTAGATGCACACAGATACTAACCCTTCCACACCCACAAGCCATTCAAAACATAACCACTTACACAGACACATCCACATACATACTACAGCTGGATGTTCACAACCAGGCATCTACAAGTGCACTTACACATAAAGAGATACTCTCGGGTACTCAGTTTACATTCAGAAACCAGATACACACATTCACACATGTGCATCTTATCACACTCATGCTCACATAGGGATCCATGCAAATATCCACAAATCCACACCAGCTTCACACACAAATACCTTCAATACACTCAGCGATACATGTCAATACTCGCATAAACAAACCCAAACACACACGGACACCTATTGTACACATGAAACCACACTCAGATACACACGTCTAGACATATGGGCCTATGAAGACCTAACACTCACAAGCACAAACATTTGTATTTCCCAGATTCACATAAAGAGGCACACAGCAGAGGTCTTGACGGAAAACCCCCGTGGAACACTCAAGCAAATATTAAACAAATATCCACAAGTAGGGGCTCAGACATCTACAGATATACCCAGTGACAGCTACACAATTGCATCACATACACAAATACCTGGGTTCACACACACCCAAATATATTCACACACAAACACCCCTTTACACCAACATATACAATCAGGCTCATACCACACTAACAGATTTACTCTCACAAATGTGCAGTTTCTAGAGAAATATGCACACTTGCCCACTCAAATGCATCCAGAAATGGACATTCTTACACAATTGTCCTCATTTCCATGGTTTGCACACCCCATCACCTGGGCTCACATCATGAACCCAAATGCAGTCACCCACAAATACACTCAAAATGCACACATATGCACAAAACACATTATGCAGTTGCTCCCCATGTACACACACTCATGTGCACACAACTACACTCATATCTCATAGTCAAATGCCCATGGACACAAACACATCATCCCCACCTACACACAACTAGAACCCTGCCCCCAACAAATTCTGTTGATACCACAAATGCACACACATTTACAAAATATCCAGTAACAGCCATTCACATGCTCTGGCACGAACACACACACTCAGTTTTTTTCACATACTCCATAGACATTAATCAGGCTGACACAAAACACAAGCACATTTAGATGCACACAAATAATGCACTGACAAAACACAGACACGCACACACACACCACTCATATGTTCTCAGCACATAATACAGGTCCTTGCACACACAACACGCATGAAAAACAAGGACACATGCAGACCTCCTCAAATATACTGGTTCACCACCCAAACACGACCAGATTTACACCCACTGATACGAATACGGACACACATTCTTGCACCTTCACAAGACAATGAGAAACAGGTGCACCCATGCATAGGCTGCCTCCAGGCCAGGAATGACAAGTTCACACTCACGTCTAAGGAAATACACTTGGGCAGGCACACACACCCGCAAACAGAGGATCGCTCATCCTCCCCAGTGAGCGCGCACACACAGTGCGCGCGCGCGCGCACACACACTCCTCCGCAGCCTCCCCGCCACCACCGCAGTCTGGGCCCGCCCCACCCTGCGGCGAGGGGCTGGTCGAGGCGAGGGGACAGGGTCCCGGGCCAGGGCCGGGGGCGGGGCGCACCTGGGCTCCGCCCCGGGGCGGGGCCGACGCAGCGTCGTGAGCGCGAGCGGCCGCACCTGGCTCGGCTGCGGCCCCGGCGGCAGCTGTGGTGGTGGCGGCGGCGGCGGCGGGCCCGGCCCGGGTGCGAGCGCGGCGCAGCCCAGTCCAAGCGAGCGCGGAACCGGCGCCCGCAGCCCCGGCGCCGCCATGGTGGAGGCGGCGCCCCCCGGGCCCGGGCCGCTGCGGAGGACCTTCCTGGTGCCCGAGATCAAGTCGCTGGACCAGTACGATTTCTCGCGGGCCAAGGCGGCGGCCAGCCTGGCGTGGGTGCTGCGGGCCGCGTTCGGGGGCGCAGGTACCCGGCCGGGGGAGGGGGACGGCAGGTGCGGGGGGCGGGGCGCCGCGCCGGAGAGGCCGGGGCCGTGGGAACAATAGCGCCGGCTGCCGGGGGTCTCGGGCCCGGGCCCCTCTGCGCCGGGCCTCTGGGCTTCCTGCTCCGCCGGGGCCATGGACTTTGCCCGCCCGGCTGCGGGAGCAGGGTGGGGGTGGGGCCGGCGGCCCAGCTCCTCGCCGGGACCCGGGCGTCCTGACCCCCAGGTGAGCTGGGCAGGGGGCTGCAGGCCGAGTGGTGTCTCCCGGCGCGGGCCTGGCTTGGCACACCCTTCCCCCCTTTACACACTCACATCACGCGCCCGCGAGGACCCCCGCCCCCGTCCGGCCCGGACACACACCCGGAGTCGGCCCTGGCCGCGCTGCGGGCGGCGAGGAGAGCCCCGGGAACCCCCTCTTTCGCCTCCCTGTTCCCGGTCGGCGGCTCGCAACTGTGACTTATTGCCCCATTTTGCCTAAGAGGCGGGCGAGCTCAGCAGATGCGAAATGGCTAATCCAGGATCTCTGCGGGTGGGGGCCCAGGTGTAGGGCCTTCTCCCACTTCCTCCCCCAGGCCCACATGTGTGAAGAACTCCAGCCGCCCCACGGCGGCGGGATGCGGGTGGGTCCCTAGGATTTGAGGCCCTGGGCAGGCTCAGTCATGGCCCCGTGCCAGAGCTGGGCAACCAGGGCCTGGCGCTGGGGAAGATGAGTTAATTAAGGTCTGGGCCTTCTGGGGGGACGCCCTGCCTCCCACTGGTCCTGCCCACTGGTCTTGGCACCAGCTGGGCACAGCCCATCCCCCCTTCAGTGGCCTTCCCAGATCAACCTGTTCTGGGTGTGGGTCTTGGTGACAGGTGTCCGTCTCCTGGTTCTGCCCAAGCCTGTCCTTTTCTCCCAGTGTCTTTTCCTGCATCCTCCCACGCAGGGCCCACCTACCCCCCAAGAATCTGCTTGAGGAAGAGGGGGGCGGGCGGGGAGACACCCAGCTCTACCTTAGCCCCTCATGTCCCACATTATGAGGCCGCTAAGAACTCAACTTTGGGAATCAGAGTTGGATCTGAGTCCTATGTTCCACTAGAATATGGATGAACTATCCCACTTCTCTAAGTGTACCCTTTACTCCTGTTAAAGAGGGCATTCATTGGTGGCAGTTCCCTGGTGATCTAGAGGTTAGGATTGGGCTCTTTCACTGCTGTGACCGGGGTTCAAAACCTGGTCTGGGAATTGAGATCCCATATCAAGCCACTGCACACCAAAGCCAAAAAAAAAAGAGCATTCATTCACTTATTTATCCATTTCACAAATGTCTGTGGGGCACCCGCCAAGTGCCAGGGTGGTGCTGGGGTGATTGGGGTCCCAGTATCTTCCTCACAAGGTTTCTCACTGTAGAATTCTTGGCACTGTGTCTGGCACACAGTATGTGTTCAGTGGATATCACTTTTGCTGCCACTGTGACCGGTGGTATTTTTATTAATATTATTACTTGGAGTTCCCATCATGGCACAGTGATTAACGAATCCGACTAGGAACCATGAGGTTGCAGGTTCGATCCCTTACCTTGCTCAGTGGGTTAAGGATCCAGTGTTGCCGTGAGCTGTGGTGTAGGTTGCAGAATCGGCTCGGATCCCGCGTTGCTGTGGCTCTGGCGTAGGTCGGTGGCTACAGCTCCTATTAGACCCCTAGCTTGGGAACCTCCATATGCTGCGGGAGCGGCCCTAGAAAAAGGCAAAAAAAAAAAAAATTATTCATCATCTGGCCAGAGGACAGAACAGAAATTCCATTTTGCAGAAAGAAAAGTCAGGTCTCTGGGGAGATGCCCTGACTCACCCAGTTCTATTCTCACTGACCCAACTCCCTACGTTGTGTGACATCCTCCCTGAGGGGCAAATTCAATCTCCACCCCTCCTCCACCTACCCACCTCTCCAAACAGAGGGACTGGAGGAGGTGGGACACCAGGCTCTGAGAGGGAAGTGGGGGGCCCAGTTCTGCTTGATTCACAAACTCTGGGACTCTTTACTGATGCCTGTTGGGTGCCAGGCCAGTGCTGGGCCCTGGAAAGAGACAACTGAGATGGACTCCGGAGAGAGGGGGATGGGACTTGAAACCAGATCACTGCTGCTCAGAGTGATAAAGTCTGTGATGGAGAGGCGCGCAGCGGGCCAGGGGAGGAAATCCCTGAAGTCTTCTAGGGAGGGGAGGAGATGGGAAAGCTCCTAAGAGAAGGGAGCATTTGAACCTTGTAGGGTGTGTAGGAGTTTGCCAGGGGGAGGACACCCCGTGTGCAGAGGCCTGGTTTATGGATCAACAGGGAATTCTACAAGAAAAGTGTGCAGGTCCCGATGGTAGCCAGGGAGGAGGCTGGTAAGATTTGAGGACGGCCTCTCAGGCCATGGGTGGGGATCTGAGGGCCCCGGGGAGCTGGGGAAGGTGTCTGGGGACTGAGATATTCAGTCGCCCAGGGGGAATAGCGGCTGGGGGAAGGGATAGTTCTGGTGGCCCGGGGGCACAAGTGTGAGGAGGCTGGGCCGGAATGCAGGCGACTGGGCTCTGCTCCTCTGCTCCAGCAGAGCTCCAGCTTAGAGATAAGATTAGGAAGGATGCCATCTTGATACAAGTTGGGGAAATGACCAGATGTCGTCCCTTTGGCCTCCAGAACCCTCTGTGTGATGCATAGGAAACTAGGGTCCCATCGGCTCTGCCCTTGACTAGCTGTGTGATGTAGTCATCTTAGCTCTCTGGGCCTTGATTTTGCCATCTGTACAATGGATAAGAATAAATCTCAGGAGTTCCCGTCGTGGCTCAGTGGTTAACAAATCTGACTAGGAACCATGAGGTTGCAGGTTCAATCCCTGGCCTTGCTCAGTGGGTTAAAGGATCCAGCTTTGCCATGAGCTGTGGTGTAGGTCGCAGATGCAGCTCGGATGTGGCGTTGCTGTGGCTCTGGCGTAGGCCGGCAGCTGTAGCTCCGATTCAACCCCTAGCCCGGGGATCTCCATATGCTGTGGATGTGGCCCTAAAAAGCAAAAAAAAAACAAAAAAAAAAAAAAAAAAATTGGTAATAAAAGAAGATTTGGTACACAACAAAGAATGTGAAATATTTCATTAGATATTTAATGATGACATGTTGGAATGATAATACTTTGGACGTCTATTGGGTTAAATGTATTTCTAAAGTAATGTCACTTGTTGCTACTTTAACGTGGCTTCTAGAAAATTTTAAACTACCTTTATGGCTCGCATTATATTTCTGTCCAACAGTGCTGCTCTACTGTAACTGCTCGATAAACATTTTATAGTATAGAGTAGTGGGTATCAACCAAGGACAAGTTTGTCGCTTAGGGGACATTTGGCAGTGTCTTGATACATTTTTGGTTGTGGCTACTTGAGAGGAGGAAGCTCCTGGCATCTAGTGAGGACAGACCAAGGATTCTGTTAAACATCTTACAGGAGTTCCCGTCGTGGCGCAGTGGTTAACAAATCCTACTAGGAACCATGAGGTTGCGGGTTCGATCCCTGCCCTTGCTCGGTGGGTCAAGGTTCCGGAGTTGCCGTGAGCTGTGGTGTAGGTCGCAGACGTGGCTCAGATCCTGCATTGCTGTGGCTCTGGTGTAGGCTGGCAGCTACAGCTCCGATTCAACCCCTAGCCCGGGAACCTCCATGTGCCGCAGGAGCGGCCCAAGAAATGGCAAAAAGACAAAAAAAAAAAACAACTTACAGCGCACAAGACAGCACTCCCCACACACCCAATTCCCTACACCCCCAGTTCCACTGAACACAAAATTATCCAGCCCCATATGCCAAGTGTGCCAGGGTGGAGACACACTGGTACAAAGCAGATACCTGGTAAACATTGGCTATCTGTAGCTCTAGCTCAAGTTGTCATCTTCAAGGCCCTGACAAGTCCTGCAGGAAAGAAACTTGTTTCATTTTGCTGAGGCTGGAGAGAGGAGGAGGGTCTGGGTCCAGGGAATGCAAGGAGTTCAAACCAAATGACTCATTGGATGTTGGAGCCAGAGAGAGGGAGGGATGGTGATCTCTCACTGAGATGGAGACAGAGAGCAGGAGCAGGTTTGGTGTAAGATGCTGAGGTTTATGGGCAAGCCTGGGCTGCAGCAGGTGGCAGAGCTCAGAGGGCCATAGGAGCCATCCTAGTGTGAGATGGGTGTGGGGGTGGGGAGGCAGGTCCATAAAGGCAGCTGGAGACACAGCTGCCTAGAGCCCAGCATCGGGTGGGGGGAGCTAGCATGGTTTGAGTGGTGGGAGAGGGAGAAAAAAACTGATGTTGGGAGATGCCAGTGGGGAGGAAGGCTTCAGGAAGAAGGAGGTGCTCGGCAGAGAGCCCAGGAGAGATAGTGGGCATTGGAAGGCCACTGCTGGCCTTGGGGAGGCCGGGAGCAAGGAGGGCAGGGGCAGATCTGGGAGGTTGGGGTGGCAGGAAAGGGAACCAGGAGGACTCTTCTTTTTTTAATTAATATTATTTTTTTACCTCTTCTTTTTTAAAATTTTATTGATGTATAGTTAATTTACAGTGTTGTGTTAGTTTCAAATGCATGTAGAAAATTGATTCAATTTTATATATATTCTTTCATATATATTTTATATGTATTCTTTTTTCAGATTCTTTCCCTTATAGGTTATTACAAGATATAGAGTTTACTGGCCGGTGCTATGCAATAGGTCCTTGTTGATTACCTATTTTATTTTATATATAGTGGCGTCTATGTGTTAATCTCAAACCTCCTAATTTATCCGCCCCTCCCCCACCCCCTTCGGTGACGGGAAGTTTGTCTTCTATGTCTGTGGGTCTATTTCTGTTTTGTTAATAAGTTCATTTGTATCATCTTTTTAGATTCCACATAGAAGTGATGTCATAGGATATCTGTCTTTGTCTGTCTGACTGACTTCACTTAATACAATCATCTCCAGGTCTGGAGAGCTCTTTCCAGGAGCTGAGCTGAGAGGGGCAGAGAGAGACAGCCCAGCTTGGCTCAGGGGTTGGTGTTACATAGGAAGGTCAAACGTGACTTTCTCCGGGGTGGGGGAAGAGTGGGGGTGGGGAGGGCTGGAGGCAAGGATGCCTGGGTCCCGGTAGGTGAGGGCAGGGGCCTCTGGGGAACATTGCTGTGAAGGCTGGCACCTGGGGAAAGCCTGGAACGTCACGTTCAAATGTTTGTAAGCAGTAGAATCCTGCCTCCACCCCATTCTTTCAAACACACACCGAACCCCAGTATACAAAGCAGCAGCTCTAATCGGGATAAGAGTTGGGGGCCCCGGAAGACCCATGAGAAAGGACCCTCCCATACTGGCCTGGGTCACCTCCTCTACCTCCTAGATCTTCCTGGCGACTCCTTTTGATCTTTCTCCTCCCCACCCTTGGGTCCTCCTTGCTTGGGCCTCTGCCACCTCCATATGGGGTTTCCTCAAGCCTCTTCCTTCCCAGCTCCTTTCTTTAAGGGTTTTTGTGTTTGCCTCTGAGCCCCAGCCCTTCCTGTACCCCTCTCAGCCACCACTCTTTTTCCCCCACCTCCCCCCTCATTCCCCATGGGGCCGTGGGTGCCTCTCCCCCCACTTCAGTCACCAAGTTCGGGCCACTCACCAGCCGCAAATCAAAGTGTCTGCACCTTGTCCCCCCTTCCCATTCCATGCCCTGCCTGCCAGCTCACGAACCGCAGCTCATCCCACCCCAGCCTCCATCCGCTCTGAGAGGGTGTAGGGTCTAAGGACTGGGTTTGCCTCCCACTTTGAAGAGCTGTGTGGCCTTCTTGAGGTTTCCTCATCTGTAAAGCCAAGTGACCACTCGTGTCTCGGCTGCTTCTTCCTAGGGCTGCTGTAAGGCAAAGGGAGTCCACTGGGATGGGGTGGGGCACCCAGGGAGCAGGATTAAGTGATATCAGTTAAGTAATGACGTCACTGCTGTAGTCCTTAGGTGAGGGCGAGAGGGGCGTGGCTACAAGACCCCGCCCATCTGGCTTCCGGGCCACCTCCCCTCCACGTCGAAGAGCCCGCCCTCTCGCCATCTCCCTGGAGGCACTGTGCTCTCTCCCACCTCCCCGCCTTTGTATGCGGACCCCTCTGCCTAGAAGCTGTCACCTTTTCCTCTGGCAAAATCCCCCACACTTGCGCCTCCCGTCTCAGCCCAGATCCCTTACTCTCGTCCTAGTGTCATCCTCCCTGGTCCAGATCCCCCACCTCCCTTAATTGGGGTCATGTAATTGCATGTATGGGGGCCAGTGCCCGGTGGCTCTGACCCGCCATTCTCCCCCGCTGCGCCCCTCGCCCCGCAGAGCATGTGCCCTCGGAGCTGTGGGAGCCCTTCTACACTGACCAGTATGCGCAGGAGCATGTGAAGCCCCCGGTGACGCGGCTGCTGCTCTCCGCTGAGCTCTACTGCCGGGCCTGGCGCCAGGCCCTGCCGCAGCTCGGAGACGCCCCCGAGCCCCTCTGCGCTACTGGCCCTGCTTGCGCGGAGGGGCACGGTGCCTGCGCTGCCCGAGCGCCCAGTCCAGGAAGCCGACCTGAGGCACCAGCCCATCCTCATGGTAGGCCCCGCCCCCGCCCCCTTAGGCCCCGCCCACCGGTTGGCTCCTCCTACCAGGTCTGGCGCCTTTTGCTACTCTAGTGCGCCCCACCCCCCACCCCAGGGCATGTCCCACTGGATCCTGGATCCTGAGGCCTAGTTTGTGACCTCAAAGCCAGGCCCGCCTCCCAAGCCCCTCCCTCTTCGATCCCCTCCCACCTCCAGGGTCTTCCTCTTTTTACTCCCTGGAAGGCTGAGGGGAGCCTTCGACCCCGGCTCTAGTCTCACCCTTCAGCCTCTGCCCCCACAGGGAGCCCATTTAGCTGTCATTGATGCCCTCATGGTTGCATTCGCCTTCGAGTGGACAAAGACACTGCCTGGTCCCTTGGCCCTGGCCAGCTTGGAGCACAAGCTCCTTTTCTGGGTGGACACGGTAGGTGGGGGTTGGGTCAAGATGGGCTGGAGGGCCAGGATCACCCAGTGACCAGAGGACTGACACCTCCCTACTCCCCAGACCATCCGGCGGCTGCAGGAGAAGACGGAGCAAGAAGCTGCCCAGAGAGCATCTCCTGCGGCCCCTGCAGATGGGGTGGCCCCAGCGCAACCTTCGGTGAGGCTGGGGTGATGGATGGACTGAAAGAAGGGCGGACCCTCGAGGGCTGGGTGGACAGGGCAGGGCTGTGCCTCAAGGCCATTCCTGCACTGGTGGGGGGAGGGCTGGAGGTGACTCTCTCTTTCTCTGCCCTCTCCCCTCCCTCCTGTGCCTGCTCCTGCCACTCCCCTCTCTGCCTCTCTGGCATCAGTGCCCCACACGCTGGTACTGGAAGCTGGTTCCTGTAAGTGGGGCTTGTCTCTCTGCCCCGTCTGCCTGCCCCGCTTGTCGCTCTGTCCGTGTGTCTGTGTCTGCCTGCCTGTCCTGCTCCCTCTCTGATCTCCCCCCAGATATGAGCAAAGGAAGTGGGACCCCAGCCCCAGGAGGGAGGGGAAGGAACAGAGGGAAACCCCTTGGAACCCAGGGAAGGGGAGAATCTCTGCGGCTAATTGAGAGGGCAGAATTTTTTCCTGCTGGGGATGAACCTCCCCTCCCAGCAGCCAAGAGGGCGGAGCTCCCTGGGCTTGGCCGCCTGAGCTGAGATGGGAGACCGCAGCCCATCAGACACATGGATCCTGACCCCAACAGGCAGGGCACCTGGAGATGACTCCTCTAGCCAAGAGGAAGATCCTCCAACCCAAAAGAGGGTAGAAGAACTTTCCTGAGATTCCAGCTTCCCTAAGGACAGCTCCCTGCTCCCAGCTTTGGGGGCAGTGGGGTGTCCCTCCTTGAAGTGTCACAAGGGGAAAAGAAAAGTGACCCCTGCGGGGGGTGGGGAGGGGGGCAGGGGAGGCTTTGGGCTAAAGTCCTTGCCTTTGCTCACTTCAGGGCCTCCTTCCCCCCCACCCTAGGGCCTGGGTTGGGGGTTCCTCTCCTGCCTACCTGCTTCCCTTGCATCCCCTCCCCCAGCTGAAGCCTGGGTCTTTTGGGGGTGAGGGAAGAGGGTTCCCTGCATGAGAGGCTGCTCCGTGGGGTCCCTCCGGGCTGGGAGGAGCTGGGGTCCCCAAAGCCGGCCAGAGCACCATCAGGGAGCTGGACAGCCAGGGCTCAGGACAGGGATCAGGGCTGTCTCCCCCAACTCCCCCCAGAGGTGTGCTTGGGGGCCCAGCAAGTCAGCACCCCTCCCGCCCCGCTGACGGCTGCTCCTCTCCCCCCCCAGCACGCAATTGCCTTCTGTTTGAAGGAGTCGGGGAGCAAACCCCCCATGGTAATGTATCCCCCGCCCCAGGGTCCCAGGAGTCCCTGCCCCCAGCCCCCCGCTGCTGGCCTGGCTGCTCGCAGACACCTCCTCTGCCTCTTGCTGCTGCCCTTCCCCTGCTCCAGGCTGCCCCCCACTCTGGCTCTGGGACCCTTGGCTTCACGCCCCCGTCGTGGCGGAACCCCTAGGCCTCCCCGCCCAGCCTGCATGACTGCTGACCTGGGGGCCACCCTGACCTCTGACCTGACCTGGCTCCCACCCACAGATCCGCTATCGCAAGGACCGCGCCGTGGCCCGACGCGCCCCCTGCTTTCCTACCGTGACCAGCCTCCAGGACCTGGCAAGTGGGGCCGCGCTGGCTGCCACCATCCACTGCTATTGTCCTCAGCTCTTGCGACTTGAAGGTGAGTGAATGGGCCTGAGCCAGACCCTGTCCTTGGGAGCCTGGCACCTGGTGTTGGCATCTGTCCCTGGAGTAGTGCAGAGATTATGAGTGCAGCTCCCAAAATTGGGAGACCTGGGTTTGAACCTCTCTTCCCCTAATCAGCTGTGTGATCTTGTACAAGTGTCTGAACTGCTCTGCGGTTCATACAGTTCATTCCCACAGCATGTATCAACAGAGTGCAAGCTGTGTGCCAGACCCTGTTTTTAGGCATCAGAGATCCAGGCAGAATATTGTACAGACACACGCCTGACCTTGGCGGCTCACATCCTAGTTGGGAGAGAAAGACAGGAAGTTCATCTAGAAGAATGTTCTGGAGGTTCAGTGCTCTGCAGAGCACTGGGTGGTCAGGAAAAGCTTTTTGAATTGAGTTTGGGGGGACCAAGCTCTCCAGGTGGTAGGAACAGCCAAAGCAAAGGCCTGAGGAATAGCCTTCCACAGGTACCCCTTGTGAATGGGGCCAAGCCTGGGTCATAGGAGGCCCCCTGCTTTCCTGGGGCCTTGCCCTTCTTGCCTTAGAGCCAGGGACCCAGACATCCTGTCCCTACAGAGGTGTGCCTCAAGGACCCCATGTCTGTGGCGGACAGCCTGTACAACCTCCAGCTGGTGCAGGATTTCTGCGCCTCTCGCCTTCCTCGTGGCTGCCCGCTGTCTCTTGAGGACCTGCTCTATGTCCCACCGCCCCTCAAGGTAGCGCCATCTTGGGGCCTTGTGGGCAGGTGTCCAGGGCTATGGGTCCAGGGCCGTGGGTCCCATTGGCCGACCCTGTCTTCTGCCTCCAGGTCAACCTGATGGTGCTGCTAGCTGAGTTGTTCATGTGCTTTGAGGTGCTGAAGCCTGACTTCGTACAGGTCAAGGATCTGCCCGATGGTCATGGTGAGGCCTGGCCTTGCGTCTGGGGTGGAGGACGGGTGGGGAGGCCAGGCCCTGCCTTACCCTCTCCTCTGTGCTGCAGCCGCCTCCCCCCGGGCCACAGAGGCCTCTCCCCCTCAGAACAACAGCGGCAGCAGGTATGGTTCCCCTGCTGGGTTAAGACTCCACGGCCATGATAGGCCCTCCTCCTGCTGGGATGGGGCAGGGGGATGCTCCACTCCCAGGAGCGGGGAGGGGGCCCCTCGGCTGACACGCATCTCTTGGCAGTTCCCCTGTCTTCAGCTTCCGCCATCCACTCCTGTCACCTGGTGGCCCCCAGTCCCCACTCCGTGGATCCACAGGTGAGGGCAGGGGGATGGCTTGTCACTGGAGATCCCCCACCCAAAGACTGCCCCATGTTGTCCCATGTGACTGCTCCATTGGGTTCCTCTGGCACCTGAATGACTCCCGGTGACCCTGATTGACCCCCCCCAGTGACCTCCCCCTGTGGCTCAACAGGACCCCCTAGTGGCACCACATGGCCCCCAGCTATCCATCCACACAATGATCCATCAGTGACTCATCCTTTGACATCCTGTGGCTGACCCCACTCAGGGTCCCCAGTGACTCCATAATGACCACTCCCTGACCCTCCACAGGCTCTCTGAAGTCCTCCCCGTCCATGTCCCACATGGAGGCCCTTGGCAAAGCCTGGAACCGTCAGCTTAGGTGAGTATATCCACGAGGGCCCAGGCAGTGGGACAGGTGGGGCTAGGGTAGGGCTCGGGCTTGTCCCAGGGGCTGACCCCTCCCTCCGGCCGCCCAGCCGTCCCCTTTCCCAGGCCGTGTCGTTCAGCACCCCCTTTGGCCTGGACAGCGACGTGGATGTTGTCATGGGAGACCCAGTCCTCCTCCGCTCTGTCAGCTCAGACAGCCTGGGTCCTCCGCGCTCCGTGCCAGCCCGGACTCCCGCCCAGCCACCCCTGGAGACCGGTGACCTGCCCACCATCGAGGAGGCCCTGCAGATCATCCACAGTGCCGAGCCCCGGCTGCTCCCGGATGGGGCTGCCGATGGCAGCTTCTACCTCCACTCCCCTGAGGGGTCCTCCAAACTGCCGCTGGCTTCCCCCTATCCACCCGAGGGGGCCTCAAAACCACTGCCCGACGGGCCCACCAAAGCACCTGCCTACCTGCCCCACCCCGAGGGCCCCTCGAAACCGTCTCCCTGCTTGGTGGGGGAGGTATCAAAACCGCCAGCTCTGACCGAGGGCTCCCCCAAGGCTGCAGCTTCGTCCCCGGCAGCCAGCAACTCTGAAGTGAAGATGACCAGCTTTGCTGAACGCAAGAAGCAGCTGGTGAAGGCCGAGGCTGAGGCAGGGTCCCCCATGGCCACCCCTGTGGCACCGGAGGCCCTGAGCTCAGAGATGAGCGAGCTTGGAGCCCGGCTAGAGGAGAAACGCCGGGCCATAGAGGCTCAGAAGCGACGGATAGAGGCCATCTTTGCCAAGCATCGCCAGCGGCTGGGCAAGAGCGCTTTCCTGCAGGTGCAGCCACGGGAGGCTGGTGGGGAAGCGGAGGCAGAGCCGGGCCTGGCCCCTGGTGGGGAGCGGCCGGCAGGTGAGGGCCAGGGTGAGCCGTCCCCACGGCCAAAGGCTGTGACCTTCTCTCCAGAACTGGGCCCGGTACCCTCCGAGGGGCTGGGGGACTATAACCGGGCGGTCAGCAAGCTGAGCGCAGCGCTAAACTCGCTGCAACGGGACATGCAGAGGCTCACGGACCAGCAGCAGCGGCTCCTGGCCCCGCCCGAGGCCTCTGGGCCTGCCCCTCCTCCTGCTGCCTGGGTCATTCCTGGTCCCACGACGGGCCCCAAAGCTGCATCCCCCAGCCCTGCCCGGCGTGCCCCAGCTGCCCGGCGCAGCCCTGGGCCTGGCCCCAGCCCAACACCCCGCAGCCCGAAACATGCACGGCCAGCGGAGCTGCGGCTGGCACCCCTGACGAGGGTGCTCACGCCTCCCCACGACGTGGACAGCCTCCCCCACCTGCGCAAGTTCTCGCCAAGCCAGGTGCCTGTGCAGACGCGCTCCTCCATCCTCCTGGCGGAGGGGCCATCTCCCGAGGAGCCAGCAGCCCGGCCTGGCCTCATCGAGATCCCGCTGGGCAGCCTGGGAGAGCCCACGGCTGAGGATGAGGGGGACGGAAGTCCCCCTGGTGCTGAGGATTCCTTAGAAGAAGAGGCATCTTCAGAGGGAGAGCCCCGGGCCGGGCTGGGGTTCTTCTATAAGGTGAGAGTCACCTGAGTAGGTGGGGAGGCAGGTGGATGGATAGATGGTCATGGAGGGGGGAAAAGGATGGGTGGATGGATAGACCGGCAGGCGGACAGGTGGGCACATGGATAGGACTTTCCCAAAGGATGGACAGACAGATGGAGCTGGTAAGGGGACAAGGTAGATGGTTAGCCAGCTGCAAGTGGGCAGATGGACAAGGTGTATGTGGCCAGGTGGACACATAGATGGGGTGGGTAGATAGATGGACAGGGATAGGCACATAGATGGATGGGGGAGGTGACGGACAGATGGACAGGACTGGGTATATGGTCAAATGGGGCTAGGGTCCTCCAAGGGGTCTCCTCTCTCCTGCTCTCCCTCCCCCCGAGCCCCCGACAGCATCTCCCTACCAGTTTCCCTTCCTGACACTTCCATGTCTTGGCATTCTTCCTCTTGGCATCCCCATCCTGGGCCACCACCTCTAACCTGGACACCTGCAGTCACATCCTAATTGGTCTCCACATATCAGTCCCTGGCCATTTTCTTTTCTTTTTTTTTTTTTTTTTGGTCGTTTTAGGGCTGCACCTGAGGTACGTGAAGGTTCCCAGGCTAGGGGCTGAATCGGAGCTACAGCTGCTGGCCTACGCCCCAGCCACAGCAATGCCAGATCTGAGCCGCATCTGTGACCTACACCACAGCCTACGACAACGCCAGATCCTTAAACCACTGAGCAAGGCCAGGGATCGAACCCACAACCTCATGGTTCCTTGTCGGATTCGTTTCCACTGCACCACCACAGGAACTCCGTCCCTGGCCAGCAAGATTTTTTTCAAAAATGTAAATGGGACCTCGTCGCTCCCCTCTTTAAAACCTTCTGCTCGCCCCTGACCTCATCCTGTGCCATCCTCCCCAGCTCTGCATCCCAGCCACACTGGCCTCCCTGCTGTTCCACACCTGCTAGGCTTGTTCTGGCCTCAGGGCCTTTGCACCTGCTGTTCTTTCCACCCAGAACACGCTCCTCACCACTCATCCTCAGTTCAGTTCTCCTCCTCGTCCAAGGTTACTTCCTCTTGGTGTCCCCAGGCTAGATAGGTTCCCCTCCACAGTGTAGACTAACAGCCTCTGCTGCTATTCACCCACACTGAGGTAATGATTGCTTTGTGTGCCCAGAAGCCAGTATGGGCCTGTGCACAAACAGGTGCCCATTAAATGCCTTCAGACCAATTATAAAAATTCAAGGACAGGTGAGTGGCTGGCAGGTTAGGTCAACAGAAGATCAGACCCCCAATGAAGCAGGGGAGGGACACCCAGCTGGATTTGGTGCCTGCCCCCAGAATGAAGATAAGCCTGAGGACGAGATGGCCCAAAAGCGGGCCAGCCTGCTGGAGCGGCAGCAGCGACGGGCAGAGGAGGCACGGCGGCGGAAACAGTGGCAGGAGGCGGAGAAGGAGCAGCGGAAGGAGGAGGCTGCACGGTAAGGCTGGGCCCAGCCCGGGGACCCCTGCCACTGGCGACCCCATGACCTGACTGCTTCAATCCCCTCATCTGCAGGCTGGCCCAGGAGGAGGCAGCCTCCAGCCCCCAAGCCCCACCAGCTCCTGCAGCCCCAGCTGCAATCCCAGCCCCTGCTGCCCGAGCCCCAGCCGAGGAGGAGGTGGGCCCCCGGCGGGGGGAATTTACGCGGCTTGAGTATGAACGCCGGGCCCAGCTGAAGCTGATGGATGACCTTGACAAGGTGCTGCGGCCCCGGGCCACGGGGAGTGGGGGGCCAGGCCGGGGAGGTCGGAGGGCCCCCCGGCCGCGCTCTGGTTGCTGTGATGACTCTGCCCTGGCGCGAAGCCCAGCCCGTGGCCTGCTAGGTGAGGCCCCTGGGGGAATGTGGGGAGGTAGGGGGTACATTCACAGTACACTCATAGGGGTCAAGGCTTCCAGAAGGATGTGGAGGCTGCAGCAGGGTGAGGGGTGTGGGTGGAGCTGGCCCGGAGGTCTCTCTACAGCCTAAGAGGTGAGGTGCTGCTAGACAAAGAAGCCCCCTCCCGCCCAGGGGTGGGGGGAGGTTAGCCGCCAGGGGGGCTGCACAGGGTGAGGGTCCGACCCCACATTCCCTACCCAGCTGGCCAGGTAAGGCCCCCTTGGGTGTTTGTGGAGGTGAGGGAGCTTCGAGTGGGGCCTGACTGACACCCTCTGCTCCCAGGCTCTCGGCTCAGCAAAATCTACTCACAGTCCACTCTGTCACTGTCCACCGTGGCCAACGAGGCCCCCAATAACCTTGGCGTGAAGAGGCCCACGTCTCGGTGAGTTTGGCCTGAGTGGGCAGGCGCCTGTGTTCCAGGTGGCCTTTCAGAGTATGTGTGTGAGGGACAGCGAGCCTAGAAGTGTGACGGGCACCAGCGTGTGTATCTGCCGCCAGAGGGATCAAAGGACGCACACTTGACAGGACACAAGGACGGGCCTCTCTGTGCTGGGGTTCACTGTGCCGGGGGCTAGGAGAGGGTGCTGCGTGGGCTCAGGGGCACACACGACGTCCTTGGACGTGACCCGCTCTGCAGTGTCCTGGGCTTGCTCTTCCCTGGTCCTACTGCACTGGTTGGGAAGCTTGGGCCCCCAGTGACCGCATGCCCACTGCACCCCTTCCCCTGTAGGGCTCCATCTCCATCCGGCCTCATGTCTCCAAGCCGCCTGCCTGGTAGTCGCGAACGTGAATGGGAGAACGGCAGCAATGCCTCCTCCCCAGCCTCAGTGCCCGAGTACACAGGTAGGTGGGACTTCGGGTAGCAAGCGCCAGGCCCTGCCCATCTCCTGGTCCTCCCTGCTGACTGCCCTGTCCCCTAGGTCCACGCCTGTACAAGGAGCCCAGCGCCAAGTCCAACAAGTTCATCATCCACAATGCCCTGTCACACTGCTGCCTGGCAGGCAAGGTGAACGAGCCACAGAAGAACCGCATCCTCGAGGTGGGCCCGTGTGGGGGGCCTGGGGGCTGACGGGTCGGGGGGCCCTGGCTGGGCTGCTCACTGCTTTTGCCACCCGGTAGGAGATCGAGAAGAGCAAGGCCAACCACTTCCTGATCCTCTTCCGAGACTCAAGCTGCCAGTTCCGGGCCCTGTACACACTCTCCGGGGAGACGGAGGAGCTGTCTCGGCTGGCAGGCTATGGCCCCCGAACGGTCACGCCCGCCATGGTCGAGGGCATTTACAAGTACAACTCAGACCGCAAGCGCTTTACCCAGATCCCCGCCAAGACCATGTCCATGAGCGTGGATGCCTTCACCATCCAGGGACACCTCTGGCAGAGCAAGAAGCCCACTACTCCCAAGAAGGGGGGCAGCACCCCTAAATAGCCCTGTCTCAGGTGGTCCGCAGGCCGGGCCCCGGGGGCTCCGGCCGCCACCCTCCTGGAGGACAGTCTATTGGTATTCCTGGGTCCTGTCCGTCCCCAACCTTGTCTGGGTGGGGCTGGAGTCCCCACCCCCTAACTTTTGTCCCGTCCTGCTGTGGGGGCTGAGCTGGGAGGTTCAGGGACTCAGGGCTCAGCTCAGTCCCCTGTCTGTCCTCCCTACCTTCTTGAATAAAGTAATTTAAAGAGAGTGTGACTGATGGCATGGCCTGGAGGCTGGCTGGGCACTCCTCACCCCTCCCCGCCGCAACGTCTCTGCCTAAGAGGGTTTCCCACACTCGCTGTTTCCTCCAGTTCCCTCCTGACCCTGCTCCAGCCTCTCCTCTGCCCTCTTGAGGCCTGGGCGCAGCTCCTGCAAAGGTCCGGCATGACTTCCCTGCCAGGGCCCCGCGGCTGCTCTCCAGCTGCCTCTTAACTGACTTCCTGGGCACATGAGGCCTCTGGCCAGCCCTTCCTGCCCCCACTCGCTTCATTTTCCTCAATGTGGCTATTATTATTGGCCCTTCCCGGCCTTTGGTCCTGGGCCAGGGATTCCTCTGTCTCTCTGAGTACCACATCGAAGGCTCTGGTTGCCTCCTTGGCGAGGCCACTGGAGTCTCAGGTGCATAAGCTCCACCACACGCTGGAACCTGACTGAGTTCCCATCCCCCTGCAGCTTGGGTGGGGAACCAGCCTCCCCAGTGTAACCCAGTCGCGCCTACTGAAGGCGTCTCTGTCTCACTCACCTCTCTGTCCCTTTGACTGCCCCCCAGTCAGGCCACTAGGCTGGGCCTCCTCACGTCTCCAGTCACCTGCCATGGGCTGGTCCCCATGGCAGCCTGCCTGGCCTGTTCAGGGCACAAATCTGATTAAGTCCCTGAATGCTTAAAATCCTTTAATAGCTTAGAGCCCACTAATGGCTTCCCAGGGCTTAGGACTAAGGACCACACCCTGGCCGTGGCCCATGGCTGAGGGAGGTCTGGCTCCTGGCCCGTGTCCAGGGCAAGAGGTGCCTCCCAAGCTCTCAGATCAGCCTCTTCCCAAAAGGAGGCAGGTGCCCTCACCCAGGGAGAAGCGGTTTGTGATGGGGTCGGGGGTGGGGCAGGGGCCCCCTCCAGGCTCAGGGCCTCAGGCAGCAGAGACTGGCCTCGCAGAGTCCAGAACTGGCTCTGCCGGGTGAGGGTGGGGCATGGGCCCTGGCCTGGAGCCCAGCTGCCCCACCTCCCACACCAGCCAATCTGGGGATGGGGGGCAGGGCGCTACTGAGCTGGCAATCCCTGCGGGCACCTGGTCCCTGGTCGGTAGGCAGGAGAGGGCGGGCAGGAAGGAGGATCAGACCAGAACTTACAAACACGAGCTTCATTGGGGGAGTGGGGGAGGTGGGGGGTGGGAGTGGGAGTCAGTCTTCCTTCAGGCTCCCAAACACGGCAGCCGGCACGCTCTGCTGCTCTAGCCGCACCTCTGGGGGAGGCAAGGAGAACAAGGTCACTCTCCAGGCGGGGGTCCTGCCCTGCCTCTGCCCGTCACCCTGCCTGGCTGGCTGGCTGGCTGGCTGGCCTCTTACCATTGGGTTCCAGGTCCATCTCGTCCTCGTCCTCGTCCTCGCCCAACTCAATCTCCTCCGGGTTGGCCTGCTGCGCCAGCTCAGCCAGCTCCTCTCGCGAGGCATCGCTCCTGGGGCGGGGGAGGGGGTTGCACTGCTCAGCTTGGCCCAGCAGCCCCCCAGCCTCCCTGCACCTCCCCTCCGGAAGGAGAGCTGGCTGGCTCCCAGCTCCAGGGCCTGCCCTCACCTCACAAACAGGATCTTGCTCTGGGCCCGTGAAGGCTGGTCCCGCTCGGCCTCAGCTGCCAGCTGCTCCGCCCGCTGCTCTAACAGCTTCATGTCATCCATGCCACTCTGCCCAGGGGCAAGGTCGGACACTGCGGGGCGGGCAGGGATGACGCGTGGGGGTCAGACACTGGGCTGTCCTCAGCCTTCTGTGCCTGCCTTGCTGTGGGTGTCCGGGCGCCCCCAACCTGGGCCCAGGGAATGGGAAGCAGAGTGGACCCTTGCGCTCCCAGACCAGGAGACCAGTGCTAGGTCACAGCTGCTCACCGGTACCCGTGGCGCTGCCCGACACCTTGAGCATCTGGGAGGCCATGAAGTTGACCTGTGTGTTGTAGGTGGCCTGCACGCTACGGCGGATGCGAAGCATCTCCCGGATGGTGTCCTCGTTGCCGTGCCGGACCTCGAAGTCCTTCCACGTCTGCCAGAACGCCCCGGTCGTCTGTGGAGGGGCCGGGGACATGAGCTGGCTGGCTCGGCCGCAGCCTCCCACACCTGCCGGCTCCAGACCCATCCTGGTCCAGGACCCGTCCCTACCCGGGGGTCGCAGATCTGCGAGCAGAAGCTGTAGATAGCCCGGGCGCGGTCGATCTCCCCAAGCTTACACTCCATATCGGCAAACCGCAGGCACATCTCCCGGGCGTGCTCATCCGACAGCACCTGAGCGGGGTCAGGAGAGGTCAGGGAGCGCGCCATGTGGGATGGGAGGGGGGTGCCCCCCCTCTGGGGGAACCCAGGCGGTTCCCAGGCTGGCCCCCGGGCTGGCAGGCCTGCTTGGATCCTGGGCCTGCAGCACCCCTTCTTGCCCTTCTCTTCCCGACCGCAGCCCCCTGCCCCACTCCCTGCGGTGGGCACCTCAATGGCCTTCTGGTAGATGCCCCGGGTGTGGGTGACCCCGTAGATCTCAGCTGCCCGCTTGATGTAGATGTTGAACATGTCGTATTGCTGGGAGGGCTCCACAGCCCGGGTGGCCCGCTCGTACACGGCCATGGCGTGCCTGGCCAGGCCCCACTCCTCCTCCAGCTGCGCGTACAGCAAGTACAGCGCTGTGACAGGAACAAAAAGGGGTGGGGGAGAGGCTGTCAGAGGTCCGTGGCTGCGGCCCGGATGCCCCCCTCCCCACGCCCTCCAATGAGCCCGCCTCACTCTTTGCATATTTGGGAGGGCAGCCATCCAGCGCCTGCTCAAAGAGGTCCCGTGCCCGCTCTAGCTTTCGGCCCCCGTAGCGGGCAATGAACTTGGTCAGGTAGGTGCTCCAGATGTCGGACACGTTGGGCCACTTGAACAGCGAGATGCCGCGCTCATATGCCTGTCCCAAGGGGGAATCGTCTGAGTCCACAGGGGGAGACTCCCCACAACCAAAACCCCCAAGTCTCCTTCAGGATCGGCAAGTGGGCGCCTGGCCTGTCCACCCCTTCTGGTCCTGCTTCTCCCTGCCATTGTGCAAGCACGGCCCAGCCAGGAGGGCCTGTCCGCTGCCTGTCTCCCTCAACAGACAGCAAGGCCCCCAAAGACAGAGCTGGACGAGGACCCACTGAGACCAGCCAGCGACTTTATAGCTGAAGAGGCGGGTGGCTCCTCTGCTCTTCAGACACTGGCGCCCAGTGCCCTGGGAGAAGGTTCACCTACTCAGGCAAAGGGGTGGGGCCCGCCACTCAGGCAGCGGTGGCACCTTGTATAGGTACCACCTCCCCATCCGTGTACATGCACGGTCCCCACGTGTATACAACCAAACCCTCGGCAGTGGGGCAGGGCCCCTTCACGTGTATACATACACGTGTAAAACACCCCACGTGCCTACGACCCCTGGCCTGAGCAGCAGGAACTGCACACACCTGTACTTACACCCTCCTCCCACCCCCTCACTCCCCCCTCCCCCGCCCCCCCCACAGGACCCTGTGTCTGTGACAGGCTGACCTGTGTCCCCCAAATTCCAACTGAAGCCCCAGCTCCCAGCACCTCATGAGGTGCTGTACTTGGAGACGAGGTCTTTAAGACATAAGTAAGTTAAAATGAGACCACTAGGGGAGTTCTCATGGTGGCGCAGTGGAAACGAATCCTACTAGGAACCATGAACTTGCGGGTTTGATCCCTGGCCTCGCTCAGTGGGTTAAGGATCTGGTGTTGCCATGAGCTGTGGTGTAGGTCACAGATGCGGCTCGCATCCTGCATTGCTGTGACTCTGGTGAGGGCCAACAGCTGTAGCTCCGATTCGACCCCTAGCCTAGGAACCTCCATACGCCATGGGCTCGGCCCTAAAATGCAAAAAAAGCAAAAAAAAAAAAAAGAGAGAGAGAGACCATTAGGATAAACCTGGTTCCAGTACAGCTAGCATTCTCCTAAGAGGAGAATGGGACACTAAAAGGATGCAGAGAGATGACCACATGAGAGCGCAGTGAGAAGGTGGCCTCTACAAGCCAAGGAAAGAGACCTCAGAAGAAACCAACCCTGCCAACACCTTGACCTCACACTTCCCGCCAGTGGAACTGGCAAAATACATTTGTTGTTCAAGCTGCCAGGTGGGCAGCACCCCATTAGCCCCAGCAGACGAACACAGTGCCCCAGGCACCCAGGCAGGGACCTCCTCACCTTGAAGCTCTCCTCAAAGTACTTGTGCTCCTCCAGAAACATGGCGTAGTTGATGACGATCTGGGGCGTGGCGATGCGCAGGTCCAGGATGCGGTCGTACACAGCCTTGGTGGACTGCGGGCGAAGGGGGATGCGGAAGCATGTCAGGGGTGGAGTCAGCAGCCCCCCTGGTGCGGGTGCACGTCCCACCCAGTCCTGGCAGCTCACCTGGAAGGTGCCGAGGCTTTCCTCCAGGTCGGCCAACATCGACCACACCTTCAGAGACTTGTACACTCGGTTCTGCACGGGCTCTGAGCCATCAAAGTACTCGGCCCGGCGGGCAGGCAGTGCGGTCGCCTTCTGCAGGTGCAGGGACAGCATGGGGAGGCGCTGAGGGGAAGCCCTTGGGGCCCCTCCCGCCCTTCCCTTCCCCCAAGTTGGGCTGGTGCTCACCCGCAGCAGCCGCAGAGCCTGGTCATAGTTCTCATGCCGGAGCTCCAGTTCGCCACACTCACACCACACGCTGGCCAGGTCGTCCACCTGCTTGAAGCTCACCTTGGTGGCTTTCTCCAGGATGACGCGGGCCTGCCGGAGTGGGCAGAAGCCAAGCCTGAGGCCCTGCTCGCCTGTGGGCGTGCGGGCCGAGGATGTGGACACGCAACATAACACTCACATCGTCCAGCTGCCCGTTGTCTTCGTAAAACTTGGCGAATGCGACCCACAGTGTGTGGGGCTTGCCGGTGGCCTTGAAGGGGTCCACCGTCTGCACAGCCTCAGTGTATGTGTTGATGATCTAGACAGGAGGGGCTGGGTCAGGCTGGGTGGGCCGGGGAGTGGGGGGTGGGCAGGGGAATGCAGCTCTGGGGGTGGGGCCCTCACCCACCTCCCGGGGGCGGCCCTGGTGCAGGGCCACACGCTTGTGCCACTCGTGTACGTGGTGCGGGTTTTGGCGGAGCAGGACGCTGTTGAGGAGCAGGGGCCGCCGGCTGATGAGCTGCTCGAAGCGGGCCAGGCGCAGCTCTAGGTCCACGTCGTCTGGGACCCAAGGGGAGAGCCGGGAACAGCGCGGAGAGCCTCAGCAAATGGCCCCCTGGCTCTCTCCATCTCTCAGCCCTCTCTCCCTTCTGGCTCCCCCACTGGCCATCAGGGCACTCCCTCCCTGCTGACCCCAGCCTGAGCTGTCCCAGGGCCACCCAGACCCCACAACGTGCCCAGGGTCCAGGCTACTCTGGAAACCCCTCCAGACCTCATCGTGCCCCCCGGTCCTCCCTCTCCACTAGTGTCCAGCTGTGTCCCCAGCCTTAGCTGCTTACCAAGACCCTAAGCACACCGCCTACTCAATCTCCCTCTCTGATGGCCTCTGACTGACCCCAAGACCCACATATGCCCACTGCCCAAGCCACTCAGCACCCAGGACTCCCCAACCCCTGCGAGCCCCTCCTCCTGCTCACCCTCCTCCTCCCGCCCCAGCTCCGAGGCCGTCTCCATCTTTGCTGCAATCATGCTCTCCTCGAACTGGGCATAGCTGTCAAACACCTGCGTGAAGTCCCGCACGGTCATCACAGTCCGGATGGCCTCCTCATACACATCCCGAGCCTGAGGGGTCAGGGACAGGGGTAAGGAGGGGGCTGTCAGGGGAATGACCCATGTGCCCACCGCCTGGACACAGGGCACCTGGCAGCACCACCCTTGGCATGAGTCTCACATCAGACCCCTGTGGGTTCTTCCCTGGGGCCACCCAGCTGTCAGCACAGAGCTCCATGGTTGGAACCCTGGCCCCACCAGAGTGATCGGGGGGGGGGGCCCTCAGCTCATCAGTAAACCGAGTGACAGCCCCTGTCACTATGCAGAGTCAGTATGAGGCTTGAATGAGACCCAATAGGTGACAAATCACCCTGCAGAAACCCTAACCTCAGCTTGCCTCGGAGTCTGCAATCACTGCTACAAAGCACTCCTCACTCCTGCCCGACCCCCCTTCTTCAGCTCACATTCTTCTAGTCACACCCCCTCCCAAACAACCTAGGGGACGGGCAGTATGGATGGAAAATGCTAGTAGCAGGGGTGAGGGGCATCCCCACCACGGCGGGCCCCATCACTCTGTGCCTGTCCCTGGCTGGTCCTATCCCTCTGCCTCTGCCTGGCTGCTTGGCTCCAGCAGCCTCCTGGCTGGTCTTCTGCTGCTGGTCTTAGCCTGCACATTCTGCTCAGAAGAGGCCTGAAGGGCCTTTGGAAAATGCATGACTGGTCATTCCTGTGTCCTGCTCATGGCTGGCTGGGCTTCCTCCCCGAGTCCCACTCCAGCCCTTCCCTCTCACTCTGCTCCAGCCCCACTCCCCTCTGCTCTCCTCTGCCCCTCACCGCCCTACCCTCTCTGTGGCTGCAACAGCTCCAGCCAGGCCCTCTGGGAACCTCTCAGAGCTCCCTCACACTACCCCTGTCCCCAGGCTTGCCACACTGACAGTAATGCCACCAAGGCCTTGGTGGGGGAACGGGACCTTGACATCAGACACCCAGTGCCTGGATTCCAATAGGAGAGGGAGCGACTGTCATGCTCATTTTGCAAATGAGGACACCCAAGCTGCGATGGGTCCAAAGCCACAGCCAGAGATCCCAGGTCTGGCTGAGCCAAGATCGCTGCGCTTGCTGCCAGGGCCATGCCGCCTGCCTCTCCCCACTTTCAGGAGGGCAAGTGGGTGCGGCACACGCACACATACATAAGTGGCGCATTTGCACATGTTTTCTGCTCACATACGCATCCATGGGTGTCCCATGGTGCTGTGCACCAGAGGGGGACCGCGTCTGCCCCCTGCCCCCCCAGCCCCGCACCTTCTCAAAGTGACCGCTTCGGATGTAGTAGTCGGCCAGCGAGCACCACAGCTTGCCCAGCTGGTCGGTAAAGCGGGTGAGGCCCCCGCGGATGATGGCGTCCACGTTGAGAGACTGCACCTTGTCTGGGTTCTGGGAGATGAGGTCGCAGAGCTCGTGCCACAGCTGCGGGGCGCAGGAAGGGGCATCAGCTGTGGCCCCAAGGGGGCAAGCCCTCCTGCCTGGCTGCCGCCACCACCCAGGGCCCACCTGGTAGTTGGACTTGCCGGCCTTGGACACGAAGCGCTCGTCATTCACCACAGTGGCCAGGCGCTGTGCAGCCTCGTCCAGCCGGTCACTCGACTTGAGGTACTCGATGTACTCCTCGGCGCTCTCGGGGCTCAGCTGGGCACCCACCCATCCGCAGGCTATCAGTGGGGCCATGCCCCCTGGTCACACCCCCTCCCACGCCAGGCCTCCCAAAAGCCACCCGCCACAGTCCCAGTCAAGGGCTAGCCTTAGCCACATCTGTCCAGCCAGAGACACACCTTACCCAGCTTCAGCCCCGAATGGTCTGGCTTAGGCATCGGTGGTCCAGCTTGAACAGGTCAGGCCTTGTTTCCCTTTCTTTCTTTCTTTTTTAGGGCCACACTCGTGGCATATGAAAGTTCCCCAGGCTAGGGGGTCGAATCAGAGCTACAGCTGCCAGCCTACACCACAGCCACAGCAACGCTAGATCTGAGCCACATCTGCGACCTACACTGCAGCTCACAGCAATGCCAGAGCCTTACCCTACTGAGGGAGGCCAAGGATCGAACCCGCATCCTCACGGATACTATGAGCTGCCGGCACCTCATAACCTGCTGAGCCACAGTGGGAACACCCAGATCTTGCTTTCTTCATAAGCCCTCTACCTAAACAGCACCATGCTAAGGATTTCATGATGCATAACAGACTAATAAGTTCAGGAAAACTGCGCACCAGCCCCACACTGCTTGCACCTTGACTCTCAGCCCTGCCTATCATGCATCCCCATTTATCTCCCATTCCCTGCCCTCCCACGCAGGCAGTTTTCCTCTGCTTTACACAGTCGGGTTATGTCTGCTACCAACTTAGACTAAAAGCTGGGGGCAGGCAGAGACTGTCTTGGCCATGCTATCCCCAGAACCTGTCTCAACTCCTGACAAAGAGGAGATGCTAGGAAACTATTTGGAGAGTAAACACAGGACCCACAGACAGAAGCCTGTCTGTCTCAAGGAGCCTGTCTGTTAGCATAGTGTCCCAGTTTTTGGAAAGTCTTGACTTGGGGAACTGGCCCACCCCCCATCTGCAAGGGGCTTACCTTGAGGAAGCGTCGGTAGCCCCGCACGGCTGTCTCAGGCAGGGGGTGTGAGCGCAGGAAGCGCAGGTACAGGGGCCAAATACGAGAGTGCTGTGTGATGGGCAATGCCCGGAGCGCGCGGTCAAAAGTGCGGCGTGTGTGTGTGACACGCCCCTGGTCCATCAGGAATTGGCAATAATCTAGCCACAGCCGTGGCATCTGGAAGCAGAGGGGAGAAGCCGGCACCTCAGCTGAGCCACAAAGACACCAAACGTTCAGTGCAGCAGGACCCAGAAGCCCCGTCCCCCTGGAACTAAGTCTAGCTCAACCCTGAGTGTATAGAGGCAGAGGCACAGGACTCCAACCCCCGGCCCTGTCCACCTCCCTGGACTCTGAGCCCTGCCTCTCTACTCATCCCCTGGCCCAGCCATGCCCTCTCCCCACCTTGTGCATGAATACAAAGGCCCTCTCGTGGCAGTTGTTGACATCTTCATAGGCTGGGTCGGTCACGCAACGGTGCTTCACCTGTGCCCGGCGTGCCTTCAGGTAGCGGTACCAGAGTTTGTAGCTGGGGAGGGGGGAAGGCAGTGATTGGTCAGCTTTACAGATCCTAAAACCCTCCCCCTGCCCCAGGAGACAAGTGTTGGGAGAAGGGGTCTGAGGAGGTGTGACAAGTCTCCCATGGGGGGATGGGCAGGGAACGTGTGCTCACCAATCAAAGGTGCCACACATAGCAATCACCTGGGACCTACTAGCCAGCTCTGGTGTGATGGGACAAGTGGGGTGGGGCTGAGGCAGGCAGAGCAGTTGCATCCAACCTCACCTGCAGGGCAGCAGCTTCAGCGCCCGCTCGTACAGCTGATTGAGCCTGGGCTTCGGGGCACCCTGTTTGAACTCAATGTAGCGGAGCCAGCATTTGACAGAGAACTGGTTCCGCATGATCTCCTCCTCATAAGGGAGGTCCTCTTCCTCCTGCCAGGGCCGATGAACAGGGAGAAGACAACCCTACCCTCAGAGCCTGAGGGCAGCACCACTCCACTCCAAGCTCCGGACCCCTACCCAGGTCCCAGTTCCCACCATCAGAGCCTGGTCACCAGATGCCCATATCCCAGGACTCTGATCTATCCTTTCACCCCTCAGAATTCTGCTGCCTACAATCTGAGCCAGACCATCAGACTCCTTGGTCACGGGGTTCTAGGCTAGACACGAGACTGCCACCCAGACATCACTCTTCTGGTACCCAGTCTCTGGCCCAGATCAGCAGGCTCCTTAGACACCAAGCCTCTGCCCTAGACAACAAGTTTTTTGGTTTTTTTTTTTTTTTTTTTGACACCATGTCTTACCTCTTCACAATATACCTCTTCTCAGACACCAGACCTTTGGCACCTCAGGCTCCCGCTAGTCAGAGTCTAGCTCAATTCTGCCTCCAGAAGCTGGAAGCTAGACCCTTATCTCAGAGAGAAAAGTTTGGACAGGATGCCTAGCCTTTAACTCAGACACCAGGAATCTCATGGAGATGCCAGACTTCCACTCCAAACACCAAGTCTTTGAGTCTTCAGGATTCCACTGGCCATCGCCTGAGCAGCTTCACCTCACTAGGTCTTTACTTCCAATTCCAGGGTTCTCTCTCAGATGCCAAGCCTTTATCCCAGAAACTATAATGCTCATGACCTAGACCACTACCCAGGACACCAAGACTTTACCACTGAAACCAGAACCCTAGACTGGTCACTATGCCTTTATTTCAAATATCAGGCCTCCCAAGATTTAGCTCGTCTCCCTTCCTTCCCCTTCTCTGAGCGTTCCCATTTCCGCCGCAGGACCAGGACGCCAAGCCCTTAACTTAGACCACCTGCTCTTTACTCAGACCACTTGGTCTCCAGCACCAGCCCCTTGCTCTTGACTAGCCTGGTCCCCGTTTCCGGCCCGTAATGCTCTTCCTACCCTCGGGCCGACAAAGCTCTAGCTTAGATCCCTCGGGCGGCTAGGCCCCAATGCCCTGAGGCATCTAAGCCTCAGAGTGCCCACGCAAGCCATCCTCGGCCCCGCCGCGAACTCACAAAGACGAGGTCCGGCCGCTCGGTTCTCGAGAGCCGCGCCATCACCACCATTTTCCCGGCGCTCCAGGTACTGGCAGGAGTCGCGCTATAATGATGTCTCGGACTGAAGGCCGCCCTCTCTGGCCAGATCCGTTTTCCTATTGGTTGAACCCTTCCCAATCGCGCGGCCTGAGTTGTTGACTTTCTCTTAGACAGCGCCAGGTACCGGAAACAGGAAGAAGCGTCCGAAGATGACGTCATCCAGAGAGTTTCTCAGGCCAATCAGTTTCAGCACTAGAGACCGCCGACCCCTAATGAGCGGCGGTCTTGCTGGAAGGTTGGTTTTGGGCGGAAGCGGCTTTGAAGCCCAAGAGGAGCGAGATGGGCGTGAAGCTGGAGGTGTTTCGGGTCAGTGAGCAGTGGAGCGGTTGGACCGCTGGGCGCCGGGTCTTTCTGGATGAGGAGGCTCTGAAAAGGGGGGCCTCCGAGAGATGGCGCTCTGGGGGCGAAAGCCTTTCAACCTTTACAGTTGAAACCCTGAAGAGGGGGCCCTGGGCTGGGGGCTCTGGGAGGGCTCATGTGAGGAAGGCCCTCTGAGTGGGGGGATATAGGGAGGGGGCTCTAGGAAGAAACGCTCCAGGCTCTGGAGCAGATCTCGGGCTCATGGTGCGTGTGCGGCAGGCACTCTTAGATTTAGGGGTGTAGACTGAAGCGTGAGACCTTTTGGGGTTGGGGGTTCTCCGGGATCTGACGGGGGGTGGGATAATGAGGTCTCAAAGAGATACCTTTATGCTCTATGAGCTCTTCTGCTCCTGGGGCCTGTGTGTGTGTGCATGTCTTTCTTTGAAAGGGACTCTCCCAGCCTCAAAGGGGGCTTTCAGCAGTAAGGACTCTTGAATTATGGGGCTAGACTTTAAGGTGTGTGGCTTCTGTACCCTTGGTGGGAATTTTTGGGGGGTTCTGGGGCTGCAGGGGTATCCCTGGTCTCTGCCAGAGAATGGTCCTCCAGGCCCTGAGCAGCCCCCACACAGTGGGGCAGAGGTAGTAATTCCTTGCCCTGCTCACCCAACTCCTGCCCTTCCAGATGACCATCTACCTCACCTTCCCTGTGGCTATGTTCTGGATTGCCAATCAGGCCGAGTGGTTTGAGGACTATGTCATACAGCGCAAGGTGGGCACAGGTTCATTCCAGGGGGTGGGGGAGGGTAGGGGGCACCAATCTGCTGGGCACCAGTGTCTGCCTCCCCTGAGCCGACCCAGCCCTGGGTGTGGGGCTCTGGAGGCTCCTGGCTTGTGGCTCCAACTGTGTTGTTGTCCCTACAGAGGGAGCTGTGGCCCCCTGAGAAGGAGGATCAGGTAAGAGACATATTCTTTCTGCCAGAGGACAGAGGGGCCTGGCTCCCCATTGCCATGGTGGGACCGAGAGTGGAGGGACATGTGGTTTCCTTACTGCCCTCTCCCTGAAGGTTGAACCTAATCCCACTTAGACCCTGGTTGTAATTGGCACAGGCTTCCAGTATAGAGGCTGGACTCTGAAGCTACAGTCTGGGAGGCCAGGGGAAGGGTGGTGGGAAAGAGGTCCTGGCCTTGAGGTGTTTATACCACTCCTTCCTTCCCATCCCACCCCCTCCCCCAGCGCCAAGAGCTAGAAGAATTCAAGGAGAGGATACGGAAGCAGCGGGAGGAAAGGCTTCTCCGTGCAGCCCAGCAGAGCCCCTGAGGCCTTGCAAGTGCCTGAGTCCCAGCCCCTCCACCCATGAAATAACACACACGTAATTCTTTGTTGCCTGTGGAAGTGTTTTATTGTCTGCTTTTGGGGGCCAAGTGGGGCCCAGGATGCCTCAGGCCCTCAGGGGGCTTGTGTCTGGGGCTGGGGGCTGCTGTTCCGACGGAAGCTGAGAGCAGACGGGTCCTGAGGGGTGAGGAGGGGTTGGGGGCTGAGGGTCCCGGCTCGTTTCTGCCCTCCGTCCTGTGGATGAGGAAGGGTCAGCCAGAGGGAGGGACCCGGGGCAGTGCTGGCCAGAAGTGACACAGACATTGGAGGGAGGGCGGAGGTGGCAGCCAACATCCTGCCTCCCCCGACCCCCCACCCGTCCCACCATCCCTGAGCTCCTGCTTTCCTCAGTTACTCAACATTTAGAGTGCTATTTAGGAGCTAATGGATCTTGGGGATCTCACCAAGGTCTTGATCAGAATGCCAGCTGTGGGTGGGTACGTGTGAAATGGATGTGAGTGTATGGATGTGTCCTGTGCACGAGCTCATGGGCCCTCCACCCTCAGGGTGCTTTCCCAGGAAGGGGGTCTGTTCTCTTTCACCTCCTCCAAGCTCTCAAACTCAGGAGCAGGAGCCATGAGTTCCAGCCATGGTTCTGACTTTAACATGCCTCCTGCATGACCTTGATCCCTCCCCAGCCCTGTCTGGGCGTTTGTCCTCCTTCTGAACTGAGGTGTTGGAGTGGCCAGGGTCTTGTGACTGGCAGGGACACAAGGTGGGCTCTCCGACCGACCAGGCACTCATTCCCCTGTCCAGATGATGGACAGAGGTGGGGGTGGGAAGGCAGGGCTCGTGGGCTCAGCCCGGCTCCTCTCTCCTCAGCCCTGGGAGAATGTCACCTACCTTGGGGCCCAGAGGCTGGAAGCCAGGCAGGGCGCTGACCATCACACGCTGGTCATCCATGCGGCGGCCCTGGGTACTGGCCAGCATGTCCATGAGACTGTCCATCTCGGGTGCAGGGCTGCTCTCTGTGTGGAGCAGAGGCTGAGAGGAGGACCTCAGGCTCTAGGAAACCCAGCTCACCCCTCCACCCCTCCTCACATTCTCACCCCAAGACCCCTCCTCACGTTCTCACCCCAAGACCCACAGGCATCTCTCTCCCCACTTGCCTACTCAGTTTCTCACTCTTTCCACAGGTCCCCCAAATGGCCCCTTGTCCCGTACCCCTATGAAATGCCCTGTTTGTGCTCCCCCCATCAGGACTCCCCCCTTGCCCACTCTCACGGTTCTCGGAGGCTGGACCTGGCCCTGCCTGCAGTGAGCAGCGCTGCTCCTCCATCCGGCCGCTCTGCACGTGGCTCAGCAGGTTGAAGAAGCCCTCCTGGTCTGGAGAGCCCGCCTGAGGGCACAGACACAGTTCAGTCGGCCCCTTAGCTGGGGGACCCCTCGACTCCCCTCCTGGCCGGCCAGCTTCCACCCCAACCCCAGGGCCTGTTCCGCCCTCCTCCGTGGCTCTCACCATGGTCCCCGCCGATGTGCTGCCCTGCAGAGCTGCTCCAAATGAGACATGAGTCTCCTTCCCAATCCTTCCCCCGCCTCAGGGGGCCCACTTCACGTGGTACTGCCTCAAGGGAGAGGCTGCTGGTGCCAGCGTCCCTCCGTCCTAGATTGGGACCTGACGGCAGGGCAGCCTGGGGGCTGGGACACCAGCCTGGGGAATGTCCTAGGGGCCCCTCCTCAGTCCCTGCATCCCCCCATCTCACCAGGGTCAGCACCGAGAGCCCTAACCTCTGCCCCCAGGCTGGGTTAGACACTCAGACCCTCCTGCCCACCAGCACCTTCTTGGGCAGTAACTGGGTCAGGGGTCCCAGGAGACAGGCTTACTAATTAGGTGCCCTACAAACTAATTAGTTCTGTCAATCAGGAGCCCTGGAGTTGGGGGCTGTGGAGGGGGGACTTACTTCGATGCATGAGGCCGAGCCCCCATCTTCCTTCTCCTCTTGGTCCATCATTGTCCCTGCTTCCCTCTCCTGGGTCCCGTCCATTTCTCTGCTGGCCTCTGCCCCAACCCTGTGCCAGAGAAGGCTTTTTAAGAGATTGAGACGTGGGTGGAGTGGGTACCCAGCCCCAAATCCCCAGCTCACACCCCATCTGCTCCTACCCAAGCTTAAACCCCATAAAGATGATCCAGATAATTGCTTTTGCAGTGTGATGTGGGGACTGCCGTGATGGTAGGAGGCAGGGTGACCTGGGTTTGGACCTTGCTGGCCCAGCAAGACTCGCGGGGTCCCAAGCACACTAGTGGGTTGCAGCAACAGCCTGCCAAATCAGCATCCCCACAGTGGGGAGCTTGGGCTGGCTGGGCCCTATCTGGAGAGGACAGGCTGAAGAGTTCCCTTTGTGGCTCAGTGGGTGAAGAACCTGACTAGTATCCATGAGGATTCATGTTCAATCCCTTACCTTGCTCAGTGGGTTAAGGATTCAGCATTGCTGCAAGCTGCAAGGTAGGTTGCCGATGTGGCTTGGATCTAGAATGGCTGTGGCTGTGGCTGTGGCTGGAGCTGCAGCTCCGATTCAACGCCTAGCCTGGGAACTTCCATGTGTTGCAGGTGCTTCCCTAAAAAGAAAAAAAAAAAAGAGCCCAACAGGACAGCTCAGGTGAGGTCTGCGGCCCACCTTATCTGCTGGAAAGGCAGTTGCCACCTGCAGGTGGTGGGAGAAGAGGAAGCTGGGACCAGGGACCCAAAAGGGGTCTAGTTGTCTCATCCCCACCCCCAGGCCCCAAGACAGGAAGGTCCAGGGGCCCCTAACTCCCCCCCACCAATTCCAGGTTGCTCTCCCTTCCTGACCTGTCACCCCAGCCCAACCTGGGGACAGTAGGCAAGGGGGAAAGCCCCTGGTGCCCCCAGAGAGGTTGCTGCTGGGAAGACCCCATCTGCCCCCCATGCCCTCCTCAAGATGCCTTTCTGGAAGCCTGCTGAAGTTCCTTCTCAGGAAACATGGGTCACACAGTCACCACCTCTGCCCGAGTGAAGAAGCTTGTCCTCCTCCCCAGCCAGCCCTCTGCCATGCAGAGCCCACATTCACACCCTCTCCACAGCCCCAAGATGCCAATGGCAACGTGATGTCCTGCTCCTCCATGGACACATTAGTTTCCTGGGCTGCCTCAACAAGCAGGGTAGCTTAGAGCAACAGACATTTATCGCCAGACAGTTCTGGAGGCCAGAGGTCTGAAGTCGAGGTGTTGGCAGGGCTCTGCTCCTGCAGCACATAGAGGGAGGATCCTTCCCTGTCTCTCTGGGTTCCAGTGGCTGCCGGCAGCCCTTGGTGTGGCTTGGCTTGTAGCTGCGGTCCTTCAGTCTCTGCTTCTGTTATTGCACATGGCCCTTTTTTGTCCTTGTCTTCACATAGCTGTCCAAAGACACAGATACCAGTCACATTGTATCAGGGACTTGCCCTGCTACGGCGCGACCTCATCTTTACTAATTGCACTGCAACAACCCTATTTCCAGAGAAGGGCACGTTCTAATGTACTGAGGGTTAGAACTTCAACATAGTTGTTCCCCCCAACCCCAGGGGTGGGCAACACACCCTCGAGCCCATTACAGCAGAAGACCCTGGTCCCCTTCACTGAGTAGAGTTTGGGGTGGCAGAACCTAGATTCTCACCACCAGGGGGCAGGCTGAGGAGTTAGAGAGGATCCTGGCTTCCTTGGGGGTCTCCTAGCTCCTTGCTTTGCCCCTGCAACCCATCCTTCCTCCCAGGAGCTTCAGGGCTCCCCTACTTCCCCTGCTCAGAATTCTCCCTTGACCCCATTGTCCTCAGGAGAAAACCCAAACACCCGGGGGGTGATGGGACTGTTCTAAAAATTTATGTAATGGATGCACGACTGTGAATATACTAAAAGCCATCCAATGGTACACTCTCAGTGGGCGAATGTATGGTATGTGAATTATATCTCAATAAAGCTATGGAAGAAAGAGGAAGAGGGGGTTCTCATTGTGGCACAATGGGTTAAGAATCTGAATGTAGTGGTTCTGGTCGCTGCAGAGGTGAGGGTTCAATCCCAAGCCTGGCACAGTGCCTTAAAGGATCTAGTGTTGCTGCTGGTGCAGCCATTTAAAAAATAAAGGAAGGGAGAGAGGGAGTGAGGGAGAGAAAGAGAAGGTGAAAAAGAAACAAATAGAAAAGGAAAAAGGAAAGAAAACCTCAAACTAACTCCTACAGAGAGGGGACAGCCAGACATCCTGGTTTGCGCAGGACTGTCCCAGTTTTAGCATTAAATGTCCTGGGTTCCGGGAACCTCTCAATTGCAGACAAATTGGTCTGGATTAGTCCCACAATGTTCTAAAGAGATCTGGCCTCTGCAGCCCCTCCAACCTCACTTCCTATAAGGGAACACTCAACCCCACTCTCACCTCATTCCAGCCACTGCTCTCTGCATGGTTACTTCTTGATGTCCTTCAGGGTTATGCTTAAAAGCCACCCCCTCAGGGTGGCCCTCTGGCACCACCTAAATTAAGCATCCCCCAACCCTTGGCACTTGTTATCTTATCACTGTTTATTTCCTGAAGGCATAATTGATTGTTTTCTGTCTCCTGCTCTTCCTCTGTTCAACTTTTTAACTCAATGGATTTTGTTGCATTTATAGTTGTACAACAATCATCGCAACCCAATTTTATAGCATTTCCATCCCAAACCCCCAGCCCATCCTGTCACCCCCAACGTGTCTCCTTTGGAAACTAAGTTTTTCAAAGTCTGTGAGCCAGTATCTGTTACGAAAAGAAGTTCACTGTGTCCTTTTTTAGATTCCACATATAAGTGATAGCATATGACACTAGTGTCTCACTAACTTCACTTGGCATGATAATTTCTGGGTCCATCCATGTTGCTGCAAATGCCATTACTTCTTTCCTTTTAATGTCTGAGTAATATTCTAACATGTATATGTACCACATCTTTTTTTAATCCACTCCTCTGTCAATGGGCTCTGTTCAACTTTAAGTGCCACCTGGCAGGCTTTCTGATTTTTTTTTCCTTTTTTGCTTTTTATGGCTGCACTCACAGTATATGGAGGTTCCCAGGCTAGGGGTCCAATCGGAACTACAGCTGCCGGCCTACATCAGAGTCACAGCAACACAGGATCTGAGCCATGTGTGTGACCTAACCACAGCTCATGGCAATGCCAGATCCTTAACCCAGTGAGCGAGGCCAGGGATTGAACCCGAAACCTTGTGGTTCCTAGTCGGATTCATTTCCACTGTGCCATGATGGAAACTCCAGCCTTTCTGATCTTATTCACTGCTGGGACTCTACACCTGTCCCATGTAAGTGGCAGAGGGACCAGCACCTGGTTGACTCTTAAACATGATCAGATAAAAGCACCGATCTGGAACTGAACCAGTTCAGGTGTCTTTATTTACACAATGTGTCACACTTTAAATCCAGGACCCCATTTGTCTGGGTGCTGTTGGACTGTGCCCTCTGCCTGACAAGGTGTCAGCCCTTAGTTGGTGCACAGCAGGCGAAGGCCCTGAAATTTGGAGTTGAGTGTGAATTGAGGTGTATGTGAGTGTGCAAGCAGTTGAACATGCCACTGAATCCCTGTGTGTATCAGCAAGATTGTGACAAGCATACTTCCTGGGACAGACTGGTGTTTCCCATTGCAATAGGCCTACTCCTCACGTGGCCTTCAACAAGGGTCTGAGCCGTGGTTTCATTGTCTATCCTCCTCCTGTCAGGATCCATGGAGAATCTGGCACCAGTCCCTAGCACACAGTAGGCGCTGGCTTAGCTCCAGCCATCGCTACAAGCCTCCTCTCCAGTTTCATCAGTTGTTGCCCAAGCCCGCTATTGCTGCTAAACTCGGGTACAGAAGTGACTCACAGTGGCCCCGCGGCTCTGAGTGGGCACACAGTGTCCTTGAGACACAGAGAAACTTCTGGCAGAGTGGAGCTCTGCCTGGGGAAGATTAAGGGATTTTTGCCTTGCAATCCCACTTTCCCGCTGGACACAAGCGAGGGAAGTGTGTCTGAGCTCACGTCTGTGAGCGTGTCCTCGGGATATGCCCCTTCAGGGACTAGGTGCACGTCTACGTGGACACATCCGTGGTCTAGTTCCGCGAAGAACCCTTCTTTCCGAGAACAGACGGCGGGGCGGGGCCAGGTGCGCAGGGGCGGGGCCAGGTCCCGCTGGGCGGGGTCCACGTGGATGACGCGAAGGGCCACGCCCCCACCTTGGGACAGACCCGGAAGCGGCGGCGCCCCTAGGGGAAGATGGCGCCCTCGGGGCTGAAGGCGGTGGTGGGGGAAAGTGAGTGCCGCTCCGGGGACGGGCTCTTGCGTCCCCTGGGGGCGGGGGCTGGGGGCGCACGGACCTTGGGACCCAGGCGGTGGGGAGTCGGGGGCCAGTCTGGGCGTCGAGCACAGGACCTTCGAAGGGGCGGGCGGGGACTTGGCCCTAGCTGGACGTCCCAGCTCCACCGTGAGAGAGCGGAACAAAGTTGGGCGACTGGACTCCGCGAACCCAAGGGGATCAGACTAAGCGGGGCGCAGCCAGGTGCCAAGCCTGGACTCTGGGACCCGCTGGGATGACAGCGAGGGGTTATGGCACAGCTAGACATCCAGAGACCAGGGTCTCTGAGTCAGGCAAAGTCCGACAGGCTGGACCCCTGAGGCCCGGTGATGTGGACTGGGGCCGGGCTGGGTGCGCTGATGAGTGACCCCAGGTGGTGAGAATGCCCAGGGGGCGTGTCCAGGCCGCTATCCAGGTCCAAGAGTAGGGGACGCCTTCCTCCTTCTCCAGTCCCCAGGAGCTCCATGCAGCGGGGCGCGGGGGGGGGGGGACCAGGCGTCCAGGCCTCACGGGCCGGGTTCTTGGAGGGGGGGTGGAGGTCGCTCCCTCCCCCACCTCCGGTAGTTCCGGCCTCAGCAGCTCCTTCCGCCCTGGCCCAGGCTGCCTTGATAACACTGTACATGACAGTCTTGCTGGGCGGAGCTGCCCTGTCCCTTCTACCCACTCCCTTCACTAGGCAGCACGGAGTGTGGCTCAAATGCCCAGCAACCCAACTGAAAAAGGAGCTTCTTATACAGGGGTTAAAGGGGAGGCAGGAAAGCCACTGCTTCCATTTTACAGATGAGACAACTGAGGCTGGAAGTTGAGTAATGGGATGACCACAGCCAGGCACCCCTCAGAGCAAGGATCTAGGGATCCTGAGTTCTGGTCCAGGGGAAACTGATGGAGGTGGAATGAGGGCGTGGCTGAAATCTCACCAAGAGAACTCAAATAGCAAGAGTTCTCTCAAATAGCTGAGGCCAGCTCTGGAGGCAGGTAGACCTGTTATGTGAGTCCTGGCTTTCCAGTTATTTGTTTATCTAAAAGCATTTATCCAGTGGCTACTTATGCTGTAGGCATTTGGCCACTTAGATGCCCAGGGTGCTTAGGCAACTTAACTTCTCTCTGAAACTCAATGTCCTTGTCTATAAATCGAGGGTGACCAGGAACTACCTCACAGGACTAGGGGGAGAAGTTACTGGGAGTTCAGATGGAGGTGCTGCCCTGGACCCAAAAGGTTTTGTGGTGTGGTGGGCCCAGAGGACCCGGCATTCTGAGCCTGGCCCTCACTTCCCTGCAGAAATTTTGAGTGGAGTCATTCGGAGCGTCAAGAAGGATGGGGAGTGGAAGGTAGGAGCAAGACAGAATGCCTTGTCCAAACCCATGGTGGGGACGGGGGGCAGGCCCTGAATGTGGGGTTCCCTCCAGCTCCCTGAGGAGGCTGCTAGTCCACAGAGATGGGATCAGATGGGCAGATCTGGGATAGAGTCATGTGGGGAATGGGGTCCTGGGTCCTCCTGTTCAACCAGCTCTTGAAGCTGTCAGGCCTGTCCACCACTCCAGCCCCTCCTCAAGAAGAGCTTCAGCCTCTCCCGCCCTCTGTTGGTCCACTGGTCCATCTGTCCATCCCTCTGGGCAGGTGCTCATCATGGACCACCCGAGCATGCGCATTTTGTCATCCTGCTGTAAGATGTCAGACATCCTGGCTGAGGGCATCACCAGTGAGTGGACACCCCCACCCCAAGCTGCCCAGATGGGTCCAGAGTGTGGGATCCCCTCAAATTGTCCAGAACTCCCAAAGTATGCAACTTCCTGCATAGACAGCCCTGATTCGCTAGCCCATAATAGGCAGGCTTCCCACACAGGGCTCCCTGACTGCGACCCTTAAGGGGGCAGCCTCCCCAGCTGTGCAACCCCTGTGTGTGGAACCCCATATAGGACTCCCAGGGTGAACTCAGTGTGTGACCCCCAGAGTGTGCAACTTTCTATGGGACATCCCCAGGGGGTATGACTGTGTGACCCCCAAATGTGGAGAACCCTGCCTCTGTAGCTCTTAGCTGTGTGACCCATCACCTGCCTTGGACCCTGAGGGAGGTCACCCTTTCACGTGCCCAAGCATCTAAGCCTCCTTCCCAAGTGTCCAACTTCCTGAGTCTGAGACTCCTTATGGGCCTTGGCCCCATTCTCTCTTCCTACTAGTTGTTGAGGACATCAACAAACGGCGCGAACCCATCCCCAGCCTGGAGGCCATTTATCTGCTGAGCCCCACAGAGAAGGTGCTTATGTGAATGGGTGTGTGTGCATGCGTGCACATGCGTGCATGTCTGCGTGTGTACAGGGGACAGGCAGCAGCTGGGAGACACGGGCAGGGGATGGTCAGGCTAGGGGTAGTGGCCAACCCCGGAAAGTGATCTGCCTTCCCCAGTCAGTGCAGGCCCTGATCGCAGACTTCCGGGGGACACCGACCTTCACCTACAAAGCAGCACATGTCTTCTTCACCGATAGTGAGTGAGGAAAGCCAGGGCTCTGGGGGTCTGGGCCAGGGGGTGTTGGGGCTTCTCTGGCCTGATGCCCCCTATTACCCATGTGGCACAGCCTGCCCGGAGCCCCTGTTCAGTGAGCTGGGCCGCTCCCGTCTGGCAAAGATGGTGAAGACGCTGAAAGAGATCCACCTTGCTTTCCTCCCATATGAGGCCCAGGTACAGTCCAGCCTAGTCCTGGGAGGGGTGGGGGTGGGGTCTGTCACTGAACATCCCAGGTTCCTTCGGAAACAGGCACTGAGACAAGTTAAAGGGGACACTGAACCGGAAAGGAAAGGGGCCAACGCCGGGCAGAATGAGCTTTCTTTTTTTTCTTTCTTTTCTTTTTTTTTTGGCTTTTTATGGCTGTGCCCACAGCATATGGAGGTTCCTAGGCTAGGGGTCGAATCGAGCTACAGCTGCCAGCCTATGCCAGAGCCACAGCAACTCCAGCAACTCCAGATCCGAACCGCATCTGGGACCGCGACACCACAGCTCACAGCAACGCCAGATCTTTAACCCACTGAGTGAGGCAAGGGATTGAACCTATGTCCTCATGGATACTAGTCAGACTAGTTTCCGGAACTCCCAGAATGAGCTCTTACTACTGTGGGCACCTGGAGTTCTGTCCTCCTGGGAAAGGGCAGGGGGCAGTGTAGAGCACATCTCAGTTCCCGCCCACACCGCAGGGGACAGGGGGAAAGTCACCTTCTCCTCTAGGCAATTGTTGGGGGCTGTCCTAGATGTGGCCCCTGGATGGCAAAGAGGCTCTAGAGACCACAGGAAGCCCCCAGGAGTGGCAGCTGGTGGCGGCTGGGGTCCGGAGGGGCGCACCTCCAGCAGGGGCTCTGGCACTGTGTCCTCCCAGGTGTTCTCCCTGGATGCGCCCCACAGCACCTACAACCTCTACTGCCCCTTCCGGGCAGGTGAGCGGGCACGGCAGCTTGAGGTGCTGGCTCAACAAATCGCCACCCTTTGCGCCACACTGCAAGAGTACCCAGCCATCCGCTACCGCAAGTGGGCACCCCCTCCCGAGGATGACTCCTGACTTTGCCCCCCCTCCTGCTTCCAGACTTTAACCTGTCTTCTGACCCCAGCCCCCAGCCTCATCCTGGTCCTTGACTCCCACCCCTAACCCCATCCTTGAGTCCCAGTCTCTGCCCATCCCTCCCTCACCTCATGCCCTGAGCCCCCCCCTCCCCGCTTCTGCCCACCCCACCCTCAGGGGCCCAGAGGATACGGCCCAGCTGGCCCACGCTGTCCTAGCCAAGCTGAACGCCTTCAAGGCCGACACTCCCAGTCTGGGCGAGGTGAGGGGGCTCTCTGGGGAGGAGGGGAGAGGCCCCAGCCAGGATCGGGGTCAATGTTCTCATCCTTGCCCACCCCATGCACCCCAGGGCCCTGAGAAAACTCGCTCACAGCTACTCATCATGGACCGAGCAGCCGATCCCGTGTCTCCACTGCTGCATGAGCTCACTTTCCAGGCCATGGCTTATGACCTGCTGGCCATCGAGCAGGACACGTACAGGTGGGCGGACCCCGGAACTCGCCCTCTGCGATCACTGCAGACCCGGGGCCCGGGTCCTCAGCCAGTGCTCCTAACCCTCAGGTCTCCCAATCCCCCAGGTACGAGACCACTGGGCTCAGCGAGGCCCGGGAGAAGGCTGTGCTGCTGGATGAGGACGACGACCTGTGGGTGGAGCTTCGGCACATGCACATCGCGGACGTGTCCAAGTGCGTGCACGCGGTGGGCGCCCCGGTGTGGGCCCTTCCGCATGCGGTCCCCACCCCCGGGCCCCCATTGTGGACTGGGTGGGTACATGCCTCCTGCTCTGGTTGAGCTTCGCTCCACAAGACACACTCCTCCGCTGGCCTCCCCAGTTAGCGTCCCCGGTCTTGCACTTGGCCTGTGTCCCCTAGCTCCCTTTCCCCTGGCCGTGCAACTCCCAACTCTGCCCCCAAATAACAGTCGTCAACCTCACTCCTGCTTATTCTCACCGTCAGGAAGGTCACAGAGCTCCTGAAGACATTCTGTGAGAGCAAGAGGCTGACCACAGACAAGGTAGGGCGCAGGTCTGCCTGCGTCAGCGTGGGCAGTTTGGGAGGAACGCCCCCCCTCCTCACGGAGGGGGCGGGGCCTCAGTCTGGATCCGGCGCCTGGAGTAGGGGCGTCTGGTAGGCAGGGTCTGCTCACGTTCGGCCCCCTCCCCAGGCCAATATCAAAGACCTGTCCCATATCCTGAAAAAGATGCCGCAGTATCAGAAGGAGCTGAACAAGGTGAGCGGGGGCGCGGAAGCTTCCTCCCTCCAGCTGCCACTGCATCTCCACCTTGACTCGTCTCTGTTACCCCGACTCCCACTCCTACCCCGCAGTATTCTACGCATCTGCATTTAGCCGACGACTGCATGAAGCGCTTCAAAGGTTGCGTGGAGAAGCTGTGCAGTGTGGAGCAGGTGGGGTGGGCTGGGGCAGGGGTGTGGCCTTGTGAGGGGCGGGGCCTGTGGAAAGGCGTTTTGGGGCGGAGTGTGGTCCGGGAGTGGGCAGCTAGGACTTGGGCAAGGGGCGGGGCCTATGGAGAGGTATGTAGGGGGAGGAGGCTGGGGCAGCGAGAGGGTGGAGCCTGTGGAGAGGTGGGGCCTATGTGGACAGGTATAGAACCTTCAGAGACTTGGTACTAGGGTGAAATGAAATACAAAGGTCTTGCCAAGGTCCGTGGGGATGTCCCTGCCCTACCTGGTCCCCCCAACGTAGTGGCTGACCTTGCCCCCCCCACCTTGCCCCGCAGGACTTAGCCATGGGCTCCGACGCAGAGGGTGAAAAGATCAAGGACGCCATGAAGCTGATTGTGCCGGTGCTGCTGGACGCAGCAGTGCCAGCCTATGACAAGATCCGGATTCTCTTGCTCTACATCCTCCTGAGGAATGGTGGGTGGGGATGGGGTGGGGGCGGGGGCGGGGGGCTGGTATACCGCCACTCCGCGCAGCCTCCAGTGGTCCTGGGAATCCCTCAGCCTCACAGTTCTCCTGTCCTTGGGATGTCCCTGCATGCCAGATACTCCAAACCCCACAGCTACTCCTCTGGACCCTGGACCCCCTCCATTGTCTTCTATTGGCATGGAGACCCCCAAATCTATGACGCCTCCAAATGGCCCCCCTCAGATGATTCCACAGGATCCTCCAATCTACCGCCCCCTCTGGGATCCCCATCAAGAATATCCCCTTACAGAGTTCCCATCGTGGCACAGTGGTTAATGAATCCGACTAGGAACCGTGAGGTTGTGGGTTCGATCCCTGCCCTTGCTCAGTGGGTTAAGGATCCGGCGTTGCCGTGAGCTGTGGTGTAGGTTGCAGACGCGGCTCGGATCCCGCCTTGCTGTGTCCCTGGTGTAGGCTGGCGGCTACAGCTCCGATTCGACTCCTAGCCTGGGAACCTCCATGTGCCATGGGAGCAGCCCTAGACATGGCAAAAAGACAAAAAAAAAAAGACTATCCCCTTGCACCACACTGGTGGCTCCCCTGGTCCTGAGGGCCTCCCAACTGCAGGATGCCCCCATCCTGGCCCCAGCACCTCCTCACACCACCCCAACTGCCTCAACCCAGCACAGGGTGACCACCTCTGTACCCCCCCACCCCCCCCATGAGCATCCCATCCCCCACCTCCTCTAGGTGTGAGTGAGGAAAACCTGGCCAAGCTGATCCAGCATGCCAATGTCCAGGCACACAGCAGCCTCATCCGGAACCTGGAGCAGCTGGGGGCCACTATCACCAATGCGGGGGTATGCCATAGTGTCATCAGAGATAGGGCAGAAGTGGGTGTGGGGTGCCTCAGGGTTGGAGGGCACCACCAGGGCGGGCATACATGGGGTGCGATGTGGTTCTTGGGGGACAGAGAGCCCTGAGTGGGGTCTGAGGACCTGGGGACACCAGAGCTGTCCCCAGCTGCAGGGGGGTTGGGTGTAATCAGAACCCCAGTCTTGGTGGTGGTGCCCACAGGGTGCATGTGGTCTGAGTCCCTGGGGCAGGCAGCCAGGTCACCAGCATGGGGCACATGATTGACCCTGGGCTCCTGGAGGGCCACCCACTCTGCCAGAACACACACAGCAGCTTCCTCTGTGCTTGGCTCTCATGTCCCACCTCCCCCAACCCTGCCTCCGCCGTTGGGCTGTGGGCCCCTCTCTCGTTCTCCCCTTGCCTGTCCTCTCTTTCCTAGGCTCCCGTTGTCGCCCTGTCCCCCACCTCTCAGTTCCCCTGAATCCTCCCACGTCTGTCCCCATCTCTCTCTTAATCCTGGCCTTTCCCTTTGTCACACCTCTGTCTCACTGGCTCTGTATTTCCTCTTATTTTCTCTTCCTCACGCTTGCTCTCTGTCTCCCTCACTCCTTTCTGTCTCTTTCTGGTTCTCTGTTCCCTTTCTTCATCTTTGTCTGCAATCTCCCCAAGCCAGACAAGTCCCCAGCACCATCTGTGACCTGCCTCCTTCTCCCCAATTCCCCCACTGGCCCTGCCACGCTCTGCCTGTAGGGCTCTGGGACCTCAAGCCGGCTGGAGCGGAGGGAGCGCTTGGAACCCACCTATCAGCTGTCTCGCTGGACCCCGGTCGTCAAGGATGTGATGGAGGTACATGGGGGGTGGGGCCTGACTTCACCCTCTCCCCCCACTGCTCCGCCATCCAGGCAGTGCTCAGCCTCCTCCATGATCATAGGCCTAAGCCCCGGGGCTTAAGGGAAAATCCCTCATTATGGGCATCCCCATGGCATCCGATTTGCGCTGCCAGGGGGATGTCCCAAGTCCACACGAGAGGAACTGGGGCGCCAGAGGGGTCCTTCGTAGGGGATCCTCATTTCCTCTCCATCCGCTGGTCTCCTTCTCTGTTCCTCTCTAGTCTCTCCTGCCCCTAGAAAGCCCCCTGGGTCCCCTTTGTCCTCCCCATGCCAGCCCCTGCCCATTCTGGGAGCCAAGAGCAACAGCAGCAAAAAGGACCAGGCCAGGGACCAGGCTTTCTGGCTTCCCGGAATCTGTGTGGAGTCCTGGCACCTCTGCCTGCTTGGAGGCCTGTGACCTTGGACCTCTTATCCCGGTGGATCCTGGATGCCTAGACTTCTGGGTCCCTGAGGGGCAGGGAGCTCAGACTGCTGGGTTCCCAAGGGAATGGGTGTCCACACTCCTTGGTACCTGAGGAGCTGGGCAGGAGCAAGGTCCTTAAGGGGCTAGGGGCCCCAGGTTCTGGGTCACCAAGGGGTTGGAAATGCAGAGGGTAGGGCTTCTGCCAGGACCTTGGCTCATGAACACACAGAGGGGGTTCCAGACCCTGGGCTGCTCTCCTCAGTTCCCCACTCTGGCCCCAGGATGCCATGGAGGACCGGCTGGATCGAAAGCTGTGGCCCTTTGTGTCTGACCCCGCCCCCATGCCCAGCTCCCAGGCTGCTGTCAGGTGAGGCCCAGGGCCACCCCCCACCCATGCCCAGGCCTGTGGGGGGTGACGCTTGGTGGTGGGGTGGGGGTCCTTCTTCTCAGACTGACCTCTGCCTGCTTTCCCCACACAGCGCCCGCTTTGGCCACTGGCACAAGAACAAGGCCGGCGTGGAGGCACGAGCTGGGCCCCGGCTTATCATCTACATTGTGGGCGGTGTGTCGATGTCAGAGATGAGGGCTGCCTACGAGGTGACCAGGGCCACTGATGGCAAGTGGGAGGTGCTCATTGGTGAGTGGCGGAGACTGGGGTCCCTGGGCTGGAGGGGGTTCCCTGGGGGACTGATCAGGGGCCTCTGGAGGGGTAGCTTCTGGGAGCCCTGGGTGAGAAGTAGTAGCTGGACTCCCGAGGGGCTAGGGCTTGGCTTCCCAGGGAAGGGGTCAGAGTGGACCCCTCTGTTTCCAGGGGGTGAGACTTCTGAGTCCTCAGAGTCAGGACCTGGTTTCCTGAGACCTCAGGCTGGGGACATGGAGGGGGGCTGTGGAGTGCAGCATCAGGGTCCAAGGCAGCACACCCAGCTCTGCCCTCATGCCCACCAGGCTCCTCCCACATTCTCACACCAACCCGCTTCCTGGATGACCTCAAGATGCTGGACCAGAAGCTGGAGGACATTTCCCTGCCTTGACCCTCTCACCCCCATCTGACCTGCCCCTCTCCCTTTTTGGAGAAATAAACTCCTCCTTTTGAATACTGGCTCCAGGAGTTCCCACTGTGGCACAACAGGATCAGGGGCATTTGTGTGAGGACAGGCACCCAGAAAATGATGCCTGATTCCCACCCCCAGAGAGTTAGACCCCCTTCCTGCTTCTCCTCCCCCACCTCCTTCCCCCAGGGTGTTCACAGGGGCTCCTAACTGCAGGACTTATCAGAGCCTTTACTGGGTATATTAGTTTGCTAGTGCTGCCATAACAAAGTACCACATACAGGGTGACCAAAACAACAGAGATTAGAGACTCACAGTTCTGGAGACTGGGAGTCCAAGACCAAGGTGTTGGCAGAGTTGATTTCTTCTGAGGCCACTCTCCTTGGCTTGTAGATGGCTATCTTCTCCCTGTGTCCTCACACGTTTTTTCCCTTTTGGGTGTGTCTGTGCCCTAATCTCTTCTTATAAGGACACCAGTCATACTGGCTTACAGTCTACTCTAATGACCTCATTTTAACTTAATTATCTTTTGAAAGTCTCATCTCCACATACAGTCACATTCTGAGGCATGGGGGTTAGGACTTCAGCATATGAATTTTCTGGGGACACAGTTCAGCCCATAACACTCAGCTAAAATGAGATGTGAATCTCACCGGGTGAATAACAGAGATGAAGCCCCTTCTCTCTGGGGCACAGACACACATTGACTGGCAATCTACAGCACAGGGGGCCATGGGAGCCCTGAGGACGCTCTAATCCACTTAGCTGGGGGGAAGTCAGGGAAGGCTTCCTGGAGGAGGTGAAGTTGCAGAGAATGAAAATTGGGAAGGGAGGTCAAAGTAAGAGAGTGGAATGGAGCGGGAGGGAAAGGGTCTTGAGGGAGGACAAGATCTGAGAGCCACCTGGGGCCTCAGTGAGCATTTGACCCCCTGCTGAGGAGGGATATGAGCAGGGTCAGATGGGGGCTCAAATCTAATATTGGCCATGTGGCTCAGCTGGGATGGGTGTCTGGGGAGCAAGTCCTGGTTGGTGGGTAAACTGAGTATAGTGCCCCCCCAGTGGAGCGCTACTCATTTCCATCCTGTCACCTCTGCAGTTGTGGCGGGTCCAAGTCTGGGACCCTCTTTTCCAGGGCCCTCCTTCCCCATCCACTGAAGACTTGGCCCTGATTTTGAGGTCACCTATCCTTTTGAGAATTCAGAGAAATCAAAACACACTCTTACCAGAAATGTCGCATGCACAGTTTTGCAGTTTGGGCCTTGGAAAAGCAAAAATCCCTCCTATTCAGCAATTCTAAGAGTTAAATGAAACTCTTAACAGGGCAGAAAGATGGACGTGCAGTCCTCGAGGAGATGGGGTGCAGGAGAGAAAGTGGGTCATCTCAGACCCTTGAGATAGCCTGCCCTGGAAGCACAGCGCCCCTCATGGCCTCCGCAGGGAAGCCTTTCAACCGGCGGGAGACCGAGTGGGAGGGAGATGGTTTTACAGTTCAGCGTTTAAACCAATATTCTGTAATAACCTATATAGGAAAAGAATTTGAAAAAGAAAGGATATATTTATGTGTGTAACTGAGTCGCTTTGCTGTACACAGAAACTAACATTCTCAAAAGGATAGGTGACCTCAAAATCAGAGCTAAGTCTTCAGTGGATGGGGAAGGAAGGCCCTGGGAAAGAGGGTCCTGGACTTGGACCCGCCACAACTAACATTACATTGTAAGTCAACTATACTCCAATACATGTTTTTTAAATCATCAAAATAAAAAACTCGCCTCCCTGCGAAGCCACGGTTTTCCTCGAGGGCTTGCTTAGGTAGGTAAGCGCTGTGAGCGCCGGGGGGCACTGTGGTTCAATTCGCTGGTCCCTTTGATCTTCCACGTCTGACTTGGGCCACTCTAATTAGAGCCGGCGGAGGGGGAAGTAGGTCAAGAGTTACTCGGTAGTTCTCACAGCCAACGGAACTGCGTTGCTTAAATTGCCTCAGCCCCTGCCCTGTACCTAGATGATGTCGTAAAGTCTCCCATCTAAGGACGTTTTGATCCCACAAATACTCATGAACCACCCCCTTCCCCCTCTCCATGGGCCGCAACAGCCGGTGGTGTCAGACCCTGATCACATCCCAGGCATCACGTCAAGGCCTCCACACGCGTTACACAGAATTCTCAAAACCCTCCTATGAGAATAAAATCTCTGCGTTCTACGATGCATCACCTGGGGGCTCCAAGATGTCATGTTTCCAGGATTGATGGGTGGGTTTTAGGGAGGAGGTGGAGTGGGGGCGGGGTGGTGTCCCCGGTTTCCCAACAATTCTCTACTAAAAGGTATTAGCAGCCATCTCTTCCTGCCAGTATCTCTTTTTTTTTAATGTTTTTTTTTTCCTTTGGGGGGGTAATTAAAAAATTTTGTTTTATCTTTTTTTTTTTTCCTTTTTTTTAGGGCTGCATCCGTGGCATATGGAAGTTCCCAGGCTAGGGATCCAATTGGAGCTGTAGCTGCCAGGCTTGGTCACAGCAACTCGGATCCAAGCCTCGGCTGCTACCTATACACCACAGCTCAGGGCAACGCCAATCCTTAACATACTGAGTGAGGCCAGGGATGGAACCCAAAACCTCATGGTTCCTAATCGGATTCGTTTCTGCTGCACCAGGATGGGAACTTCCGTCTGTTATATCTCTTGAGGATTATTTTAATCTTGTCTTTCCTCCCATTGGAATTAGCTGAGATCCTTTTTGAAAGGACTGTCCCTCTGCAACTACTGCTGTTGCTTTGTACGGAGAGTAACAACCTGATGCCTTTTCTTACATATTATTTGTGGGTGTGGGTTAGTATAATTGAGTCACTTTGTTGTACCCTTGAAACTAACACATTGTAAATTAACTATACTCCATATAAACTAAAAATAAAATTGAAAAAAATGTGAGGAGGGGAGATAAATGAGGAGTTTGGGATTAACATATGCACAGTATATAACATAGGTAAACAATGAGGACCTACTCTATAGCACTATACTCAATATTTCATAATAACCTATAAGGAGAAAGAATCAAAAAAGAATATACATGTATAACTGAATCACTTTGCTGTACCCTTGAAATTAACACATCTTAAATTTACTATACTTCTGTTGTGGCTCAGTAGTAATAAACCCAACTAATATCCACCAGGATATGGGTTCAATCCTTGGCCTCACTCAGTGGGTTAAGGATCCCTTGTTGCCATGAGCTGCAGTGTAGGTCACAGACACGGCTTGGATTCCAAGTTGCTGTGACTGTGGCATAGACCAGCAGCTGCAACTCCGATTTAACCCCTAGCATAGGAACTCCCATATGCCGCAGGTGTGCCCCTAAAAACAAACAAACAAAAATACCTCAATTTTTAAAAAAGGTAGGGAGTGGGACCTTAAAAAGAAAAAAGAAAAAACACGTTAAAAAAAGTCAAAATTTAAATATTTATGGTACATCAGACAATAGGAACTAACCCTCCATCCAAGGGGAAGGAAAATATACATTCACACAAAGACTTGCCCAGGGCTGTTCATAGTATTATTCATAATAGCCAAAAGGTTCAAACAATCCAAAAGCCCATTGAACGGTGAATGGAGGAGTTCCCTGGTGGCTCAGTAGGTTAAGGACCTGGCTTGTCACGGCAGTGGTTCCTGTCGCTACTGTGGTGAGGGTTCGTTCCCTGGTCTGGGAACTTCAGCATGTTGGAGGGCATGGCTGAAAATAAAAACTGGTGAATAGAAATCAATAGGGTATATCCATGCAATGGAACACTGCTCAGTCAAGGACCAAAATATATGTTAGGGCATGAATGAATGAACCTTTAAAAAACACTCTGCTGGAGTTACCACTGTGTCGCAGTGGGGTCGGCTGCATCTTGGAAGCTCTCGGATGCAGGTTCGAATTCCAGCCCGGCACAGTGGGTTGAGGATCTGGTGTTGCCACACTTGCAGCTTGGGTCTGATTCCTGGCCTCAGAACTCCATATCCACCAAGGCAGCCAAAGAAAAAAAAAAAACCCAAAACAAACAAAAAAACAAGTAAAAAACATGCTACGTTAAGTGAAAGCAGCTTGATGCAAAAAGATTACAATATTGTATCACTCCATTTATTTATTTTTGCTTTATAGGGCCACACCTGCAGCATATGGAGGTTCCCAGGCTAGGGGTCGAATTGGAGTTGCAGCTGCCAGCCTATGCCACAGAATTGGATCATGTGATGGCTGTGCAACCTGATAAAATTTACTACAGATCCTTGAGTAGTAAATGGATGCATTTTGTTGTATGTATTTTTTTGGGGGGGAGGATCCTTTTGTTGTTTAGGGCTGCACCTGCAGCATATGCAGTTTCCCAGGCTAAGGGTCGAATTGGAGTTGTAGCTGCTCTCCTCCGCCAGAGCCACAGCAACGCCAGATCTGAGCCATGTCTGCTACCTACACCACAGCTCACAGCAACACCAGATTCTTAATCCACTGAGCAAGGCCAGGGATCGAACCCGTGTCCTCATGGATGCTAGTCAGATTTGTTTCCACTGAGCCACAACGGGAAGTTTTTTTGTCTTTTTAGGGCCGAACATGGAAGTCCCCAGGCTAGGGGTAAAATTCGAGCTGTAGCTGCCAGCCTATGCCACAGCCACAGCAATACCAGATCCCAGCCATATCTGCAGTCTACACCACAGCTCATAGCAACCCCAGGTCCTTAACCCACTGATCGAGGCCAAGGATTGAACCTGCATCTTCATGGATACTAGTTGGGTTCAGTACCACTGAGGCACGATGGGAACTACTGTTTTATTGTTTTGTTTTTATTTTATTTTTTATGGTCACACCCATGGCATATGAGTTCCCCGGCCAGGGACTGAATCTGAGCCACAACTGCGACCTACCTCACTGCTTTAACCCACTGTTTCTGGCCAGGGTTCAAACTTGTACCTCCATAGCGACTGGAGCCGCTGCAGTCAGGTTCTTAACCTACTGTACCACAGTGGGAACGCTGGTATGTAAATTATACTTCAATAAAGCTGCTTTGAAAAGGAACAAAAGAGGGAGGCGTTCCTGTGGTGGCTCAGTGGGTTAAGAACCCAACACTGCCTCTGTGAGGATGCCGGTGGGATCCCTGGCCTTGATCAGTGGGTTAAGGATCTGGTGAAACCCTTGGGACTCTGGCAGAGCAAGAAGTGCCCCAGGTCTCAGGGGGAGGGGCTGAGTAGCAGGAAAAGGAAATGACTGTGACTCAAGGAAAGCTGTGACAGTGAGGACCCCGGAGAAGGGAAGCCAGGGTCCCCGGGGAGCCCCATTGTGGAGCAAGCAAGGCAAGCTTCCCTATTTTTTTTTTTTTTTGAAAAGTTGCTCAAAATCTGAAAACACAAGTTAACCAACAGCTACTGCCAAGAATATTGTGAAAAGGGATCTGGGGGTGAGGAAATAGCCCCGTGAGTGGGAAGCTTCCAGGGCTGAGGTGCAGTAGGTACTGGACAGGAAGTCCTGGCTGGGGGCCCTTTGGACCTTGGGTGACGACAGTTCCCTTTGGAGACCACTCAGTGTTAGTAGCTGGGGAAATCCTGAGAAAAACCATAACCAAAAAAAAGGGGGGGGGGGACACATTTATGAGGCATTCACTATGTGTTGTGTTCCGTTCTGCATCTATGCAGATTCCCATAAATTACTCGTTGGATGAAATAAGTCAGATGGAGAAAGAAAAACTGTATGATCTCATTTATATGTGGAATCTATATTTCCTCTGCAGCTTTAAGTTTTTTTTTCTTTTCTTTTTTTTTTTTTTTGGCCACCTCGAAGCGTATGGAGTTCCCTGGGCCAGGATTCAGATCCTAGCCACAGTCGAGACTTAAGCCACAGCTGCAGCAACATCAGATCCTTAACCCACTGTGCTAGGTCAGGGATCGAACCTTCGTCCCAGCGCTCCAGAGATGTTGCCGAGCCCATTGCCCCACTGCAGAAACTCCGGCATTGTTAAATGTAAGGTGTACAAGTTAATGATTTAATACATACACACTGATAAATGAAATATGCCCTTTTTTGGGTTTGTTTTTACTTTTTTGGCCATGCCCAAGGCCTGTGGAAGTTCCTGGGTCAGAGACTGAACCCATGCCACAGCAGTGACAACCCCCGATCCCCAACCCACTAGGCCACCAAGGAACTCTGAAATGTCCACATAGTGAGATCTGGGGAAGTTACTGTGGCTTACACATGAGTTAATTTGAATTTTAGGCTAGCTACAATAGCCTGTCTGTGGCCTATCAAACATACAATGTACATCAGCTTTGATTTTTAAAGAAAAGTTTTGCTGTATAGTAGAAATTAGCACATCATAAAAAACTATATTATAATTTAAAAAAGGACAAAAACATTTTTTTTTTTCTTTTGGGCCCATGGCACGTGAAAGTTCTTGGGGCCAGGGATTGAACCTGTGCCCAACTGCTGCAGTGACAATGATCCTTAACCTGCTGCACCACAAAGGAATTCCCAGAAAAAGGTCTTAATGAAAAGGGTGCACTGACCAGAAGTAAAGACTGTCCATGTTCAAAAAAGAACAAGATTAGGAGTTCCTGTCCTGGCTTATGGAGAACGAATCTAACTAGCACCCATGAGGACACAGGTTCAATCCCTGGCCTTGCTCAGCGGGTTAAGGATCTGGCGTTGTCGTGAGCTGTGGTGTAGGTCACAGATTTGGCTCAGATCCTGTGTTGCTGTGGCTGTGGCGTAGTTACAGGTCCGATTCGACCCCCAGCCTGGGAACCTCTATGTGATGCAGGTGCAGCCCTAAAAAGACCAAAGAAAAAAGAAAAAAAAAATTATACGCTTTCCTTCCTAAGATGTCCATGCTGCTCCTCCTTTGATGATAAGACTCCCTCCCTGGCACCAAGGCCATACTGACTTGCTGTGTACATGCTGATCTGGTTTTTTGGGAAAGCTTGAGGGAATGTCTCCCTGCCTTGTTTTAGGTTCTTTGTTCTGACATAACACTGTGCTGAAAACCACACTTGTCTGGAGCAGTTCCTCAGAGTTATCTGAAAGGCTGTCTTAGCTGTTTATTGCTTTTATTTTTCAAAAAAATTTAAATTAATTAATTTGAGCCACACCTGAGGCACAGAGAAGTTCCCAGGCCGGGGACAGAACCCAAACCATGGCAGTGACCTAAGCCACAGCAGTGAACATGCCAGATACTTAACCTGCTGAGCCACTAAGGAACTCCAGTTTATTGCTTACTTTTGTTGACAATACATTGCAAAATGATAACCACAATCAGTTTAGATAGTATATCCATCCCCTCACAGAGTTACTGTGCATACATGGTGAGAACTTTAAAATTCTCCTCTCTTAGCAACATTTTTTTTTTTTCTAGGGCCGCACCCATGGCATATGGAGGTTCCCAGGCTAGGGGTCCAATCGGAATCACAGCTGCCAGCATACACCACAGCCACAGCAATGCCAGATCCGAGCTTCGTCCGAGACCTACACACACCACAGTTGTGTAGGATCCTTAACCCACTGAGCGAGGCCAGGGATCGAACCCTCAACCTCATGGTTCCTAGTCGAATTCATTAACTACTGAGCCACAACAGGAACTCCAGCAACTTTTTTTTTTCTTTTTAGGGCTACACCTGCAGCATATAGAAGTTTCCAGGCTGGGGGTCGAGTTGGAGCTGCAGCCACCAGCCTACACTACAGCCACAGCTAAGCTGAATCTTCAACCTACGCTGCAGCTTATGGTGACGCTGGATTCTTAACCCACTGAGTGAGGCCAGGAATGGAACCTGCATCCTCATGGATACGCCAGGTTCTTAACCCTCTGAGCCACAGTGGGAACTCCTCTCTTAGCAAATTTTAATATACAACATGCGATATTGTTAACCACCATCATGTTGTACATTACACCCCCAGAATTTATTTATTTATTTTTTAGGGCCACTCCCGCAGCATATGGAGGTTCCCAGGCTAGGGGTTGAATCAGAGCTGTAGCCGCTGGCCTACACCACAGCCACAGCCACACCAGATGGGAGCTGCGTCTACAACCTACACCATAGCTCTCGGCAGCGCCAGATCCCTGAGCAAGGCCAGGGATCGAACCCATGTCCTCATGGATACTTGTCAGGTTCATTAACCACTGAGCCAAGACGGGAACTCTATTTTCCTTATAAGAGGAAGCTTGTACCTTTTGACCACCTTCGCCCATTTCCCCCACCTCCCAGGCCCTGGCAACTGCCAATCTGTTCTCTGTTTCTGTGAGTTTGGTTGTTTAAGATTTATACGTAGAATCTAATAAAACTGAGCCATAGAAACAGACAGTAGAATGGTGGTGACCAGGAGCTGAGGGACGGGGAAGTGGGGGGGTGTCTCATGATAATCTCTAGGTCCATCTGTGTTGCTGCAAATGGCATTATTTTGTCCTTTTTTATGGCTGAGTAATATTCTATTGTGTACATATACGTTTGTTTTATCCTTTCATCGGTTGATGGACATTTAAGTTGAAAGAGTAGATCTTAAATGCTCTCACCACACAAATGCAAAATGGTAATTGTGTGAGATGACAGAGATGGTCACTAACTTTATGTGGTAATCACTTTGCAATAGATGCGGGTATCACATCATCACATTGTACACCTTAAACTCACTCAACATTTTATGTCAGTTGTATCTCAATAAATCTGAGGGGGAAAAAATACTTGATTTTCACCCAGACCCTGTGAAGTTGCCAATATGAATAATCCCATTTTACTGATGGGGAAATTGAGGCCCAGAGGTGCTCAGCCACTTGCTCAAAACCATACAGCTAGTAAGTGGCTGAGCTGGTTCTCCCAGAAATGGGGCTGCAGCCTCCTCAGGCATAACCCGTACAGCATCCTTGAACCTCCCTGGCATCTGCTTTTGTTGTTTGCAGGGGAGGGAGGCGGGTATGGCAGGAAGGGGCTGGGGAGACAGCTCATCCTGGGTGGCCAGGGCCCCAAGCACCAGGCTGAGCAGAGGGAATTTCAGAAGACTGTTCTTGCCTTGAGAGTTCCCACTGTAGCTCAGTGGGTTAAGGATCTGCTGATGTCTCTGCAGTGGCTCGGGTCACTGCTGTGGCCACGGTTCAATCCCTGGCCCAGAAAATTCCATAGGCTGTGGGTGCAGCCAAAAAAAAAAAAAAAAGTAAGGACTTTGGTATCTGACAAATCTGAAATCTCCACTTTGAAAATGACCCAACAACAACAAAAAAGAAAGTGATTCAACTTCACCCACAATCAGTTTTCCCACCTGTGAAATGGGGACTGATGTGGAGGCTGTAAGAAAGCTGCAGCCAGACTCCTCTTTCCATCCCTACACCATTCCCCCTCCCACACCTTTTTTTGGTCTTTTTAGGGCCACACCTGCGGTATATGGAAGTTCCCAGGCTAGGGGTCTAATCAGAGCTGCATCTGCCAGCCACAGCAACACAGGATCTGAGCCTTGTCTGTGACCTATACCACAGCTCAAGACAACGCTGGATCCTTAACCTACTGAGCAAGGCCAGGGATGGAACCCACATCCTCATGGATACTAGTGGGTTTGTTACCACTGTGCCACAATGGGGGAACTCCCACCATTCCCTTGTATTCACAGTTCCTCAATGGTGTGTGTGTGTGTGTGCATGGTACTTCCTAAACCCCCCCACCCAATTTTTTTTTAATGCCACAGCTTGCAGCAATGTCAGATCATTAACCCACTGAGTGAGGCCAGGGATCGAACCTGCATCCTCATGGATATTAGTTGGGTTTGTTTCTGCTGAGCCACAATGGGAACTGCTCCCCCCCATTTCTTTATCACTCTGGGTGAGTAGGAATATGAAGGAACTTTAAACTTCTATATTCTTTGAATTCCTTTGTATTTATTTATTTTTTGGCCACGCCCTGGGCATGCAGATGTTCACAGGCCAGGAATCGAACCTAAGCCAAAGCAATGACCAGAACCACAGCAGTCACAAAGTCATATCTTTAACTGCTAGGCCACCAGGGAACTCTCTGAGTTTCCTTTTAAATAGCTACATTTTATTTCTTTTTCTTTCAAAGAAAAAAAAAAAAGCTGTAGGAATAGTCTCAAAAGAGCACTGTTTTTTTTTCTTTTTCCTTTTTTTTTTTTTTTTTTTGCTATTTCTTTGGGCTGCTCCCGCGGCATATGGAGGTTCCCAGGCTAGGGGTCGAATCGAAGCTGTAGCCACCGGCCTACACCACAGCCACAGCAACGCGGGACCCAAGCCGCATCTGCCACCTACACCACAGCTCACGGCAACGCCGGATCGTTAACCCACTGAGCAAGGGCAGGAACCGAACCCGCAACCTCATGGTTCCTAGTCGGATTCGTAAACCACTGTGCCACGACGGGAACTCCCCCCTTTTTTTTTTTTTTTTGTCTTTTGTCTTTTTTGTTGTTGTTGTTGTTATTTCTTGGGCCGCTCCCGCGGCATATGGAGGTTCCCAGGCTAGGGGTTGAATCGGAGCTGTAGCCACCAGCCTATGCCAGAGCCATAGCAACGCGGGACCCGAGCCGCATCTGCCACCTACACCACAGCTCACGGCAACGCCGGATCGTTAACCCACTGAGCAAGGGCAGGGATTGAACCCTCAACCTCATGGTTCCTAGTCGGATTCGTTAACCACTGTGCCACGACGGGAACTCCCCTCCCCTTTTTTTTTTTAAAGAAAAGCTGGGACAGTGGCTATGGCCATCCAGGGAACCCAGCCATTCCACTTCTTAGGGCTAAAATGTGCAGACCTTGGAGCCACACTGCCTGGGTTCAAATTCCAGCTTCTCAGCCAACTGCCTGTGTGACCCCAGGTAAGTCACTTGGCCTCTCTGGACCTTATCATCCCCTTTTGTGGAATAGAGATAATAATCATAACTGTCCAAGAGCTCATTGGTGGCTCAGCAGGTTAAGAATCCAGCATTGTCACTGCTGCTGCTCTGATTGCTGCAGTTGCATGGGTTTGATCCCTGGCCCTGGGACTTCCCTGTGCTGTGGGTGCAGCCAAAAACAATAATATCAATAACAATCATAACTATCTGAGTGGATGTGGTGATTAAACAAGGTGATATGCGTAAATTGCTCAACACACAGGATTAAGTATTCAACAAGTGGTAGATGTGACCATCTCAGAACTCATCAGAGAGCCCCAAAGTAAAAGATGGATCCTATTTTTTAAGAAGGCAAGAGGGGAGTTCCCATCATGGCGCAGTGGTTAACGAATCCGACTAGGAACCATGAGGTTTCGGGTTCAATCCCTGCCCTTGCTCAGTGGGTTAACGATCCGGCGTTGCCGTGAGCTGTGGTGTAGGTGTTGCAGACACGGCTCGGATCCCGCGTTGCTGCGGCTCTGGCGTAGGCCGGTGGCTACAGCTCCAATTCAACCCCTAGCCTGGGAACCTCCATATGCCGTGGGAGCGGCCCAAGAAATAGTAAAAAGACAAAAAAAAAAAAAAAAAAAAGGCAAGAGGCTCAAAGAGCCATGGAAAAATTGAGAGGCCAGAATGGGTCCTTGCAGAGGAAAATCTCTGAGTAGTTAACATTGGGCATCACCAGGATTCTCACTACCCAGTCTCAAGGCTCAGTCTGGCCCCAGCAGTTTCTGCCAGAGCCTCTTCCAGACTGTGCTGCCCGCAGCCGCTCCGTCTCCCATTCTGCAAGGTGCACCCCGCCTCCCAGGTCGGAAGTGTTTATGGAAAAGAAGCCCGGCTCTCCAGCTCTTGCTAGAGAAATCTGGTAATGCTCTGAGACTTTGACTTTTATGTTCTCACATTCATGGGGAACAGGAAGCAAATGTCAATGCTTCTCTTCTGATTTGGAGAGCCACCTGTCAATGGGACATCATCACCAGGCAAGAGATGGGGCAAGGCAACCAATCAGAAGCGCAGGTTGCCTCTGCCAGTCAGTTTCACAGGAAGTTAGGTCTTAGGAAGGGATAGGAGCCCCTTTGTTCAAAATAGCTTCAAGGACAGATGTATGTTAACAGAGGCGAGAACGGGCTGGTAACACTTATGAATATTCACAAGGTCTGCGGCGCACAGGACAACCGGTTGTATCTCGGCAGGAAAATCTTTTCTCTTTGGGGCTTCAGGACACAGATTGCCTTCAGATCTTTGGGAAACTCTCCCCCCCCCCAATTATAATTTAAATTTATGAGTATTTGGTGGTGATGGTTACACAACTGTATGCATTTGTCAGGACTCATAGAACTCAGTAAAAAGAGTGAATTTTACTGTATGTAAATTACACCTGATTTTTTTTTTTTTTTTTAACGGCCAAACATGCGGCATATGAAGGTTCCCCCGCCAGGGGTCTAATCAGAGATATAGCCATTGGCCTAGGCCACAGACACACCAGATCCAAGCCACGTCTGTGACCTACACCACAGCTCATGGCAACACCAGATCCTCAACCCACTGAGTGAGGCCAGGGATCGAACCAGCAACCTCATGGTTCCTGGTCAGATTCATTTCTGCTGCACCACGACAGGAACTCCTGATTTTTTTTTTTTTTTTTTTTTGCAGAATATGGAAGTTCGCAGGCCTACTCCACAGCCACAGCAACTCAGAATCTGTGCCCTACACCATAGCTCATGGCAACTAGGGATCCCTGACCCACTGAGCCAGCCAGGAATTGAACCTCCATCCTCATGGGTATTAGTTGGATTTGTTTCCAACTAATGGAACAATGGGAACTCTCTCCTTTTTTTGCTTTGCTACAGTGTGCAGTGGTCTGACGTGGGATCTCAGTTCCCAGACCAGGGATTGAACCCCAACCACAGAGGTGAAAGGGCTGAATCTTAACCACTAGGCCATCAGGGGACTCCCCAACTGATTTTTTTTTTTTTAAACAAATACTTGAGGAGTTCCACCCTGGTGACTCAGTGGGTTAAGGATCTGGCATTATCACTGCAGTAGCTCTGGTTACTGCAGTAGCACGGATTCAATCCCTGGCCCAGAAATTTCCACATGCCACAGGTACAGCCAAACAACAGCAAACCAATACTTGGGAAAAACAAAACATTCATGCAGCATGCAGGTTATATATAGACTGGCAAAAATGCATCCCACCAAACACTTTAGATGCATTTTATTGTATGGAAATTATACCTCAATGGAATTAATTTTTAAAAATTGTAATTGTTTGATTGCCCTATTGTACTTTTTAAAGATCTGGCTCTAGAATTTTATTAGGTAGTATTAGATGCAAAATTAAGGCCACTAGAGCTCAACTTTGCTGGTAGAAATGAGAGAGAATGAAAGGAATTTTTTTTTTGGCCACACCCGTGGCATGTGGAAGTTCCCAGGCCAGGGATCAAATCCATCCCACAGATGTGACCCAAGCTGCTGCAGTGACAATGTGGGATCCTTAACCACCCTGTGCCATGTGGGAATTTCTCAAAAGGATTTTTTTTTTTTTTTTTTTGGTTTTTAGGGCCACACATACGGCATATGGAAGTTCCCAGGCTAGGGGTCGAATTGGAGCTACAGTTGCCAGCCTACACCACAGCCACAGCAATGCCAGATCCCAGCCAAGTCTGTGGCCTATACCACAGCTCATGGCAACGCAGGATCCTTAACACACTGAGGCCAGAGGTCACACCCGAAACCTCATGGTTCCTAGTCGGATTCAGGAACTCCAGGATTTTTTTTTTTTTTTTTACAGCCAAACCCATGAAACATGGAAGTTCTCAGGCCAGGGATTGAAGCTGAGCTGCAGGTGCGATCTGCGCCATAGCTGTGGCAACATCGCATACTTTAACCCACTACACCAGGCCGGGGATCAAACCCATACCTCTGCAGTGACCTGAGCCACTGCAGTTGGATTCTTAACCCACTGTGCCACAGCAGGATCTCCTGCAAGGATTTTTTTAAAAAAGAGATTTCAGGAGCTGTTGAAGAAAATCATCAATGAACCACCTATAATAGGATTAGAGTCTGGAAGATAGCCTCTCATATTACCCTGAGGAACTACTCTGGAGAAGCATGGTTTTCAGCATAGTTTTATGTCTTGCTGGAATATTAAACAAGGCAAGGAGGCATTCCTTCAAGGTTTTAAAAAAAAAAAAACACCCGGATCAGCACATGCACAGCAAGGCAGTAGGTATGGGCGTGGCATCTGGGGAGGGAGTCTTACCATCAAAGGAGGACCAGCATGAGCATCCCAGGAAGAGAGGCATTTAATCTTTATTTTGAACATAGAGATTCTTTACTTCTGGTCAATTCGTCCTTCTCTTTAACAATCAAAGCAGATGTACAATGTATGTTTGATAGGCCACAAACAGGCTGTTTCAGCTAGCATAAAATTCACGTTGACTCAAGTATAAGCCAGAATGGCTTCCCCAGACCTCAAAATGTGAACATTTCTTTTATCAGGGCACGTATGGCTCTTTCCTAATACTGAATGAAGGGTTTTCAAACTTGAGTCCCCAAGGAACCCCAGAGGGTTCCACACACTCCTGCTTGCTTTTCACTCTGCCTGTAGTTCGGGCTGCCCACTTCTTTTGCACCCTTCAACAGTTTTATCTGAAAAGTTCTAGGACTGAAGGGTTTGACGGGAGTTCCTGTGTGGCTCATTGGTAACAAACTCAATTAGTATCCACGAGGATGCAGGTTTGATCTCTGGCTGTGCTCAGTGGATTAAGGATCTGGTGTTGTGTGGCTGTGGCATAGGCCTCACCTGCAGCTCTGAGTTGACTCCCAACATGGCAACTTCATATGCTGCAGGCGTGGCCCTAAAAAGCAAAAAAAAAAAAAAAAAGGATCTGGTGTTGCTGTAGCTATGGCATAGGTTGCAGCTATGGTCTGGATACAATGCCTGCCCCGGAAACTCACACAAGCCAAGAGTGCGGCCATAAAAAGAATAAAAAATAAAAAAGGAGTTCCCTGGTGGCCTAGGGATTAAGGGTTCAGCATTGTCACTGCTGTGGGTTGGGTTAGATCCCTGGTTCAGGAACTGCCGCATGCTGCTGTCACCTCCAGAAAAAATAATGTAGGCGAGGATATGTAATGGGGAAAAGACAGTCTTTTCAGCAAGTGGTGTTAAAAGTTGGAACACTACATGTAAATAAATAAAGTTAGAATGCACTCTCACACCATACACAAAACTCAAAATGGTTTAAAGACTTAAATGTAAAACATGACACCATAAAACTCCTAGAAGAAAACACAGGCAAAACATTCTCTGACATAAATCATACCAACATTTTCTTAGGTCAGTCTCCCAAGGCAATAGAAATAAAAGCAAAAAGAAACATATGGGACCTAATCAAACTTATAAGCGTTTGAACAGCAAAGGAAACAAGAAACAAAATGAAAAGACCATCTATAGATTGGGAGAAAATATTTGCAAGTGATGTGAACAACGAGGGCTTCATTCCCAAAATATACAGACATCTCATACAATGCAATAACAGAACCCCCCAAACAACCCAATCAAAAAAATGGGCAGAAGACCTGAGTAGACATTTCTCCAAAGATATACAAATAGCTAAGAGGCATGTGAAAACATGCTCATCATCACTAATTATCAGAGAAATGCAAATTAAAACTATAACTCACGCCAGTCAGAATGGCCATCATTAAAAAAGTCTACAAATAGTGTTGGAGAGGGTGTGGAGTAAAGGGAACCCTCTTACATTGTTGGTAGGAATATAAATTCGTGCAGCCCCAATGAAAACAGTATGGGGAGCCTGCAAAAAACTAAAAATAGAGTTACCATATGATCCAGCAATCCCACTCCTGGGCGTCTATCCAGACAAAGCTATAATTCAAAAAGATACATGCACCCGAGTGTTTACTGCAGCACTATTTACAATGGCCAAGACTCGAAAACAACTTAAATGTCTGTTGACAGATGAATAAATAAAGAAAATGTGGTTTATATATACAATGGAATATTATTCAGCCATAAAAAGAATGAAATAATACCATTTGCAGCAACATGGATGGACCTAGAGATTATCATAGGAAGTGAAGTAAATCAGACAGAGAAGGACAAATACCATATGGTATCGCTTATAAGCAAAATCTAAAAAAATGATACAGATGAACTTATTTACAAAAAGACTTAGAAAACAAATTTATGGTTACGAAAGGGAAATGTGGGGGCGAGGGATAAATTAGGAGGTTGAGATTAACATACACATACTACTATATATAAAATAATCAAGAAGGACCTACTTATAGCATAGGGAACTATATTCAATATTCTGTAATCACCTATATGGGAAAAGAATCTGAAAAAGAATGGATATATGTATATATATATAACTGAAGCACTTTGCTGTACACCTGAAACTAACACAATGCTGTAAATCAACTATACATTGATATAAAATAAAAGATAAATTGAAAAAATAAAATTCTAAAAATATGTGGATATACAATGGAGTATTACTCAACCATGAAAAAGAATAAGATAATGCCATTTGTGGCAACATGGATGGAACTAGAGATTCTTATACTAAGTAAGTCAGAAAGAGAAAGACAAATACTATATGATATTGCTTTTATGTGGAATCTAAATAACACCAAAGAACTTAACCACAAAAGAGAAACAGATTCACAGACTTAGAGAACAGATTTGTGGTTGCCAAAGGGGAGGCAGGTGGGGGAGGGAAGGATTGGGAGTCTGGGGTTAGGAGATGAAAACTAGTATATATAGGATGGATAAACAAGGTCCTACTGTATAGCACAGGGAAATATATTCAATATACAGAAATAAACCACAATGGAAAAGAGTAGGAAAAAGAATGTCTAACTGAATTACTTTGCTATACATAACAGCAGAAATTAATACAACACTGTAAATCAACTATATTTCAATGATTTTTTTTTTTTTTTAGGGCTGCACATGCAACATATGGAAGTTCTCAGGCTAGGGGATAAACCAGAGCTGCAGCTGTGGGCCACAGCTCACAGCTCACAGCAACACCAGATCCTTTAACCCACTGAGTGAGGCTAGGGGTCAAACCTGAGTCCTCATGGATACTACTTGGGTTTGTCACCACTGAGCCACAACAGGAATTCCCTATACTTCAATAAATTTTTTTTTTTGGTCTTTTTTCGCCATTTCTTGGGCCACTCCCGTGGCATATGGAGGTTACCAGGCTAGGAGTTGAATAGGAGCTGTAGCCACCGGCCTACACCAGAGCCACAGCAACGCGGGATCCAAGCTGAGTCTTCGACCTACACCACAGCTCACGGCAATGCCAGAGCCTTAACCCACTGAGCAAGGCCAGGGATCGAACTCAAAACCTCATGGTTCCTAGTCAGATTCGTTAACCACTGTGCCACGAAAGGAACTTCACTTCAATAAATTTTTAAAAATTGAAAAATGTAAACACTATTTAGCAGTCCTTCAAAAAGTTAAGTGTAGAGTTGCTATATGATCCAGCAATTCCATGCCCGAGTTTACTCCTAAAATGACCAAAGTAGGTATTTGAAAGAAAACTTGTGCACCTGTGTTCACAGCAGCGTTATTCACAACAGCCAAAATGTAGAAACAACCCAACAGTCCATCAACAGATGAATGGATAAACAAAATGTGGTATGTACACAAAATTGAATTTTGCCTTAAAAAGGAATGAAGTTCTGATCCATGCTACAACATGGATGAATTTTTGTGTGTGTGGGGGGGGCTGTACCTGCCCTGCGGCATATGAAGCTTCCCAGGCTAGGGGTCAAATCAGAGCTGTAGCTGCTGGCCTGCCCCACAGCTACAGCAACTCAGGATCTGAGCCATGTCTGTGACCTGCACCACAGCTCATGCCAATGCCGGATCCCTACGCACTGAGCGAGACCAGGGATCGAAACTGCTTCCTCATGGATGTTAGTCAGATTAATTTCTGCTGAGCCACAACGGGTACTCCCATGGATGAATCTTAAAACATTGTGTCCTGTGAAATAAGACAGGTACAAAAGGATAAATATTGTATGATTCCTCATGTGCTGTATGAACAGGCAAAATCTTAGGAATAAGATTATGGGAGTTCCCCTCCTGGCTCAGTGGAAACCAATCTGACTAGCATCCATGAGGACTCAGGTTCGATCCCTGGCCACACTCAGTGGATTAAGGATCCAGAGTTGTGATGAGCTTTGGTGTAGGTCATAGATGCAGCTTGGATCTGGTGTAGTGTTTAGGCCAGTAGCTTCAGCTCTGATCCAACCCCTAGCCTGGGAACCTCCATATACCTGCAGGTGCAGCCCTAAAAAGACAAAAAAAAAAAAAAGAAAGAAAGAAAAAAAGAAATAAGATTAGGGGTTTCCAGGGACTGTGGGAGGGGGAAGTGAAAGTTAGTGTTTAATGGGTAGATTTTCAGTTTAGGATGACAAAAAAAAAATTCTGGAAATGGACAAGGTTGATCATTATGCAACACCGTGTATGTACTTAATGCCACTGAATTGTACACTTGAAAACGGTTAAAATGGTACGTTTTATGTTATTCGTACTTTACCACAATTGAAAAGAATCTATCCACATTGGAAACAAACCAAAACAATGTAAAAACCATTCTTTTTTTTCAGTGTACAATGGCTTGATATGGGATCTCAGTTCCAGCCCAGGGATTGAACCGGGTAGCCTTTGTGAAAGCACCAAATCTTAACCGCTAGACCACCAGGGAACTCCCTGTAAAAACCATCCTTAGCATGTGGATCATACAAAAATAGACAGTGGGCTAGATCTGGCCCATGGGCTGTAGTTTGCCATTGAAGGAACAAACCATGAGTTTATCTGTCTATTCTATTGGGACAGGCATTGGGGAAGGAACATGGTATGCAGTTCTCAACAAGTACATTATTTTGGTCACGTTTGTGTTTCCTGTCCCTCCACGCAAACTCCTGTTTCTCTCCCTGTCCCTTCGACTACGGTTCCTGGAACAATCTCTCAGGTTCTACCTCCTGCACCAGCCCCAACCCCAGCCCAGATGGAAAACGAAGGCACTTGAAGGCGGAGGCTGTGGCAGAGAAGGGGCAGAGCTTCCCACCCACACCTAGGGCCCCAGAGTCTACCCCAGGGGGTTCCTCTTAGCCCCGGATGTGGGAAGGGAGGGTCAGGATGCCTAGGGGACTTAGCCAAGACAGGAAGCCCCACAACCAGAGGGGCCTTAAAGAGAGAGCTGAGGTAGGAGCGTGGAATTCACATCCAAGATTTGGCCTGCTGAGCCCACGGAGAGGGTAAGTGACGGCTGCTCCTGCCTTTGGGGGCAAAGCTGGGCCTCCAGCCCCATCCCCCATCAGGACCCAGGGTTCCAGATCCCACCCGCTCTGCAGGCCTGATCCTCCCCAGGTTGGGAAGGGGCTGACCCCGCTGTGGGTCTCTTGGCTCCCTCTTGCAGCACCTGCAGGATGAAGGCTCTCTCCCTCCTCTTCCTCCCAACCCTGGGGCTGCTGGTGTGGGGCAAGTCGCTGTGTCCTGTGGATGAAGCCATCAATGAGAAGATCCGGGATGTCTCCAGTTTCCTAAGTGAGGACCCTCATGTCCAACCTCAGCAGGGGCTTCAGGGGCCTCTCTGATTCCTGACATGGAGTGAACATCAAGCCAGCCCTAGTCTCAACCTGAACCAAATCCCAACCCCAGTCCCAACCAAACCTCAACCCAAAGCCAACTCAACCCCAGTTCCTCCTGGAACCACAGCTCCAAACCCTCCTCCCTCCAAAACGCCCATCTCAAGACAGAATCCTGGGAGGTGGTGAGTTCCCCACGACCTGGGGAACTCTCCTCAGAGCCTGGACTACCTGGGCCTTCCCCAGGGGACTTTTCCAGACCCCTTGCCTGTCTCCAAACCACCAGGGCCTGGGCAGCATGAGAATGGGGGAGGGGCAGCTTGGTCTCAGAGTTCCCACCATCACCACCATCTGTTCCACAGTTCCTCAGGTAATTAGGAACATCGGCCTGGAATGCCGGAGTGTCACCTCCAGGGGGGACCTGGTCACCTGCCCCTCAGGTGAGTACAGAACTTGTTGTCTAGACTCTCGGTTCTGCTCTCAGTATCCGATAACCCCCTCCCCTATGTCCAGCCTCTATTTCTCTAGGACCACAAGTCCCCGCCTCTACTTCCCTAATGTCCTGGTCCTCAGCATCTCTGGGGGCACACATCCAGCCACTCACAGCCCTGTCTCTTTCTCCAACTTCTGTACTCCATTTCCTCAGGACACTTGTGTCCATGCCCCCAGCCGCCAACTGCCCCACCACCCACGCGTCTGGCGCCAGTTCCCTGGACCCCCCAGGCCAGCAGCCTCTGGTTCGGGGTCTAAGGTGCTCCTTTCTCATTCCCACTTGCAGGCTTTGCTGTCACTGGGTGCACGTGTGGCTCTGCTTGTGGCTCTTGGGACGTGCGCGCTGAGACCACCTGCCACTGCCAGTGCGCTGGCATGGACTGGACCGGCGCTCGCTGCTGCCGCCTGCGGACGCCATAGCTAGAAGAATCTAAGTTTGCATCTGCGCATCACTGGGCTTGGAGGCGTGGCCAGGCCCCACAGGGGTGGGGTCATGACTCAGAAGGGGCGGGGCCAGGCCTCTGTGGGGCGGGGCTAGAAATAAACCCTGAGAAGAGGATGCAGAGCGCCTCGACCCTGTGCTGTGTCTTCTGTGGGGTATAGGGTGACTGAGCTGGTGCCTTCAATAAGAGCCAGGTGCATAGGCTCGGGAAAGAAGGCAGGTGGATGACAACCATGGCTTTCTTTTGCCCCATTTCCCCCTCCTCCCTTGTTGACCCCCACTTCTACTTCTGAAAACGAGGCTTTAACTTCCTCTAACGATATTCTCACCCAAGGCTCATGGCCTCCTTCAAGAGGGGAAGGGGATGTTACCTTTGAGGCCA